>NC_059120.1:54131799-54502388 GCF_020740685.1 Jaculus jaculus | reverse complement strand
GGAGGATCACCATGAGTTTGGGGCCACCCTGAGACTACAAAGTAAATTCCAGGTCAGCCTGGGCTAGAGTGAGACCCTACATCAAAAAAACCAAACAAAATAATAATAATATAATAATAATAATTATTATTATTAGTCTTTTATTTTGATGTCATCTTTTCCTCCTATTATGAAGGTCTTGTGAAGGTAGCTCTAGGCACAGCAAGGTCATGAATATTGAGGCCAATTTCTATCGACACGATTGCATTGTAAGCAGTCCTGCCCTTCCTTTGGCTTTTACATTCTTTCCACCACCTCGTCTGCAATGGACCCTGAGCCTTGGAAGGTGTGATAGAGATGTTTCACTGCTGAGCACTCCTCTGTCACATCTTGTCAGCATTATGGTGCCCTTTGGGTCATCTCAGTGATTACTGCCATCTGAAAAGAGACATTTCTCTAACCAAAAGTGAGAGTATGAATGTTAAGTTAAATGCTTACAGGGAAGTTTGGTGAGCATAATATATGTATTTAGCCAGACAAGAGCAGGCATGACACTCCTAATGCTCATGACCTCCCCCACCATAGGCTTTTGATTAGGTTTTCAGTACTAGGCATGTATTCTCTTCCCACAGAGGGGGCCTCCAGTCCAGTTAAAGAGTGGAGCCGGGCGTGGTGGCACACGCAGGATGTTTTCCCCATAACAGACATGCCACTATTGCAGCCATTTGGTCTTTTGGTCTGGCTGTCCAAACTTGAGGCTTGCGGTGTCCACTGTTTTCACCACGGATGGTTTCTGTCTCCCACAGAGCTGCCATGCGGTGCAGCTTCTTCCAGCTTTCTGTCAGCTGGTCTACCAGGAGCAGGTTTTCAGCTCAGGCCCCGCTTGATTTCTCAGTGACTTTGCAGCCCAAGCATGTGGAGTCTTCAGCAATAGGGTCTTACCATCTATTTCTTTCTTTTCTTTTTCTTTTCTTTTCTTTTCTTTTCTTTTCTTTTCTTTTCTTTTCTTTTCTTTTCTTTTCTTTTCTTTTCTTTTCTTTTCTTTTCTTTTCTTTTCTTTTTTTCCCGTGGTAGCTCTCACTTTAGCTCAGGCTGTTCTGGAATTCACAATGTAGTCTCAGGGTGGCCTCGAACTCACCGTGATCCTCCTACCTCTGCCTCCTGAGTGCTGGGATTAAAGGCATGTAAATCCAGATACACAAATTAGTGCATGTATCTGGAGTTCCTTTGTAGTGGTTAGAGGCCCTGGTGTACCCATTCTCTCTCTCTCTCCATATATATATATGTATATTCATAAAATAAATTCCCATGTGACAAATTTAGAATAGAAAATATCCTAAAGCAGTATTTACCACTGGTTGTGGTGGTGCATGCCTTTAATCCCAGCCTTCAGGAGGCAGAGGTAGGGGTAGGAGGATCTCTGTGAGTTCAAGGCCACCCTGAGACTACATAGTGAATTCCAGAGCAGCCTGGGCTAGAGTGAAACCCTACCTCGAAAAACCAAAACAATAAAAATAAAAATGAATAAATAACTGGGCATGGTGGCGCACACCTTCAATCCCAGCACTTGGGAGGCAGAGGTAAGAGTATCACCATGAGTTCCAGGCCACCCTGAGACTACAAAGTGAATTCCATATCAGCCTGGATTAGAGACAGACACTACCTTTGAAAAAACAAAACAAACAAATAAATAAATGAAGGAAGGAAGGGCCCCAGGGGGAACAGTGGCAGGGAGGAGGGAAATGATGGTACTAACACATGATGTGTCCATACAAAATTTCTACTTAAGGGTTGAAGAGATAGCATAGTGGTTAAGGCACATGCCTGTGAAACCTAAGGACCCACGTTTGATTTTCTAGATCCCACATAAGCCTGATGCACATGGTGACACATGCATCTGGATTTCGTTTGCAGTGGCTAGAGGACCTGGCATGCTCATTCTCTCTCTCCCTCTTCCTCTCTCTGTCTCTAATAAATAAATAAAAATAAAATCTTTAAAAAAAGGTTCTACTTAATTTAAAAAGAGGAGAAGGAGAGAAAAAGGAAGAAGAGAGGGAGAAGAAGAAACAATAATATTCATACCTTATTTTATTTTTATTGACAACTCCCATAATTGTAAACAATATTCCATGGTAATCCCCTCCCTTCCCCCACTTTCCCCTTTGGAACTCCACTCTCCATCATATCCCCTCTCCCTCTCAATCAGTCTCTTTTTTATTTTAATGTCATCTTTTCCTCCTATTTATGATGGTCTTGTGTAGGTAGTGTCAGGCACTGTGAGGTCATGGATATCCAGGCCATTTTGTGTCTGGAGGAGCACGTTGTAAGGAGTCCTACCCTTCCTTTGGCTCTTACATTCTTTCTGCCACCTCTTCCGCAATGGACCCTGAGCCTTGGAAGGTGTGATAGAGATACTGCAGTGCTGAGCACTCCTCTGTCATTTCTCGGCACCATGGTGCCTTCTGAGTCATCCCAAGGTCACTCCCGTCTGAAAAGAGAAGCTTCTCTAACCAAAAGTGAGAGTAGCATTAACATATGGGTATGAACATTAAAAGAAGTGCTTACTGGGCAGTTTGATGAGCATAGTATATACATCTAGCCAGACAGCAGCAGACGTTACACCCCTAGGGCTCATGATGACCCCTGTTGTAGGTTTTCAGTATCAGGGATGTATTCCCTCCCATAGAGGGGGCCTCCAGTCCAATTAGAGGGCGGTAACATAACAGACTTGCACCCATTGGCTTATTTAGCCTGGCTGGTCAAATATAAGGCTTTATTTTAAACAATAATATTTAAATCAGGGTGTTATGGGACAGGCAAGGGAGTCTCCGCCTCAGCCTACTAGCTTCACATTTTCTACACAAGCTGTTTTTTGGGGGGGGGAGGGAGTGCAGAGAGAAAGGTTCTTGACAGGGTCTCAACTAGCCCAGGTTTACCTGGAACTCACAGCAATCCTCCTATCTCTGCCTCCTGAGTGCTAGGATTAAAGGCGAGCGCCACCACGCCTGGCTCTCTGCGTTGTTTTTGCAAAAGAAGTTTAAAACACTGCACTCTGTTTAAAAAAATTGTGGCAAGTCACTTGTCACTTAAAACTGCCAAAAAAAAAACAAACCCAAAAAACAAAAAACAAACTGTCAAAAACATGAAGTACCTCACCAAAACATGACTGTGGCCAGGTTCACATGCAGCATTCATGTCCTCAGGGGCTGGAGACACAGCTTAGCAGTTAAGGCGCTTGCCTGCAAAGCCTAAGGTCTCAGGTTTGGTCTCAGGTTTGATTCCCTAGTACCCATGTAAGCCAGATGCACAAGGTGGCACATGTGTCTGGCGTTCATTTTCAGTGGCTAGAGGTGGCTGTCCTCTCTCTCTCTCTCTCTCTCTCTCTATCTATCTATCTATCTATATCTGCCTCTTTCTCAAATAAATAAATAAATAAAATAATTTTTAAATGTCCTCAGATCCTGGGGACTGTGTTCCTAAAGAGTTGGAGAAGGCAATGAGCTAATGCCCACCTCTCAGGAGGGAATGATTTCTCTAGGGACTCCTGGACACACGCATGTGCACACACACACACACACACACACACACACTCCTAATGCAGAAGTATATTTACAAGGTTGCATTCACAGGGAAAGCCCCTCTGCCCAGGTCTCAGAGGACAGTGCAGAGGATGAAAAGCAGCCGGCTGGGGAAGTCGAGATTTTAGGCTGATGGCTTTCAGCGCTGGCCGGCCACACGTCATCAGCATCCACTTCCCAACGACGGGGTAAATAAAGCGCAGGACTTGAAGGCTGGACTTGTAGCCTGAAAGTAGAAAGGGAGCCCGGGAGGAGGAAAAGTCTGCCTGTGACATTTGTAGCTGTTGAGAACTAGGGTCAAAAATAGTCCTTTCCATTAAGAAATGGCTGTGGACCAAAGAGATCATGAGATTTACTACAACTGTCACCTCCCCTGGCTTGGTAGCTTGAAAATGTTGCACAAGGATGCTTTCTGATGCGTCAGCAACAAGTATCAGGTTAAATGTGTGGACCCTGTCTCAAGGATAAAAAAGGAAGGTTAATTAAAATCATTATTATTTTGTTTTTCAGAAGTAGAGTCTCACTCTAGCCCAGGCTGACCTGGAATTCACTGTGTAGTCTCAGGGTGGCCTTAAACTCACCATGATCCTCCTAACCTCTGCCTCCTGAGTGCTGAGGTTAAAGGCATGTGCCACCACACCTGGCTTTAGCTTTCTTTTTTTCATTTTTAAATTTTCTTTAATTTTTTATTAAATTGAGAGGGGGGAATAAAAGAAGCAGAGAGGCAGATAGAGAATGGGCATCTCAGGACCTGCAACCCCGGTAAACAAACTCCAGACGCATGTACCACCTTGTGCATCTGGCTTACGTGGGTCCTGGGGAATTGAACCTAGGTTCTTTAGCTTTGCGGGTGAGCACTTTAACCACTAATCTATCTCTCCAGTCTGGATTTAGCTTTCTTAATAAAAGTATTTATAAGCTGAGCGTGTGGCGCACGCCTTTAATCCCAGCACTCAGGAGGCAGAGGTAGGAGGATCGCCATGAGTTCAAGGCCACCCTGAGACTACATAGTGAATTCCAGGTCAGCCTGGACTAGAGTGAGACTACCTCAACCTCCCCCCTTAAAAAAAAAAAAAAAAAAAAAAAAAAGCTATTTCTACTATTTATATTTTCAGAGTACACAAGTTTTTAGAAATTTTAGTTTACCGACTAATTTTAGGCCTAATTCTTTTTTTTTTTTAACCTTTCCTTTTTTATATTTTATTTATTTATTTGAGGGGGGAGAGAAAGAGAGAGAATGGGTACACCAAGGCCTCCAGCCACTGCAAAGGAACTCCAGATGCATGCGCCCCCTTGTGCATCTGGCATATATAGGTCCCAGAGAGTCGAACTGGGATCCTTTGGCTTTTCAGGCAGACACCCTAACTGCTAAGCCATCTCTCCAGCCCTGGGCCTAATTCTTTTCGCATCTCTCTTCTCAAGTGCTGGGAGGGTGCCATTCCCCAGTACCCATATAAAGCCCGATACACAAATGCATCTGGAGTTCGTCTGCAGGGGCAAGAGGCGCCAGTGGTGAGATCGTCACGCACCCATTCTTCTCTGTCTCTCTTCCCCTCCCTCTCTCTGTTCACAATAAATAAAATTTTACAAATTTTTTTTTTCAAAAGGCAGAAAAGACTGGGGCTTTAAACCCAGAAACTCAGGAGGCAGAGGTAGAAGGATCTCTGAGTTCCAGACCAGCCTAAGACTACATAGTGAATTCCAGGTCAGCCTGGGTTAGAGTGAGACCCTTCCTTGAAAAAAAAAAAAAAAGTCCCAAAAGGTAAGTACACTTTATTAGGATTTTGGCTGGCATCCAAAAAAAAAGAAAGAAAGGAATAAAGAAAAGTTATTTAAAATTTTTTTTAAATTTATCTGAAATCACAGAGAGACAAACAGAGGGAGAGAGTGTGGGCAAGCCAAGGCCTCCAGCCACTGCAAATGAACTCCAGACTCAATGCACCACTTTGTGCATCTGGCTTTATGTGGGTACTGAGGAATCGAACTGTGTTGTGAGGCTTTGCAGGCAATCACCTTAACTGCTGAGCCATCTCTCCAGCCCAAGTTGTGCTTTTTTATTTGTTTTATTTATATATATTTTTTTATTTGAGAGAGAGAGAGAAAGAGGGAGAGAGAATAGGCGCATCTGGGCCTCTAGCTGCTACAAACAAACTACAGATGCACGTGTTAGCTTGTGCATCTATCTCATGTGGGTCCGGGAGAGTCGAACCTGGGTCCTCTGGCCTTACAAGCCAGTGCCTTAATTGCTAAGCCATCTCTCCAGTCCTGTTTTTTTGTTTTGTTTTGTTTTGATTTGTTTTTCAACGTAGGGTCTTACTCTAGCTCAAGCTGGCCTCAAATGCACAGTGATCCTCCCTCTGCCTCTGCTGGGGTGAACTACGTGTACCAGCCGGGCATGGTGGCGCACACCTTTAATCCCAGCACTCAGGAGGCAGAGGTAGGATCGCCATGAGTTCGAGGCCACTCTGAGACTACATAGTTTATTCCAGGTCAGCCTGGGCCTGAGTGAGACCCTACCTCAAAAAAAGAAAAAAAAAAAAAAAGGAAGAAAAAGATGTGCGCCACCATGCCCGACCTAAAAAATTTATTTATTTGTTTATTATTTATTTGAGAGATAGAGAGAGTGAGAATGGGTGTGTCAGGGCCGCTTGCCACTGCTATTGAACTCCAGACTCATGTGCCACTTTGTGCATCTGACTACCTGGGTACTGGGAAATGAAATCCAAGCCATCAGGCTTTACAAACAGGTGCCTTTAACTGCTGAGCCATCTCTCTCCAGGCCAAAGTTATGCTATTTTTTTAAAAATTATTTATTTATTTTACAGAGAGAGAGAGAGAATGGGAGCACCAGGGCCTCCAGCCACTGCAAATGAAGTCCAGACGCGTGTGCCCCCTTGTGCATCTGGCTAACGTGGGTCCTGGGGAATCAAACCTGGGTCCTTTGGCTTTGCAGGCAAACACCTTACCCAGTAAGCTATCCCTCCAGCCCCCAAGTTATACTTTTTAGGTAAGAACTCAGAATAGGGGGCAGGCTCCAGTTTCCACAGTGAGCATCTGCAACAAGGGAAGGGCTTCTGCAAGTTTAGGTACATTACCTAATTTAGGGGATAAATATTGCTCTGTCTTTTTAGCATGTCTGTAAGTGAGGGATCAAGTCTTGGTCAGGTTAGTGTAGAATATCATGCCCTATGATCTGAGGAGATTGCTCAGTGGTTAAAGCTGATTGCTTGCAAAACCTTCCAGTCTGGGTTCAGTTCTCCTGTGCCCACGTAGGGCCAGATGCACAAAGTAGTGCAAAGAAGCCCTGGTGTGCCCACACTCTTTTTCTCTCTCTGTCTCTAATATTAACTACAATAATAATAATAATAATACAAGCCAGTCATGGTGGCACACACCTTTAATCCCAGCACTCAGGAGGCAGAGGTAGGAGGATCGCTGTGAGTTCAAGGCCACCCTGAGACTACATAGTGAATTCCAGTAGCCTGGGCCAGAGTGAGACCCTACCTCAAAAAAACCAATGATCATCATCAGCAGCAGCAGCAGCATCTCAGGATGTAGCTCAGAAGTAGAGATGAGTGGCAGGGATTAGCATGGGTAAAAGCCCTGGGTTTGAATCCCAGCACCATAGCAATGATAACATAGCAATAGTAAAATGTGGGTCTAGCTTGGACACTGTCCCTGAGGTGGCCACGAGAGCTTTCCACACATGACCTCACTCTGTCCTCACGGTAACTCTGTCTCAAGCGAGGACTATTATAGTCACAGATTTGCAAATCCAGAAGTGGGTGTGGTAGCTCATGCCTGTAGTCCCAAAGCAGAGAACACTGCAACATACTGAAACCTCATCCCAACAAAAAGAAAGGAAAAAAGAAAGGCCAGTTCCAGAGTGAGAAAGGAAGCCAGTGTCTTCTCCTCTTCCTCCACCTCCTTCTTGCTAGTTTTCCTCCTTCCTTCCTTCTTTCTTTAATTAATTAATTAATTAATTTTGTTTTTTAGAGGTAGGGTCTCAGCTCAGGCTGACCCAGAATTCACTATGGAGTCTCAGGGTGGCCTTGAACTCACGGTGGTCCTCCTACATCTGCCTCCCGAGTGCTGGGATTAAAGGCATGTGCCACCATGCCCAGCTCTTTTATTTATTTTTAAATAATTTTTATTCATTTGAGAGGGAGAGAGAGAGAGAATGGGCACACCAGGACCTCCAGCCCACTGCAAAGAAATTCCAAATGATTGCCCCACCTTGCGCATATGGCTTATGTGGGTCCTGAGGAATCGAACCTGGGTCCTTTGGCTGCGTGCACTATGTGGCGTTGTGCACTTGCTTCACGGTGTGTCTAGCTATGTGGGACCTGGAGATTTGAACATGAGTTTCTAGGCTTCACAGGCAAGAACCTTTACCACTGTTCTTGCTAGTTTTCTAAGCAGACATTACTGTCTGTACTTGTTTCTTCTTGACAGGGTCTCATGTAGCCCAGAGTGGTCCTGAACTCACTCTGTGCTCAAGGATGACCTTGAACTCCTGATCCTCCTGCCTCTACCTCCCAAGCACTAGGATTAGAGATGTGCCATTCCATCTGGTCTAGGTAGTGATGATATCTAAATGTGTTCTACACAAATGACCTGGGTTTTTTTTTGGGGGGGGAGGATTTTCAAGATAGGGTCTCACACTCGTCCAGGCTGACCTGGAATTCACTCTTGTCCCTGGCTGCCCTTAGATTCACAGTGAGCACCCTACTTCTGCCTCCCCCGTGCTGGGGTTAAAGGTGTGTGTCACCATACCAGGATCACAAGTAAATTTTTTTTTAATTTTTATTTGAGAGAGAGAAAGAGGCAGAGAGAGAGAGAGAATGGGCACACCAGGTTCCCCAGCCACTACAAACAAACTTCAGATGTATGAACCACCTTGTGAATCTGGCTTTCTGTGGGTCCTGGGGAATCGAACTGACGTCATTTGGCTTTACAGGCAAGCCCCTTAACCACTAAGCCATCTTTCCAGCCCATCAAGTAAAACTCTTGAGGAATCTGCCTGAGGCTTTTTGACCATTCATAGAGGAAGTGTGTCAGTAATTCTAGCATTCAGGAGGTTGAGACCAAGAGGATTAAGAGCACAAGCCAGTCCAGGTGGTGACTCACACCTTTAAATATATTTACTTATAATCCATTATTTATTTATTTGACAGAGAAAGAGGGAGAGAGAGAGAGAATGAGTGCACCAGGGCATCCAGCCAGAGATAGGAGGATTGCCATGAGTTCGATGTCACCTTGAGAATACATAGTGAATTCCAGGTTAGCCTGGGCTAGAGCAAGACCCTCCCTCAAAAAAAAAAAAAAAAAAAGAGGAATGGAGAGATGGTTTAGTGGTTAAGGCACATGCATGCCTGTGAAGCCTAAGGACCCAGGTTCGATTCTCCAGGCCCCACATAAGCCAGATGCACATGGTGGCATATGCACCTGGAGTTCATTTGCAGTGGCTAAAGGTACTGGTGTGTCCATCCTCCCTCTTTCTCTCTCTGTTTTTTTCTCTCTCTCCCTCTGTGTCTAATAAATAAATGAAAATTAAAAAATCTTAAAAAAAAAAAAAAGCTGGGCGTGATGGCACACGCCTTTAATCCCAGCACTCGGGAGGCAGAGGTAGGAGGATCGCCTTGAGTTCAAGGCCACCCTGAGACTACAGAGTTAATTCCAGGTCAGCCTGGACCAGAGTGAGACCCTATCTTGAAAAAAAAAAAAGGCAAAAAAAAGAAAGAAGTGGAAGTGAAGCTGTCTATCTTTGGGCATGTGGTCATAGGAACCATTTTCAGAAGGACTTCTGCCTCTCAACGTCATGCTTTGTTCAACTCTGTCATCCCAGAAATGGTTCCCATCGCAGTTGCTACACACCAGGCTGATCTCCAGCCTGGATTCTGGGTCTTGTCACATGGTCCCATGCTGGCCTATATCACCTGATGAGGGCCTGCTGACCTTCAGGCTTTGTCTTGACCCAGTTAGCTCATCCCCCTGGACCTTTATGAGGCAGTCTGCTGCCCCACGTCTCTCCGGTCCCAGGAGGCCAGGCCTGGGCCACTGTGGTGTTTCCTGCATGTCTTCCGCCTCACCTCCCACATAGTAGCAATTCAATCCATGCTTGTGGATGAGCCTATCAACGGGAAGTGGTGAGCACCACCTAAGCTGTACCCACATTCCAGAACTTTCTGGATGTTGTCTCATGCCCTTGTGGCTGAGTTGGCTCTTGTGTGATGAAATAATAAAGCAACAGGATGTAGCCAGGCATGGTGGCACAGGCCTTTCATCCCAGCACTCAGAGGCAGAGGTCGGAGGATCCCTGTGAGTTCGAGGCCAGCCTGGGACTACAGTGTAAGATCCAGGTCAGCCTGGGCTAGAGTTAGACCCTACCTCAGGAAAAACAAAACAACAACAACAAAAACCCAGGATGTGGTGGAGTTGCTAGGTGTGCCCAGGCTGAACAGCAGGCTGGACACAGGGCTGGTGGCCCAAATAGAGTGCTGAATTTCTGTGGCACATGCTGAAAAATGCAAAGAGTGATGCTGAGTTTGAGGGTTGAGATGTGGATTCTCTGGTCCAAAAAACAAAGCACCCAGGATGCACCTCCGTACTTACAGAGCTCCTGGTCAGCTTAACCCACACACCAGCTCTCCCTGCCACATGGAGATGGCTCTCATTGAAGAGAACAGACTGCTCCTGAGCCCCAAGAGGAAGTTGCACAAAGACAAAGACATCCCAGAAGAAACAAAAAACTTATGGCACAAGAGTAAATTCAGCATAAAAATAAATGGAAGGGCTGGAGAGATGGCTTATCAATTAAGGCGTCTGCCTGCAAAGCCAGAGTACTGCGACTTGACTCTCCGGGACCCACGTAAGCCAGATGCATAAGAGGGCGCATGCATCTGGAGTTTGTTTGCAGTGGCTGGAAGCCCTGGCTTGTCCAATTCTCTCCCTTTCTCTCTCTCTCTGCCTCTTTCTCTCAAATAAATAAATAAAATATATTTTAAAAAGTAAATAAATTGAAGTAAAAGGGTTTTTTTTGTTTTGTTTTGTTTTTGAAAAAAGGAAAAGAAACAGGATGTGACCCATTGAGTAGGATGTGGCTAGGGTCTCTGGACACATAGTCACTGCTCTGTGGGCTCCAGATTTGGTCAGAATTTCCCAAAGCCAGAATTTATTTTATTTTATTTTTTTCGAGGTAGAGTCACACTCTACCTAGCTCAGGCTGACCTGGAATTCACTATGTAGTCTCAGGGTGGCATCGAACTCCCTCCTACCTCTGCCTCCCAAGTGCTGGGACTAAAGGCATGCACCACCACGCCTGGCTCCTCAGCCCCAGAATTACTTTTTGAGGTCAGGTCTCACTTTAACCCAGGCTGACCTGGAACTCATTCTGTAATCCAGGTTAGCCTCAAATTCACTGCCATTCTCCTACTTCAGCCTCCTGAGTGCTGGGATCAAAGGCAGGCACCACCATGACCAGCATCTTCTTGACTTTTTCTTAAAATTAATTTATTTATTTGCAATCAGAGAGAGAGAGGGAGAGAATGGGCATGCCAGGGTCTCTAGCCACTGCAAATGAACTTCAGTTGCATGTGCCCCTTGTGAGTCTGGCTTATGTCACCGAGATCACTGAGAAATTCTGCTGGAGCTAAACTGAAAACCTCCTCCATGTAGATCAGCTGTCCTGGGGAATCGAACCTGGGTCCTTTGGCTTTGCAGGCAAACGCCTTAACTGCTAAGCCATTTCTCCACCCCAACTTTAAAAAAAAATATTATTATTATTTTTTAATTTGAGAGTGACAGAGAGAGAAAGAGGCGGAGAGAGAGAAAGAGAGAGAGCGAGAGAATGGGCGCACCAGGGCCTCCAGCCACTGCAAACGAACTCCAGACGCGTGCGCCCCTTGTGCATCTGGCTAACGTGGGTCCTGGGGAATTGAGCCTCGAACCAGGGTCCTTAGGCTTCACAGGCAAGCGTTTAACCACTAAGCCATCTCTCCAGCCCTAAAAAAATATTTTTATTTACTGAGAGAGAGGCAGAAAGAGAGAGAGAGAGAGAGAATGGGTGTGCCAGGGCGCAAGGGCGCATGCACCCCCTTGTGCATCATCTGGCTTACGTTGGTCCTGGAGAATCGAACCAATCTGGGATCCTATGGCTTTGCAAGCAAACACCTTAACCACCGAGCAATCTCTCCAGCCCATTAGTTTTTATTTTCTTTTGAGTTGGTCTCACCATGTAGCCCCAGGTTATCCTGGAACTCTCAGTCCTCCTGCCTCTGCCGCCTGATGGTTGGAATCACAAAAGTGTGCCCCCACGCCCAGATAGAACAACGTCGTTGCTAAGAAATCCAGCCACAGACGTGGCACCAAGGCCGAGTTCTGTGGCATCTTCTCAAGTTGACAGGCTTCTTGTGCTCTGGGGCTCTGAGGCCAAAATGTGAGGTGGCTGTGGTCCCAGGAAGCGAAGCAGCTGCGGAGAGCAGATGGTCTAGTGGATGGAAGGACCATAGAAGGAAGGGGACCAGGACTTGGCCTCAAGCAGAAGACAGAGGAAGTTTTTGTTTTGTTCTGGGACTAACAGTTAATGAATGTACTGGCCACACAAGCTTCCTGTCCAAGTCCAGTATCAGTTGCAAATGCTGAGCTGAGAGCAGCAAATACTGAATTTTGTCTCAGGTAAGGAAGGTGACAGAAACCTATCTTCTCTCCCCAAAGAGTCTCTCTGGAAAGTATAAGTCTATATAATTATCAGGCCCAGCTTCCTATCTCAGTGCAGGAGTAAATGAAGAATTTTCCTCATGGAGAATAGGCACAGAGAGATCAGCTCTGGTAGTGATAAGGGCCTGTGGTTGGAGAGGGTCGCCTCTTTCTGAGTTAGGAGGCAAAGCTGGAGAGATGGCTTAGCAGTGAAGGCGCTTGCCTGCGAAGCCCATGGACCCGGGTTCAACTCCCCAGTACTCACGTCAGCCAGATGGACAAGTGGTGCATACATCTGGAGTTCATTTGCAGTGGCTAGAGACCCTGTTTCACCCACTCTCTCAAATAAATAATGTATTGTTGAAAAAGATCAGGGGCAAAAAAAAAAAAAAAAAAAAAAAAAACAACCTGAACAAGCTGAGCAGGATGGTGCACGCCTTTAATCCCAACACTCAATAGGCTGAACTAGGAAAATCACCATGATTTTGAGGCCAGCCTGGGGTTACAGAGTGAGTTCCAGGTCAGCTTGGGCTGGAGTGAGACCTTGCCTTGAAAAAAAAAGAGGCTGGAGAAATGGCTTAGCAGTTAAGGTGCATGTCTGTGAAGCCAAAGGACCCAGGTTCGATTCCCCAGGACCCACGTAAGCAAGATGCACAAGGGGCACATGCGTCTGGAGGTCGTTCGCAGTGGTTAGAAGCCCTGGTGTGCTCTCTCTCCCTCTCTCTTTCTCTCTCTCTCTCCCTCTCTGTCTCTTTCTCTAAATAAATAAAATTAAAAAAAATAAAAGAACCTGAACGAATTATTCCCATCATCTGAGCCTCTATACAGGTCTTCTTTCTCCCCTGGGTTATAGTGATTCAAGCTTCTCATTACAGGTCTTCCTTAAGAACTTTTCCCACATGAACCTTGCTCTGGTGCCTACAAGTTTCCTTGCATTTCCAGAGACAGCCAGTTTAGTGTCATACTAATCTTCTGTTTTTTTAAATTTGAGAGAGATAGAGATAGAGGCAGAGAGAGAGAAAGAGGGAGAGAGAATGGGCACGCCAGGGCCTTCAGCCACAGTAAACAAACTCCAGGCTCAAGTGCCACCTTGTGCATGTGGCTTACGTGGGTCCTGGGGAATCAAACCTTAAGGCAAATACCTTAACTGCTAAGTCATCTCTCCGGTTCAATGTCATATTAATCTCTTGACAGGTGGTGCTGAAGACCCAAGGAAGGCAGGCATAAAAAGGGCAGCAATAAGGGACAAAAACTCAACTGTGGCCAGAGGTGGGCCAGGCAGCCACAGGATGAACAAGAATTTTATACATACCAAGGACTTGAAGTCAGAAGTTGGAGAGCCAGGGCCTTCTGTGAGAGAAACACAAGCTGAGGCAGGAGGTACCATGCTTGGACTCTGACCACAGGCCCGGGCCCATCCCAGGGGACATGGGGCAGACCAATAGGGGAGGGGGACCTGTCTGACTCTAGGGCTGGAACGAAGATCTCCCTTGCCTGCTGTAGCCTTCCTCATTCTCTTCCCTTCTGGACCTGGTCCCGGCTCTTAGCTCAGCCTCAAGTTTTTGCCCTCTACCTCCCTCTCTCTTTCCAGCTTCAACTGCCCCAAGCCAGGATCTAGATCAGTCCTTGGAGAGACGGCTCTGTCTCAAAGGAGGGTCTGTCACCTCCTTGGGACCACCTTGCCCAACACCAGCAGCCATTTGTCTACCCCAGGGGCCTCTCATTATAGTGTGCCTGACAATTCCCCTTGGACATGGTGCAGCCAAGGCGCTGGCTGCCCTCAGTTTGGAGCGGGGCCCTCGGCACACCCAGGAGGGATGCCGTGGCCTGTTCAGAAGTTTGCTGGGGACCTGACATTAATTTACACCCTCACACACAGGTCTGTAGGAACAAGTATACTTCACTTGGTTTCTCAGTGACAACTAACACCATGCCAAGAACTCATTCCCCTGGGGTGTGGAAACTTCCCTGTCAGCCTGGGAGATTCATCCCACCTTCCCTTGTGGCCACTCTGGCATCGTAGTGCCAAGGTGGTGAGATTGTGTTTGTGAGGCAGAAGTGTTTTCTCAGCAAGGAAAAGCCCCCAGACTGGGGCTAAAACTGTTTTCTTGGAGCCGGGCATGGTGGCGCACGCCTTTAATCCCAGCACTCGGGAGGCAGAGGTAGGAGGATCGCCGTGAGTTCGAGGCCACCCTGAGACTACAGAGTGAATTCCAGGTCAGCCTGGACCAGAATGAGACCCTACCTCGAAAAACCAAAAAACTAAAAACTGGTTTCTTGGGGCTGCAAAGATGGCTCAACAGTTTAAGGCACTGGCTTGCAAAGACTGCTAACTCTAACTCAATTTCCCAGCTATTTATACAAAGCCAGATTCATTTGTAGTGCTAAGAGACTGCCTCCCTCAACACAAATAAATAAATAAATAAAAATTAAGGGGGATGGAGAGATGGCTTAGCAGTTACGGCATTTGCCTGGCAAAGCCCAAAAATCCCGGTTCAATTCTCTAGCACCCACGTAAGCCAGATGCACAAGGGGGCGCATGCGTCTGGAGTTCATTTGCAGTGGCTGGAAGCTTTGGTGAGCTCAGCCCATTCTCTCCCTCTCTCTCTCTCTCCCTCTTTCACTCTCTCAAATAAATAAAATATATTTTTAAAAAATTGGTACTGAATTTTCTTGGTTTCTTTGGCTTTGACATAGCCAGAGTCAAGAATAGAGAAGCAGGGTGGGGGTGGTGGCGCACGCCTTTAATCCCAGCACTCGGGAGGCAGAGGTAGGAGGATCACCGTGAGTTCAAGGCCACCCTGAGACAATACAGTGAATTCCAGGTCAGTCTGGGCTAGAGTGAGACCCTACCTTGAAAAAAGAAACAAAAGGCTATGGAAGGGGCCAGGAGTAGTGGCACACACTGACCCTGAGGTAGGATGATCTATGTGAGTCCAAGGCTAGCCTGGAACTACGGAATGACTGCCTGGTCAGCCTGAGCTAGAATGAGACCCTACCTAAAATAAATAAATAAATATAGATAGATATAGCTATAGATAGATATAGATATAGATAGCTATAGCTATATATAGATATAGATATAGATGTAGATGTAGATGTAGATATAGATATGTATGTATATATGTATATATAATAAAATAAAAGAAATGGAAGGACTAGTCTAAAAACTTATTTATGTCGGGGAGGGAAGCGGCCCACTCAGCCTATCCCTGTCGAAGTCTGAAATCTCCCACAATTTGTGCTCCCGACTTCTCATCTCTGGATTCTGGGACCTTCTTTCTTCAGTATCCTAAAGTCACCTTCATTCCTTCCCAGACTTGCTCTATAGTAGGAAGTTTGCTTATTGAAAACTCTGCTGCAGCAAAAGCAACTTAAGGAAGAGATGGTCTATTTATTTTGACTCACAGTTTGAGTTACGGTCTGTCATGGTGGGGAAAGGAGTGGCAGGCAGAAGCAAGAGGCAGTTTGTTCACACTGTCGCGCCAGTGCAGAAGCTTGGGGCTGGAGGGCTGGGTTAGCGGCTGAGGCATTTACCTACGAAGCCTGAGGACCTCGCTTCGATTCCCCAGGACCCACATAAAGCCAGATGCACAAGGCGGTGCATGTGTCTGGAATTCATCTGCACTGGCTGAAGGCCCTGCATGATTATTCTCTCTCTTTTTCTGCCTGTCTTAGAATGAGATGAATCTCACTTTCTTCTTTTTAAACATTTTAGTTGTTTATTTGAGAGAGATTGAGAATGAGACTGGGTGCACCAGGGCCTCCAGCTATTGCAAATGAACTCCAGACACGTGCGCCACCTGGTGCATCTGGCTTACATGGGCTCTAGAGAATCGAACCGTGATCTTTTGGCTTTGCAGGTAAGAGCCTTAACTGCTAAGCCATCTCCTCAGCCCCTGCTTTCTCCTTTGTACTCAGTCCAGGATCCTATCATGGAATGGTGCCACCCACATTCCGCTCAGGTCTTCCCTCAGTTAAACCTCTCTGGAAACCCACTCATCTCTCTTTCTCTCTTAAATAAATAAATAACTAAAATATATTTTATTTTATTTTATTATTTATTTTTTTATTTTTTTTGGTTTTTCGAGGTAGGGTCTCACTCTGGTCCAGGCTGACCTGGAATTAACTCTGTAGTCTCAGGGTGGCCTTGAACTCTCGGCAATCCTCCTACCTCTGCCTCCCAAGTGCTGGGATTAAAGGCGTGTGCCAACACGCCCGGCAAAATATATTTTAAATAATTCGTACTGGTTTCTCTGTTTCTTTGGCTTTGACATAGCCAGAGTCAAGAATATAGAAGGGGGCCAGGCAGGGTGGCTCACGCCTTTAATCCCAGCACTCGGGAGGCAGCGGTAGGAGGATGGCCACAAGTTCAAGGCCACCCTGAGACAGTACAGTGAATTCCAGGTCAACCTGGGCTAGAGTGAGACCCTACCTTGAAAACAAACAAACAAAAAGAATATGGAAGGGGGCTGGAGAGATTGCTCAGTGGTTAAGGTGCTGGACATGGCCAGAAATGCGTCTTTTAAGTGATTCCTGTGAAGTTGGCGATCGATATTAGCCATCAGGAACATGATCTTGCTCGATGTCTTTATGACGGCTCCAGAAACTGACTCACCTTGGGCTTAGAGGTGAGCATGGGGCTCTGCTACAGACTGTCATAGACTTTTACCTGACATTTTACCTGACATTCAGGGACCCACGTGACTTAAACCCTCCTCACCTGTTGTGTGGATGACAGTGATGGTTATCAATGGAAAACCTGACTCATGTCCACGAGACACCCTCTCCTCCCCACCCTTCACCTCCTGCTCATTATTATTTTTATTTATTTATTTTTGGGTTTTTTTTTTTTGAGGTAGGGTTTCACTCTAGCCCAGGCTAACCTGGAGTTCACTACATAGTCTCAGGGTGGTCTTGATCTCACAGCGATCTTCCTACCTCTGCCTCCTGAGTGCTGTTTTTTTTTTTTTTTTTCCTTTTCTTTTCTATTTTGGTTTTTTTTTTAATATTTTTTGTTCATTTTTTATTTATTTATTTGAGAGCGACAGACACAGAGAGAAAGACAGATAGAGGCAGATAGAGAGAGAGAGAATGGGCGCGCCAGGGCTTCCAGCCACTGCAAACGAACTCCAGACGCGTGCGCCCCCTTGTGCATCTGGCTAACGTGGGACCTGGGGAACCGAGCCTCGAACCGGGGTCCTTAGGCTTCACAGGCAAGCGCTTAACCGCTAAGCCATCTCTCCAGCCCCTATTTTGGTTTTTTGAGGTAGGATTTCATTCTAGTCCAGACTGACTTGGCATTCACTATGTAGTGTCTCAGGCTAGTCTTGATCTCACAGCAATCCTCCTACCTCTGCCTCCGAGTGCTGGGGTTAAAGGTGTGCACCACCACGCCCGTCTCTCCTGCTCATTCTTCAAGCAGCTCAAATGCCACTCCTTCTAAGAAGCCCCTGTTGTGGTGCTGTGACATTGTCTCTCCCAGTGGGTTTTCCACCTCTAGTCCACCCAGCTGGTGTCATAGTGTGTCTATAGGAAGGCTGCATTTTCAATCATCGGGTTCTAAATTCCTACCTGAGGCCAGGCATAGCGGCACTCGCCTTTGATCCCAGCACTCCAGAGCCAGAAGTGGGAGGCTCACTATGAGTTCGAAGCCAACCTGGGACTACAGATTAAATTCAAGGTCAGTCTGGGCTAGAGTGAGACCCTACCTCGAGAAATAACAAACAAACCAACCCAAAAATAGCTGGGTGTGATGGCTCATGCCTTTAATCTCAGCACTTGAGAGGCAGAGGTAGGAGGATAACTGTGAGTTCGAGGCCACCCTGAGACTAATTCCAGGTCAGCCTGGGCTAGAGTGAGACCCTACCTTGAAAAACCAAAATAAATAAATGAATATAAAATAAAAGTCAATTCATAGTTGTACAGTGATTAACCTTGCCTCCTGGGTCATGATTTCTCCCACAAGGCCTGGCCTTGAAGATTATGTGATAATGGGTCTGGAGAGATGGTTTAGCAGTTAAGGCATTTGCCTGTGAAGCCTAAAGACCCAGGTTCAATTCCCCAGAATGTTCCACATAAACCAGATGTACATGGTAGCCCGCATCTGGAGTTCGCTTGCAGCAGCTAGAGGCCCTGGCACATCCATTCTCTCTCATTTAAAAAAAAAAGAAAAAGAGCTGGGTGTGGTGGCGCACTTTTTTAATCCCAGCACTTGGGAGGCAGAGGTAGGAGGATCGCCATGAGTTTGAGGCCAGCCTGAGACTTCATAGTGAATTCCAGGTCAGCCTGGGCTAGAGTGAGACCTTACCTAGGAAAACAAAACAAACAAACAAATATACATATATACATACATACATACACACATATATGTGTATATATATATATATATATATATATATATATATATATATATATATGTGTGTGTGTGTATACACACACACACATATATATATAATTTAAGGTTTTATTTATTATAGTCAGAGGGAGGGAGAGAGAGTGACGACAGGCGCTCCAGGGCGTCTAGCCAGTGCAAACGAACTCCAGATGCATGCGCCAGTATGTGCATCGGGTTTAAGTGGGACCTGGAGAATCTAACCTAGGTCCTTAGGCTTCGCAGGCACGCACCTAAACCACTAAGCGATCTCTCGAGCCCATAAAAAAAAAATGTTTTTAAAATATTTTGAGCTGGGCGTGGTGGCGCACGCCTTTAATCCCAGCACTTGGGAAGCAGAGGTAGGAGGGTCATTGTGAGTTCGAGGCCACCCTGAGACTACATAGTGCATTCCAGTTCTTCCTGTTCCAGAGTGAGACTACCTTGAAAAAAAAATTTTTTTTGGTTTTGGTATTTTTTTATTTATCTACAGGATTGTTCTCTCACACCTCAAAGGAGGCCACTCCACAGACCCCACCAGGGAGAACCAGGGAGAAGCCAGAGGAGAACAAGAACCACTCTTTGGTTTGACCTTGAGCCACCCTGGTCTGTCCCCGCGGTGTGTGGCCAGGCACCAGGCAGCCCTAGCCTGCAGCGCAGCCTGCCAGAGACCTGTCATCAGGGTTAACTGTTCTTCACCTCGTGACCCCAGATTCTGGAGGATCTGAAGTGTGGCTGCTTTCCGCCGCCACTGGCCCATGGTTGAGGCCGGGAGGGATTCCGACCTGGCTGGGGTCAAACAAACCCAAGCCAAGACTCTGGCAAGATTAGAGAGAATGTTGTCACCATAGCCTCCACCTGCGTGGGGCGTGGACTTTAGGCTAAGCCTTTACTGGAAGCATAGACAGGCCTTGCTGCTGGACCCCCGACTCCTTCCTGAGGCCACGGAGATCAGCGCAGAGCTGGATGCGAGCTTGCAGGAGCCCACGGGGCGCTGGGCTCAGGAGCGTGAACAGAGGAGCAGACATTTGCTTTGGCGACTTCATGCAAGGCAAGACCTTAGCAAGGAGGTGCAGCCTTCAGACACCAAGATTTTGGGGTTCAGGGGAGGGAGCACAGGTCAGGGAAACGGGCCACCGAAGTGAGGACCTGACATCTCTGTCACGCCCTATCGTAGACAGCATCACGTTGATGGGATGAACCTCCAAAACAGACACAGTTTATGGGCGGGACAGGATTTATTTGAAGCTTACAGATCCAGGAGAAATTCCACAATGGTGGAAGAAGCTGGCCGGCTCACACAGGCCCACACCGAGACACGCCACCAGCACCTCAGGCCAGCAGCACACTCCAGGAACCCCAGGCGGCGCTCAAGTGCTCTGCATACCTGAAGGCTGGAATTCCAGATCCATCCTCAGTGACACCTCTGCAGGCCAGGCAGCTGGGAATCCCAGAAGCTTTAATAAAACCAGATCTATTGGGGTGTTGGGGGGGATACACCCATCCATTCAAACGACCACACACCCTGAACAAGAAACAAAGGAGAGATGGCTTCGTGGTTAAGGCACTTGCCTGCAAAACCCAAGAACCCAGGTTCAGTTCTCCAGGTCCCACATAAGCCAGATGCACAAGGTGGGCCATGCATCTGGAGTTCTTTTGTAGTGGCAAGGGGCCCTGGTGCACCCATTCTTTCTTTCTCTCTCTCCCTTGCTGTCTCAAAAAAAAAAGAAAGAAAGAAAGAAAGAAAAATGAAAAAAAAAAGGAAGGAAGAAAGAAAGAAAGGAAGAAAGAAAGAAAAAGAAAGCAAGGCTAGGGATACAGCAGTGACAAGAGGTAACACCTTCCTTGCCACCTATCCATTGTTCTCCAGCGTCAGTCCTTCACAATGAACTGGGGTTTTATTAATTACTTGTTTTGGAGATAGGGTCTCAACTGTCTTGGCCTGGAACTTGAGATCCTCCTGCCTCAGCCCTCCCTCCCGCCCAAAGTGCTGGGATTACATGTGTGGACTACCATGTTCAGCTGATTTCATTCATGACTTACTAAAACTTCATTATGGGGCTGGGGAGAAAGTTCAGAGAGTTATAAACCACTGGCCGAGCAAGCACGTACACCTGAGGGCAATTCCCAGCACCAGCGTAATAAGCTGGGTGTGTTGCTGGGCGTGGTGGAACACGCCTTTGATCCCAGCACTCCAGAGGCAGAGGTAGGAAGATCTCTGTGAGTTTGAGGCCCGCGCTGAGATTACATAGTGAATTCCAGGTCAGCCTGGGCTAGAGTGGGACCCTACCTCAAAAAAAAGAAAAAAAAAAGTCAGAGGGCTAGAGTGATGGCTTAGTGGTTAAAGCACTAGCCTGGGAAGCCTAAGGACACAGGTTCGATTCCCCAGGACCCACTTAAGCCCGATGTACAGGGTGGTGCATGCATCTGGAGTTTGTTTGCAATGACTAGAGGCCCTGGTGCATCCATTCTCCCTCTGTCTCTCTCTCAAATAAATATATATATTTTAAGCTGGGTGTAAGCCAGGGATGGTGATGCATGCACTCGGAAGGTCAAGGTAAGCGTGGAGGAGGATAGGAGGAAGATAGCTCTTAAAATTTATTTAAATTTGTATTTATTTATTTATTTTGATTTTTTGAGCTCTAGCACTAGCCCAGGCTGACCTGGAATAATTCACTCTGCAGTCTCAAGGTGGCCTGGAATTCACGGTGATCCTCCTACCTCTGCTTCCCGAGAGCTGGAATTAAAGATGTGCGCCACCATGCCCGGCTTCTTTCTTCTTTTAATATTTTATTTATTTATTTATTTGAGAGAGAGGCATATAGACAGAGAGAGAGAGAGAGAGAGAGAGAGAGAGAGAGAAGGAATGGGCACACCAGGGCCTCTAGCCACTGCAAACAAACTCCAGACGCATGTGCCAACTTTTGCATCTGGCTCATGTGGGTACTGGGGAATCGAACCTAGGTCCTTAAGCTTCCCAGGGAAGCGCCTTAACTGCTAAGCCATCTCTCCAGCCCTAGCATTGTTTCTTTCTTTCTTTCTTTCTTTCTTTTTTTTTTGTTCATTTTTATTTATTTATTTGAGAGTGACAGAGAGAATGAGGCCGATAGAGAAACAGAGAGAATGGGCGCGCCAGGGCCTCCAGCCACTGCAAACGAACTCCAGATGCGTGCGCCCCCTTGTGCATCTGGCTAACGTGGGTCCTGGGGAATCGAGCCTCGAACCAGGGTCCTTAGGCTTCACAGGCAAGCACTTAACCACTAAGCCATCTCTTCAGCCCTAGCATTGCTTCTTGATCTGAACTTTTCACCTGGCCTCCGTTTTACAGTTTGGAATAATTTCCCACTTGGATTACATGTATGAATTTCCTTTGGTCTTTGAATCTACCATGTGCATGCGCATTTTCCTTACACACCAGGACCTGCCACGTGGGAGCTTTCTCTAACTCTAGGCCTGTGTAAAGGCTCTAAACTCAGGGTAACCTTGAGTGTAACCCTGTCTCTGCCATTCCTCCTCAAGCCACCACCAATTACCCTTTTAACTTTCTTCCTTGGGGAAACTCAGGGTGGATGCTATGGGTGATCTTCTAAATCTCCCAATACTAGCTCCCTTACACCTGTGTATTCCTTTTAAAAAATCCTCAATTTCTCTTAACGAATCTCACGGACTATACTGTGTTTTCCACATGTGTGACTCTGCTCCAGCCTCTTCCTAGATCCCAACTTCCCTTAGGTAAGCCCTACAAACTGTGACTTCTCCCTAAATAATTTATCCTTCTTGAGTCTGTCTTTATTGTTATTATTATTATTTATTTATTTATTTTTGGTTTATCGAGGTAGGGTCTCATTCTAGCCCAGGCTGACCTGGAATTCACTATGTAGACTCAGGTTAGCCTCGAACTCATGGTGATCCTCCTACCTCTGTCTCCTGAGTGCTGGGATTAAAGGTGTGTGCCACCACACCTGGCTCTTTTCTTTCTTTCTTTTTTAAGATATTTTTTATTTTAATTTATTAATTTGAGAGAGGGAAAGAGGCAGACATGCACACACACACACACACACACACACAGAGAATGGGCATGCCAGGGCCTCCAGCCACTGCAAACAAACTCCAGACGCCTGCACCCCCCTGTGCATCTGGCCAATGTGGGTCCTGGGGAATTGAACCAAGGTCTTTGGCTTTGCAGGCAAATGTCTTAACCACTAAGCCATCTCTCCAGCCCATGTCTTTATTAATTCTTTATTAAAGATAGGACAGAACCTGAAACTTGGGGGGTTCATAAATTCTGGGGAACCCCTCTTGAACCCCAAAATCCTGCTTCAGGAGGATCTCGGTGAGTTTGAGGCCACCCTGAACCACTAAGCCATCTCTCCAGCCCTTCCTCGTGCATTTATGACCACACTGTCTTTATCTGTTCATCCGCTTTTGTCACCCAGGCTGATTCTATAACTTGGCCGTTGTGAATGAGCATCCGGGTACACATGAATGAATGAATGTACGGGCGTGTAGCACACACTGACATAGCATATCGCTAGTATAGCCCTGGTGTACACCTGTCTGGTTTAGCTGGGTCCGACGATATATATATATATATATATATATATATATATATATATATATATATATATATATACACATATACACATACATACATATACACACACACACATATATATATGTATACATATATATACACACATATATATATACACATACATACATACATACATACATACATATATATATATATATATATATATATATATATATAATTGGTTTTTCTAGGTAGGGTCTCATGCTAGCCCAGGCTGACCTAGAATTCACTATGTAGTCCCAAGCTGCCCTCGAACCCATGGTGATCCTCCTACGTGCTGGGAAGTAAAGGTTTGTGAAGGGGACTTTGGAGGCCCCTGGATGGACCCCATTCCTCCGGCTCCCCGTTCCTCCGGCTCCCGGGTGCAGCCTGCTCCCGCGGCCCTTTCCCACCATCTCTCAGCCACTCCCTCCTCCCTCCCTCCCCAGTGAACATCTAACAAAAACCCTATTGTGATTTTATGCATGAAGATTTCTTGTGAGTCAAGCGAGCGGCTTCTGCGATTCCAGCTCGGCCGAGTCCAAGCGTTTCCATCAGCGTTTCCAGCGCGGCCGCCAACACCCCTGCGGTCTGCAGGCGCGGGCCCCGCCCAGGGCGGCCGCGAACCCGCCGCAGCCCGCGGGCCCGGGTCGGGGTCGGGGTCGGGGGCCCCGCGAGGAAGCGAGCCTTCCCCAGGGAGAAAGTCGAGGTCGGGGATCCTGCGCCCCAGTAGCGTGGAGGGCAGCCGCAGTCCCTGGGTGTTGGCACCGGCCCAGGCTCCACAGACAACCAGGGAGGTTCCAGACTGGCACGAGCGCCAACCAGCGAGGCGACCTTAGCCGGCGGTGCCTCTACTGGATTTTGTGTTTTCTTTGTTTCTTTCGAGGTAGGGTCTCCCTCTGTCTCAGGCTCACCTGAAATTCACTATGCAGTCTCAGGGTGGCCTCGAACTCAGGGCGATCCTCCTACCTCTGCCTCCCAAGTGCTGGGATTAAAGGTGTGCGCCACCACGCCAGGCTTGGATTTACTTTCTTTCCATCTTTCTATCTATCTTTCTTTCTTTTCCTTCTTTCCTTCCTTCCTTTCTTCCTTCCTTCCTCCCTCCCTTTTTTTCCCTCTTTCCTTTCTCCCTCCCTTCCTTCCTGATTTTTTTTTTTTTTTTTTGAGGTAGGGTCTCACTCTAGCCCAGGCTGACCTGGAATTCACTATGTAGTCCCAGGGTGGCCTCAAACTCTGGGCAATCTTACCTCTGCTTCCCGAGTGCTGAGATTAAAGGCGTGCTAGACTACACCACGCCAATTTTCTTCTTTTTAAAAAATATTTCATTTATTTGAGAGAGAGAAAATGGGTGCACCAGGGACTCCATCTGCTGCAAACAAACTCCAGATGCATGTACCACCACGTGCATCTTGGCTTTGCATGGGATCTGGGTAATCAAACCTAGGTCTTTAGGCTTCACACCTTAACCACTAAGCCATCTCTCCAGTCTAAAATGGGGCAATTCTTTTTGTTTGTTTGTTTGTTTGTTTGCTTATTGAAGTAGGGTTTCACTCTAGCCCAGGCTGACCTAGAATTCACTATGTAGTCCCAGGGTGGCTTTGAGCTCACAGTGATCCTGTTACCTCTGCCTCCCAAATGCTGGGACTAAAGGTGTGTGCCACCATGCCTGGCTGGGGCAACTCTTTAGGAAGGGCCTTCTCAGTAGGGAATGGATGGACTCCCTCAAGGAGTCAGATCCTTCTGACATTTCTGACCAGTATTAAAGAGCTAATGACTTAATTTTTTCCTTATAGGCCAATTCCTACACTTAGCCAAAAGAAAATGATTCACTTTAGGGTCTATCAACTGTAAGCTGTCATGCCAATTTCTGTCTCCTAACAGATGCACGGAACAGTGCACGTGTCTGGAGTTCCTTTGCAGTGGCAGGAGGCCCTGGTACACTCACATCCTTCTCTGTCCTCAATCTTTCTCAAATAAATGAATAGTAAAAGGGGGGTGCAGTTGTGGTGGTGCACGCCTTTAATTCTGGCATTTGGGAGGCAGAGGTAGGAGGATCGTCGTGAATTCGAGGCCATCCTCTGACTACATAGTGAATTCCAGATATGTCTGGGCTAGGGTGAGACCCTACCTCAAAAAAAAAAAAAAAAAAAAAAACCTGCCATGGTGGCACATGCCTTTAGTCCCAGCACTTAGGAGGCAGAGGTAGGAGGATCACTGTGAGTTTGAGGCCATCCTGAGACTATAGAGTGAGTTCAAGGTTGAAAAATAAAAAATGAAAATAAAAAAGGAGGAGGAGGGGAAAGAGGAGGAGGAAGAAGAGAAGAAAATGAAAAGAAGGGCTGAAGAGATGGCTTAGTGGGTAAGGCACTTACTTGCCAGCAAAGCCAAAGACCTAGGTTCAATTCCCCAATACCTACATAAAGCCAGATGCACAAGGTGGCACATGCATCTGGAGATTGTTCTGGTGTGTCTGTTCTCTTTCTGTGTGCATCTCTCTCTCTCTCTCTCTTTTTTTTTTTTCGAGGTAGGGTCTCACTCTAGCTCATGCTGACCTGGAATTCACTATGGAGTCTCAGGGTGGCCTCGAACTCATGGTGATCCTCCTACCTCTGCCTCCTGAGTGCTGGGATTAAGGGTGTGTGCCACCACGCCCAGCTTTCTCTTTCTCTCTCTCAAGTGGATAAATAAAAATGAAAAAAGAAGAAGAAGAAGAAGAGAAGTAGAAGAAGGGAAGGGCTGGGGAGAGAGATGGTTCACTGGGTAAAAGGCTTGGCACATCCGCATGAGGACCCAAGTTCAGATCCCCAGAAGAAGAGCACAGACCAAGGCTCTGGGTTCAGTCTCTTTGGGTCTTAGTTCAGCTTGCGCAGCTGTGGTGAGACAGACCAAACGTGACGGTGTGCAAAGCTATGAGAAAGCACATTGTGCTTGGGAAGGTTTCAGATTGGGAAGGTTGTGAGAATCTGGAAGGAACAGCCTGATTCTAAATGGCAGCTCCGGCTTTACGGTCCGCCTCTAGGGAGAGCGGGTCCTGTGAGTCACTGCCTTCCACAGCAATCCCAGGAAGTAGTTGCTGTTGTTATCTCTGGAGATGGCACCCAGGGCTCGCTCGCTCACTCTCTCTCTCTCTGACAAAGAAAAATAATAAAAAAGTTTTTTTCTTTTTTTGGATTTTTCAAGGTAGGGTCTCACTCTAACCCAGGCTGACCTGTAATTCACTATGTTGTATCAGGGTGGCCTTGAACTCATGGTGATCCTCCTACCTCTGCCTCCCCAGTGCTGGAATTAAAGGTGTGTGCCACTATGACCAACAGAAAAATAATAAAAAGATTTTTTTTAATTTGGTTTGTTGAGGAAGGGTCTCACTCCAGCCCAGGCTGACCTGGATTCACTCTGTAGACTCAGAGTGGCCTTGAACTCATGGCGATCCTCCTACTTCTGCCTCCCAAGTGCTGGGATTAAAGACGTGCGCCACCACGCCTGGCAAAAAGATTTTTTAAAAGGGCTGGAGTGATGGCTTAATGGTTAGGGCCCTCGCCTGCGAAGCCTCAGGACTCATGTTCAACTCTCCAGGTCCCAGGTAAGCCAGATGCACAAAGGTGAGGTGAGGCAAGTGCAAGGTCGCATATGACCACTAGGTGGCACAAGCATCTGGAGTTCAATTTCATTGGCTGGAGGTCCTGGTGTGTCAGTTTCTCTTTCTCGCTCTCTGGCTCTCGCTCTCACTCGCTCGTGGTTTTATTCAGGTGTCCCCCATAAACTTAGGTGTTCTGAATGCTAGGTTCCCAGCTGATGGAGATTTGGGAACTAACACCTCCTGGAGGCAGTGTATTGTTGGGGGCCAGCTTAGGGGTATTATAGCCAGTGTCCCCTTGCCAGTGTTTGGTAAGCTCTCCTTGTTGCTATTGTCCACATGATGTTGACTAGGGGGTGATGTCTACCCTCTGCTCATGCCATCATTTTCCCTGCCATCATGGAGATTCCCCTCAAGCTATAAGCCAAAATAACCTTTTTTTTTTTCCCCACAAGCTGTTTTTGGTCGGGTGACTATTGCCAGCAATGTGAACCTGACTGCAACAGTCTCTCTCTCTCTCTCCAAAGAAAAATAATAAAAAGAGTGGGAAGGGCGGGAGAGATGGCTTGGTGGGAGAGATGACTTAGCGGTTAAGTGCTTACCTGTGAAGCCTAAGGACCTCGGTTCGAGGCTCAATTCCCCAGGACCCACGTTAGCCAGATGCACAAGGGGGCACATGCATCTAGAGTTCATCTGCAGTGGCTGGAGGCCCTGGTGTGCCCATTCTCTCTCTCTCTCATCTATCTGCCTCTTTCTCTCTGTTTGTCGCTCTCAAATAAATAAATTAAAAAATTTTTAAATTTAAAAGAAAAACGTGGTGTGGGTGTGCTGGAGAGATGGCTTGCCTGCAAAGCCTAAGGACTCATGTTTGACTCTCCAGATCCCATGAAAGCCATACACACAAAGGTGGGGCAAGTACGAGGTCTCACATGTCCAGTAGGTGGCGCACGCATATGGAGTGTGATGTCAGTAGCTGAGACCCTGGTGTGCCAATTCTCTCTCTCTCTAAAAAAAAAAAAAATAATAATAAGTAAATCTTTATTTTATTTTTAAAATCTTTGGTCTTTGTGCTTAAATGCTTGTCCAGACACATCACTGTTAGTCATGACTTCCAGGCATAGCCTAAGCACTGGCATGCATCAACTCATGTAACCTTTACAACAACCTGTGCAAGAAAGAATCCCCACTCAATGAAGGAAGACTGAAGAACTAAGTCACTTCCCAAAGGTGGCCAGCCCAGGCAAGGTCCAGAGTCCCCACCTCAACCTCTGCGTCACACTCCCTCTTGTCAATAAGCAGGGATGTGACTGCTCATCCTCCAAGCCCTGATGTGTTGCAGTGAATCTATTTTGGTGGTTAAATGAGGAGCCTTTTTGGATCATAGACCCCTCACAAATACACACACGCACACCATTTTTACACTCTGGGAAATCTAGAGATTTCTATGTTCTATGCACACCATAGGCAAGTAAGCGATTGTAAAGACTTCTAGGTTGAATGCTGCTGCCTAAGAATAGTCCATGGTAATTCTCTCCCCCACCTCACATTCCCCTTCACAACTCCACTCTCCATCACATCCCCTCCCCCTCTCAATCGGTCTCTCTTTTGATGTCATGATCTCTTCCTCCTGTTACGATGGTCTTGTGTAGGTAGTGCCAGGCACTGTGAGGTCATGGATATCCAGGCCATTTTGTGTCTGGGAGAGCACGTTGTAAGGAGTCCTACCCTTCCTTTGGCTCTTACATTCTTTCCGCCACCTCTTCCACGATGGACCCTGAGCCTTGGAAGGTGTGATCGAGATATTGCAGTGCTGAGCACTCCTCCGTCACTTCTTCTCAGCACCTAAAAGGCTTCAATTTTTGAGAGAATGGTACCAAAGTCCACATTTACTTTACTTTTTTTTTTTAATTTATTTTTATTAGATATGGACATAACTTAGTATGTAAACAACATATGTTGGTACCATCCTTTCTTTCATCCCTGCCCCCCCCTTTTTTTGAGGTAGGGTCTTACTCTGGCCTAGGCTGACCTGGAATTCACTATGTAATATCAGGGTGGCCTTGAACTCATGGTAATCCACCTACCTGTGCCTCCCAAGTGCTGGGATTGAAGCCTGGCCACAATGTATGTATGGATGGATGTGTGTGTGTGTGTGTGTGTGTGTGTGTGTGTGTGTGTGTGTGTATGGCAACTTCTATACTTACCAGCCACAAACCATGGTATTTCCCTCCCTTCCCCCACTTTCTCCTTCATGGCTCTGCTCTCTGTCATATCCCCTCCCTGTATCCATTAGTCTTTCTTTTAATTTGATGTCATCATCTTTTTCTCCTATTATGAGGGTCTTGTGTGGGTATTACTAGCACTGTGAGATCTTGGATATGGAGGCCAATTTCTGTCCAGACAATTATATGTAGGGAGCGGTACCCTTCTGGCTCTTACGTTCTTTCTTTCTTTCTTTTCTTTTTTTTTTTTGAGGGGTAGGGTCTAGCTCTAGACAATCCTCCTAGCTCTCCCTCTGCCTCCTGAGTGCTGGGATTAAAGACACAAGCCACCACGCCTGGCCATGTTTACATTTATTTATTTCATCAGAGAAAGAACAAAAGCAGCTTGCCAATAAACTCCCGTTTTTGGATAGATCTAATTATCCAGTTCTCTCCCACACCCAGACAAGTAAACTGTGAGGGGGAAAAAATCTCACAATTTATGCCAATGCACATTAATGGTTTCTAACCCCAGCAGTCTTCAGCACTGTTCATCAACTCTACCTTGTATCAGATAAAGCTCACAGCCACTTGCACAAAGGCTTCTTTAAGGATTCATTAAACGTTTTCATAAGGGCTGGAGAGACGGCTTAGCGGTTAAGGCGCTTGCCTGCAAAGCCAAAGGATCCCGGTTTGACTTTTTGGGACCCATGTAAGCCAGATGCACAAGGGGCACACGCATCTGGAGATTGTTTGCAGTAGCTGGATGCCCTGGCACACCCATTCTCTCTCTCTCCCTCTGTCTCCTTATTTCTCTCTCTCTCAAATAAATAAATAAAAAATATTTTTTAGAAAAGTTTTCAGCCGGGTGTAGTGGCGCACACCTTTAATCCCAGCACTCGGGAGGCAGAGGCAGGAGGATCACCGTGAGTTTGAGGCCACCCTGAGACTCCATAGTGAATTCCAGGTCAGCCTGGGCCAGAGTGAGACCCTACCTTGAAACCCCCCCCCAAAAAAAAAAAAAGTTTTCATAAGGGATGGAGAGGTGGCTTCACAGTTAGGGTGCTTGCCTGTAAAACCAAAAGTCCCAGGTTCGATTCATCAGGATCCACATAAACCAGAAGCACAAGGCGGTGCATGTGTCTGGAGTTCATTTGCAGCAGCTGGAGGCCCCAGCCCACCCACCCTTTCTCCACGCTGCCCACCTGTTTCTCTCTCTCAAATAAATAAATAAATAAAATATTTTTTTAAGTTGTCTCTTGAGAGGTGATATGTTAGAAATGCTTTGAGGCGTGCATAGTAAAATATCAACAATGTGGTTGTGTGCATAGCTCAGCTACAATGCTTATCTAGCATGCATGAAGCCTGTGTGTGGTGTGCACCCCTGAAGTGTCACCAGTGAGGAGAGAGAGGCAAGGGGACTTAAGTTTGAGGACTTGAGTTTAATGACATCCTGGGCTACACAGCCACACCCTGTCTCAGAATTAAAAAAAAAAAAAAAAAAAGCTCTCCTTGGGCTGGAGAGATGGTTTAGCCATTAAGGCATTTATTTGCCTGTGAAGCCTAAGGACCCAGATTCAATTCTTCAGGTCCCACGTAAGCCAGATGCACGAGGTGGCTCATGTGTCTGGAGTTTATTTGTAGTGGCTAGAGGTTCTGGCACACCCACTCTCTCTCTCTTTTAATTTTTTTTAAATTTTTATTTATTTGAGAGCAACAGACAGAGAAAGAGGGAGATAGAGAGAATGGGCACACCAGGGCTTCCAGCCACTGCAAATGAACATGCACCCCCCTTGTGCATCTGGCTAACGTGGGTCCTGGGGAATCGAGCCTGGGTCTTTAGGCTTCACAGGCAAGTGCTTAACTGCTAAGCCATCTCTCCAGCCCTCTCTCTTTCTCTCCCTCTCTGTCATAAATAAATAATAAATAAATAAGAAGTTCTCCTATAGAAGCTGGAGAGATGTCTCAGCACTTAAGGCACTTGCCTGCAAAGGCTAAAGACCCAGGTCCAATTCCTCAGTACCCACTTAAGCCACATGTACAAAGTGGCACATGCATCTGGAGTTTGTTTGCAGTGGCTGAAGGCCCTGATTGTGAGAGGCCCTGGTGTGCCCATTCTCTCTCTAGCTGCCTCTCTCTCAAATAAATAAATAAATAAATAAATAAATAAATAAATAAATAAAATATTTATTTTTATTTAAGAGAGAAAGAGGCAGCTAGAGAGAGAATAAGTGTGGCCAAGCCTCTAGCCACTGTGAACCAACTCCAGATGCATGTGCCACCTTGTGCATCTGGCTTACGTGGGTATTGGGAAATCAAACCTGGGTCCTTTGGCTTTGCAGGCAAGTGCCTTAACTGCTAAGCCATCTCTCTTACTCTAAATATATATATATATGTATATATATGCATACATTTTTGGTTTTATGAGGTAGGGTCTCACTCGAGCTCAGGCTGACCTGGAATTCACTATGTAGTCTGTCAGGATGGCCTCGAACTCATGGCAATTCTCCTACCTCTGCCTCCCAAGTGGTGGGATTAAAGGTGTGTACCACTGTGCCCGGCTTCCTAAAAATATTTAAAAAATTTTTAAAATAGTTTGCAGAAATGGCTTAGCAGTTAAGGTGCTTGCTTGAAAAGTTTAAGCATTCCCCGGTACCCATGTCTGCCAGATGCACAAAGTGGCACATGCATCTGGAGTTCATTTGCAGTGGCTAGAGTCACTGGTGTGCCCATTCTCTCTCAATCTCTCTTGCACTTCCTCTTTCTCTCTCAAATCAATAAATAAATTGTTTTTACAGAAAGATTTCCATTGACCTCAGCCAAGTTTATTTATTTTTAACATTTTATTTATTTATTTGAGAGAGAGAGAGAGATAGAGGAAGAGGCACAGAGAAAGAAAGAATGGGTGTCACTGCAAACAAACTCCAGATATGTGTACCCCCTTGTTCATCTGGCTTACATGGGTCCTGAGGGATCGAACCAGGGTCTTTAGGCTTCCTAGACAAACACCTTAAACACTAAGCTATTTCCCCAGCCCAAATAAAATATTTAAAAACTTTTTTTTTCATTTTTATTTATTTATTTGAGAGAGAAAGAGGCAGAGAGAGAGAGAGAGAGAGAGAGAGAGAATGGGCGTGCCAGGGCTTCCAGCCACTGCAAACGAACTCCAGATGCGTGCGCCCCCTTGTGCATCTGGCTTATGTGGGTCCTGGGGAACCAAGCCTCGAACAGGGGTCCTTAGGTTTCACAGGCAAGTGCTTAACTGCTAAGCCATCTCTCCAGCTCCAAATAGAATATTTTTTAAAAAAGAATTTATTGAGCCAGGTGTGGTAGCACACCCTTTAATCCCAGCACTTGGGAGGAAGAGATAGGATCACCATGAGTTCAAGGCCACCCTGAGATGACATAGTGAATTCCAAGTCAGCCTGAGCTAGAGACCCTACCTCAAAATCCCCCACCCCCCTGGGCAAACAGTGAGAGTTTGGAACCCCATTATCCACAGAAATGCCAATGCTGGGTGGGTGTGACAGCTTACCTGTGATTCCAGAGTTTGAGAGGCAGAACCCTGGGCCAAGCTGACTGGCTCCACTAGCCAAATAGGAGAATTGTAGGTTTAAGTAGATCCTATCTCCATAAATAATGTGGAAAATGATCAAGGGAGCTGGGCGTGGTGGTGCCTGCCTTTAGTACTAACAATGACATCTGAGGCCAGTTTGCAGAGTGAATTCCAGGTCAGCCTGGGCTAGAATGAGACCCTATCGTAAAGAAACCAAAGGAATAAATCAATTAATTTTAAAAATTGGAAAGACAAGATAATGGTCAAAGAAGACAACTTGACGTCACCTTCTGATCCCCACAGGCATACATGTTGTGAACATGAATACACACATGCACACACTCACATATATGCACAGATGTTTATTTATTTAAGAGAGAGCGAAAGAAGCAGATAAAGAGTGAGAGTGGGTGTGCCAGGGCCTCCAGCCATTGCAAAGGAACTCCTGATGCATGTGCCCCTTTTGATTTATATGTTTATTTATTTCACATGCACAAAAGATAAAAGGACATACGTCATTTAAAAAAAATTGTTTTTTAGAGCCGGGTATGGTGGTGCACTTTAATCCCAGCACTCGGGAGGTAGAGGTAGGAGGATCGCTGAGTTTGAGGCCACCCTGAGAAGACATAGTGAGTTCCAGGTCAGCCTGGGCCAGAGTGAGACCCTACCTCAAAAAAAAAAAAAAAAATTTTTTTTGGATGGGTGTGGTGGCACACACCTTTAATCCCAGCACTCAGGTGGTAGAGGTAGGAGGATCGCTGAGTTCGAGGCCACCCTGAGACTTCGTAGTGAATTTCAGGGCAGCTTGGGCTAGAGTGAGACCCTACCTCTATAAACAAAAAACAAAACAAACAAACAAACAAAAAAAAGCAACTGCCAGGTGTGGTGGTGCTTTAATCCCAGAACTCAGGAGGCAGAGGTAGGAGGATCACCGTGAGTTCAAGGCCAGCCTGGGATGACAGAGTGAGTTCCAGGTTAACCTGGGCTACAGAGAGTCTACCTCAACAGATCAAAAAACAAAAACAAATCCAAACCTGAGGGTCTGGGGCGTTGGCTCAGTGGGTAAAAGCACTTGATGCTCAAGCCCAAGGACCCCAGTTCGATCCGCACAGCCACACAAAAAACCAGGCAAGCTGGGTGTGGCTGAACAGGAAGGAGCATTCCTTGTGCCTGCTCTTGGACCTGCATCTACTTCTCTCCTGGACAAGGCTTGACATCCCATCTCATCCCACCCAGCTCTTGCTCAGAGCATCCTGGCCACCCTATATCACAGATAAATAAGAGGTTATACCTGCAACAGGATCATGGACTGTGAGCAACTTCAAGACAGGTTGTATTTTTTTAGGGGGGAAGGGTGTTTCAAGGTAGGGTCTCACTCTGGCTCAGGCTGACCTGGAATTCCCTATGTAGTCTCAGGGTGGCCTTGAACTCATGGCAATCCTCCTACCTCTGCCTCCTGGGTGCTGGGATTAAAGGTATGCGCCACCACGCCCAGCCAGGTTGTATTTTCTAAACTTTTAAGAAAGAGACAGATACAGAATAGGTGCACCAGGGCCTCCAGCCACTGCAAATGAACTCCAGACACATGTGCTACCTAGTGCATCTGGCTTATATGGGTCCTGGGGAATTGAACCTAGGTCCTTTGGCTTTGCAGACAAGTGCCTTAACTACAAAGTTACCTCTCCTGCCCTCCTGTCTATCTTTATCTGCTTGTAAATAAATAAACAAATTTAATATATAAATACAGCCTGGGATAGAGTGAGACCATACCTCAGAAAACTAAATATATATATATGAACCAGGCAGGGTAGTGTATGCCTTTAATTCTATCATTGAAGAAGAGACTCATTGTGAGTTTGAGACCAGCCTGGTGCTACCGAGTGAGTCCCAGGTTAGCCTGGGCTAGAGTGAGACCCTACCTGGAAAAATTCACCCTCCCCCCAAAAATAATAACTAATATAAAATTTCAGGCTGGGTTGGATATGTAGTGCAGTGGAACATGTGCTTCACTTTGTCCATGTCCTAGGCTGCTGTAAATTTAAAACTACAGCCCGGCGTGGTGGCGCTCACCTTTCATCCCAGCACTCGGGAGGCAGAGGTTGAAGGATCGCTTTAGGTTCAAGGCCACCCTGAGATTATAGAGTGGATTCCAGGGCAGCCTGGTCTAAAGTGAGACCCTACCTCAAAAAAAAATTAATAATCATAAAAATAAATAAATAAGTAACTCTGGCTGGGTGCAGTGGTAGAATATATGTTTAGCTTTGTCAAGATTTTACCCCTAGCACTCAAAAGTAAATGTCAGGTGGGGCCCATTAAGGACATGGACTATCTTTTTCTCCTTGCATCTTGACAGCTAGCTCACAAGGTGTTACTCCTTTTTATTTTAAAATTTTTTGTTTATTTTTATTTGTTTTGAGAATGACAGAGAGAGAAAGAGAAAATGGGCACGCCAGGGCTTCCAGCCACTGCAAACTCCAGATGTGTGCATCCCCTTGTGCATCTGGCTAACATGGGTCCTAGGGAATTAAGCCTCGAACCGCGGTCCTTAGCCTTCACAGGCTAGTGCTTAACCACTAAACCATCTCTCCAGCCCTTATTTAAAATTTTTTATTTGAGAGAGAGAGATTGTGCAGGACCTTATTAGAAAGAAGAGGACCCCATAGCCAACAGGTACCCACAGGCGCCAGGGAGGGTTCCCACAGATTTGGATTTCATTTTTTATTCTTATTTATTTACCACACACACACAGAGACAGAATGGGCGCACGAGGGCCTCCAGTCACTGCAAACGAACTCCAGATGCGTGTGCCCCCTTGTGCATCTGGCTTAACGTGGGCTCTGGGGAGCCAAACCTGGGTTCTCAGGTTGCACAGGCAAGCTCTTTAAACCACGATGTCACCTACCCAGCCCTGGCGCTCCTTTCAAAACCTGACTGTGCTCACTGTGTCCAGCGGTGACGTCAAACCATTCAGCTATGGTCCTGCCATGGCCTTTGGAAGGTCTTCTGCTCAGTCAGTTGGGGCAGGGCCGGGAAGTGCAGGAATCCAAGGCAGCTCAGGAGGGTGTGCTTGTGGGCTGCAGACAATGAGGACACCAAATCCAAGAGGCGTTTGCTGTAATGAGTGTTCAAGGAGGGTGGAGCCGGGTGCGGTTCTCTCCATCTAATCCCCCGAGGCTCTGGGTGACTCACTCTTCATTTTTGGCCTCAGAAGTGGGGCTGACATTTGCTCCCCGAGTTGGCCCCTGCTCAGGTGGCCCCTTGGCATCCCCAGGGTCTCCAGCTACTAAAGCCACACTCCTCAGATAGTTGATGTTGAAGCAGTTGGCTTGTTCATCTCCAGGGTTCAGGTCACAGCACATGGAAGGGTCTTTCCAGAAGTTCCGTCGGGGACCACACAGATCATCAACGAAGGCTAGTTTCTGCAACAGGAGAATAATAAAACAAATGATAGGGGAGGTCAGAGGTCAGGCTGGGGTACCTGTGTGCCCGACGTGCTCCTGTCAGGTGCTCTGCCCCTCCCGGCTGGATCCCTTCCAGAGGCCCAGAGATCATGTGAGCTTCCTTGCATAGCTAATTCCTTGTGACTGACAGCTGAGGGACAGATGTGTACATCTGGAATGACAGAAGCTTGAGGCCCAGAAAAGGTACAATAGGAACTTAGGAATTGGAGGTCATGTCAGAAAGGGAGACTTCCGCAATCATGAAAAACAGATCTCAGGCCAGGCGTCACAGTGCACGCCTTTAATCCCAGCACTAGGGAGGGCAGAAGCAGAGGCAGGAGGATCGCTGTGAGTTTGAGGCCCCTCTGAGACTACATAGTGAGTTCCAGGTCAGCCTGGGCTAGAGTGCAACCTTTCCTTGAAAAACCAAAAAATTAAAATAAAATAAAAATCTCAGGTTGGAGAAATAGTTTAGTGGTTAAGGCGCTTGCCTATGAAGCCTAAGGACCAAGGTTTGATTTCTCATAGCCCAGGTAAGCCAGATGCACATGGCGGCACATGTGTCTGGAATTCATTTGTAGTGGTTAGAGGCCCTGGTGTGCCCATTCTCCTTCTCTTCCCCCTCTCTCTCATAAATAAAAATTAAACAACAACAACAAAACACTCTTCCACTAGTCCTTTTCTATGAGGAATCTGAGGCTCTAAAGAGGAGGGGCAGCCCCTGTTCCTAATTCCTTGCATTTCTCAGGAAATGTCATGGTTATTATTTTGCAGGGCAGGGAATCGAACCCATGGCCTCACATATGCTAGGCATGCACTCTACCACTGAGCTATATCCAAGCCCTTCTTTGGAGGTCATGACCTTCTTCCCCACCCACTTACCTCCTCCTCAGCACAGCAGGCTTGTTCTGGAAAGGGCAGCTCACAGCAGCGGGAGGTCATGTTCTGGATCAGTCCAGGTATCTGTTTACTGTAGTGGGTATGAGAGAGGCAGGCCTCAGGCTCTCTGCATTCCTTAGCACCCAGATGGTACTGGGGTGTGGTGTGGTGGCTCACACTTGTAATCCCATCATTTGGGGAGCTGAGGCTATAGAGGACTGACAGTTCAAGGCCAGCCTGGAGTGTAGAGGGAACCAAACAAAAAACTCCCGGCCCCCCCACCCCAACCAAAGAAAACTCCCAATGGTACTGGGATACTGTGATTTTTTTTTGCTTTTTTTCAGAGGAACCCCAGGAGGGATATTTTGGGGGCAGAAAAGTGTCGGGAAGATCTGGGCAAGACTCACTGCTTGCTGAGAACTCTTCCATTTCCACAGAGTTGGCCCATGAGGTTGGGGGTAACTCGGCTGAGGTCGAGGGTCAAGACGTCCCGGTCGTAGTTGGGGAAGGGAGCCCGGCGGGCGAAGCACTCGTCTCGTGCGGGGCTCGGAGGGTAGTGGCAACAGGAGTGCTGGTGGGTCTTTATGGCCTGCTCTTTCTCACAGTAGCCGTCCAGGGTGTCCTCCCACTGTGGGCCAGAGAGGGGGCGTCAGCGGCCTGGGTGTCTGGCCCTTGCCTCCTCACCATCTGCTTTCCTAACACCCTCCGCTATGAGATGAACCCCCACGGGCAGAGGTGAGGCTAAGAACTGGAGGGCAAGGAGGCGGCTGCGGAGGCACAGGAGGAAGCACCGATGAGCCTTCCAGTTGGCCACTGGAGATGAACTGGAGCAGTAGGTGGGGGAGGGTCAAGGGAGGCCAGAGCTGGATGGATGGATGAATGGATGGGTGGGTGGGTGGATGGATGGATGGCAGGACAGGTGAGGTCGCGGGTGGACGGAGCTCAAGGCGGACAGACGCGGACAGACACGACGGTAGGCGGACAGTCCGCAAGCCACACACAGACGAACGTGGACGTGCTCACGGGGAGGTGCATGGATGGGCCAATAGACTCAGCAGGTGGATCTGGGCAGGCAGGCAGGCAGGCAGGCTCCCCAGAGGGCTGGGATGCCCACTTACGGCCTTCCGTGTGCAGGTGAGGTTGTGCCCCTGCCGGCAGCAGGCCTGGAACTCGGCCTCCAGCCGCACCAGGGCGGACAGCTGCTTTTGGACCACGTCAGTTGCTGGGAGGTTGCGTGGCACCGAGCGGAGGCGTCTCAGGTGACAGATGTTCTTGACGTTGTCCGGTGTGGGCAACGCAGGGGGAAAAGGCAGCTCGGGGCCCGAGGAAAGGGCAGGCTGGTGGCCGGCACAGGCGGGGGACTGGTAATCTGGCTGAAGCGCTTCCTTCTGGAAGCAGGAGAAGCGTGCCTCCCCCCGCTGTTTGCAGCACCAGTGGGGCCGGGTCTTGACAGAGAACTCAGCCTCACAGAACCGGGTCATTGTGTCCTCCCACTAGAGCAAGAGGGGGGGTCAGGCCAGCAGCCCACGGCCCACACTCCTGCCTTCCTCCCAGGCTCCAGCAAAGGGCCCGTCGGCAGGTAGATTAAGGAAACCGCATAGAATGCCTTCTGCTCTCCTGGCAAGACCCTAAGGTTCCTTCGCAGCCAGGCTGAAGTGTCTAGCTCTTACAACACACACGTACTGTCTGAAGGGTTAAAAGACAGGCCCAAGCCAGGTGTGGTGGCGCACGCCTTTCATCCCAGCATTAGGGAGGCAGAGGTAGGAGGAGGATCGCCATGAGTTCGAGGCTACCTTGAGACTACAGAGTGAAGTCCAGGTCAGCCTGGGCTAGAGTGAGACCCTACCTCGAAAAACCAAAAAAAAAAAAAAAAAGAAAGAAAGACAGGCCCAGCATCCACTGTCAGTCCCCTTACCACAAGTTTTGCACAGTCCAGGCGGTTTGTGTGGCTGCGACAGCGGCAACAGCGGGAATAGCCAGTCTCCAGCAAGTTGAGGGCCTCTCCCTGGCGACTGAGGTGGGAGAAGCCAGTCTGCGGCAGGTTCCAGGGGCCGTAGACCACGTGCTGGCGTTCAGGAAGGCAGATCCGGTTCACATTGTCTGGAGAAGGTCGGCCAGGGGGGAAGCCATCCAGCCAGTGGCCCCAGCCCCCTCGGAAACGGCGGCTCTGTGGGCAGTGCTGGGCTGGATTCCAAGAACGAGGTTCTGGAGGGCCCTGTCCCACGAAGGGGGCTGATTTTTCTAGAATCAGGAAAACAGGGTAGGAAGGAGAGGAATAGACCAAAACTGAAAGAACTTAATGAAGAAGGTGTTAGGGGCTAGAGAGATGGCTTAGTGGTTAAGGGGCTTGTCTGCAAAGCCTAAGGACCCAGGCTCTGTTCCCCAGGACCCTTATAAAGGCAGATGCATAAGATGGCACATGCATCTGGAGTTCACTTGCAGAGGCCCTGCTTGTCCATTCTCACTATCTATCTGTTCTCTCTATCTATCTGCCTTTTCTCTCTCAAATACAAATACATACATACATAAATAAATAAAATAAAAATAAAAGGTTAAAAAAGAAGAAGGGTTGGGAGGGCATAGCAAAAACAAGGAAGAAGTTAGTTAATCTGTGCTTCTTATCTTCAGAGTAACTGACTGAAAGGAAAAAGAGAACCGAAAAACACAAGGAGTTACCCTTCCTCTGCCTTGGCTCCCTGGGCTGCACTTGGAAGCTCTGGGCCTGCTCCTCTCCCCAGGGACTGAGCATTACTGCAGAAGATGGGACAGACCAGCGCAGTCACTTACCCTCTTTCTGCTTGGATTGGATGATCTCCTCCTGATGTGACAGAGGTGGGTCTACTGGGGTGAAAGGGGATGTGTAAGCAAACACCATGCTGGTGCCTAGAACCCCAGCACGGGGGAGGCAGAGGTAGGAGGATCGCTATGAGTTCAAGGCCACCCTGATATTACATGGTGAATTCCAGGCCAGCCTGGGCTACAGTGAGACCCTACCTCGAAAAACCAAAACAAACAAACAACATCAAGCTGGGATGAGCATCTCTAGAAAATAGCCGCTGGCTATTCACGGGGAGCAACTCAGTAGAGGCAAATGAAAATAAATGCTATTTTACATCACTTTAATCACAGAACTATCAATAGGCATGATTTCCTTTTTTTTTTTCCAGACAGGGTCTCACGTTTCCTAGAGCGGCTGACCTAGAACTCACTGACGGAGCTCCTCCTTTCTCGGCTTCCCAAATGATAGGATTAAAGGCATGAGCCCTGTTTTTTTTTTTTTTTTTTTTTCTTTTTTGTGTATTTTGAGACAATGTCTTACTCTAGCCCAGGCTGACCTGAAATTCACCATGTAGTGTCAGGCTGGCCTTGAACTCACAGTGATCCTCCGCCCTCTGCCTCCTAAGTGCTAGGATTTAAGGTATGAGACACCACCACCACACCACCCCAGCAACCTTGAACCTTGAACAACTTTTTTTCTTTTTTTTCCCTGAGGTAGGGTCTCACTCTAGCTCAGGCTGACCTGGAATTCACTATGTAGTCTCAGGGTGGCCTCGAACTCACAGCGATCCTCCTGCCTCCAGCCTCCCGAGTGCTGGGATTAAAGGCAACCTTGGACTTCTTATTTTTCTGCCTGAACCCCTGGAATCCTGGTTTAACTCATGTCGGGCTTCATGCATGCTAGGCAAACACTCTTCCAACTGACCTACTTCCCCAGACCTTGACATCATTTCTTCCACTGTACAGCTTAAGAAACTAAGGTTTGGAGAAGCAGTAACTCAGCCGAGCTTGAGCAGTAGGAAGCGGGTGAGCCTGCCAACCCGTCCTCCTCCCAAACCCGCACTCTGGGGTCAAGGACGCTGAGAGTCTCTTACTTTCTTTCTGTTCACTAGGTTGTTGTCCCAGTTCGGGTGGGGGCAGCTCCTCCTGGAGGGGGTAGGCTTCCTGACGGTGAGGGGGGTGCACTGCAAGACGGGGGGGGGGAGCACGGGGGAGTGCAGGTCAGAGCAGAGTCATGGAGACCATGGTAGGATGGAGGTGGAGGAGCAGGCAAGCGCTCACCTTGCTTTTCAATGGGGTGTTGGGGGATGGGCCACTCTTCCTCCTGGACAGGGCTGGCTTCTGGAGAGGGAGGGGGCCGCACTACAAAATGGGGTGTGTGTGAACAGCCTAGCCCTTCGAGCCAGGTGGGGAGAGGGGTGGGTGGCTGTCTTTCCCGCTCCCACCTGGAGACCTGCTCTCCTTACCTTCCCTCTGCTCCTCAAAGTCAGCATCATACAGAGAAGGGTCAGAGTGATCTGCAGGGAGATGGCGGGGTCTGGGCGGGGATGGGGGTGCTGCATAGCCAACTGGAGGCAAGAGGGGAAGACAGTTAGAATCTACAACTCTTCCTGAGTTCCAATCTTGTAGCTGTTTCTCCAACTCTTACCTTCTTCAAAGTTCTGGAAGAGGTTCTCTGGTTTCAGCTCTCTTGGCCCTGAAGCTTTGAGATCTGGAGGAAGGAAAAGTCAGGGCAGGTTCCCTCCTCCCCAAAAGTTAAGGTTTCTCTCTAGTCCAGGCTGACTTAGAACTCACTCTGTAGCCTTGAACTCATGGTGATCCTCCTACCTCAGCTTCCCAAGTGCAGGGACTAAAGGGTATGTGCCACCACACCTGGCTCAGGGGCATTTTTAAAAAATTAATTTAATGTTTATTATTATTCTAGGTAAGATCTCACTCTATCTCAGACTGACCTGGAAATGTATAGTCCCAGACTGGCCTTGAGCGCATAGTGACCCTACCTCTGGAGGATTCCCAGGTGCTGGGATAGAAGGCATGCACCACCAGGGGAAGTTTTGAAAAGGGCTTTTCCTGGCCCTAATGGATGGGAGGTTATGGAGGTCAAGAATTTAGAGACTAAGACATGGGAACCACTTCTGTGTTGCACCTGCCCCATCTTCCCTGACCCCACCCCAGCAAACCTAGATGTGACTTATTGGGTTCTGAGAAACCCTGGCATTGTGGTGGCTCTACCCAGCTGAGGTTGACCCTAAATGGAAATGTGGCACTGGAGAGGCCCCAATTTCCTCAGTGTCTCCCTCAGGACTGTGGCTGTTCCCACAGCTGCTCTGTTGTGATGTTTCTCTAGTTTTCAGAAGGTGGGGTACCTGCCCTCTTTCCCTGCCCTTTAAGCATCTTAAGCTCTCCCTCCCCCCACACACCCCGAGACAGGGTTTCACTTGGCTCCTACTGACCTGGAATTCACTATCTCATCTCAGGTGGTCTGGAACTCACGGTGATCCTACCTTTGCCTCCCAAGTGCTGGGAGTAAAGGTGTGTGCCACCTCGCCCAGCATCATCTTTAGGCTTTTTGATGACTTTTTGCTTTTTTCAAGGTAGGGTCTCCTGGCTACCTGTAACTCGTTACATAGTCTCAGGGTGGCCTTGAACTCGTGGTGATCCTCCTACCTTGGCCTGGGATTAAAGGGATGCGCCACCACAACTGCCTGACTTTGTGACTGAAGTGCCTCCTTTTCGTCTTGGCTTCTCCTGTGCCCATCTCTCTCAGGACTGGGGCAGGTAGAGAGAGGAAGTCCTGGGAGCTGACCCGTGGGCACCAGACTAGGAACTGGGACAATGAGACAGAGCTTTACTAGGTCCAGTGGATTCCCCGATACTCTCCCAGGGATTTCCTTCCCTCAAGTCAAGAGTTGCTTTGTTCAGGCATCAAAGCAGAAAGTGTATGTGCCCGATGGTGGGAAAGTGTGTGGATGGACACCCCCAACTCTTCCTCTAACCAGTGAGTCAGTCAAGGATCCCGGGTTTGCGGACCGGTTTGGAGCAGCCCAAGGGCTCCGTTCTCCTCCCTCACAGTCCCTCCGCACACATCTTCCAGGTTAGACAGAGGCTCACTGAAGTTACCTGCCCTCTCTTGTCGGCTTGACTTCAAGTCTGTGTTTCTTAGCAACAATCTCCAGGCACCCCTCCCCTATCACAGGCTCCCTGGCTACAAAGGCTCAAGTGTCCCAGACTCACTGTAGGCTTGTACAGAAAAATGCAGGTGATGAGCTGTCGGGAGCCAGGCCCCTTCCCAACTGTTAAGCCCACTTCCTACTTACCTCGCTCAGAGGAGCAGCAGCCAAGAACCATGGCCCAAAAGGCCAAGACCAAGGCTGCTTTGGACACTGTCCCCATCCTGGGGTCAGGACTGATTTAGTGGCCACGCAGAGCTAGGCTGTCGGGCAGACCTGGATTGAGTGAGGGCTGCGCTGCTGGAAGGCGCTCCTTCTACTACTCACTGCTGCTGCTGCTGCTGCTGCTGCTGCTGTGAACTTCAAGACTTCAAGGCGGCCGCCGGCCTCCTTTATGCTATGCCTCAGCTTCCTGCCCTGAGTGACTCAGACCCGCGGCTCCGCCCCCGGCAGCCCCTCCTTCTCACTCTGGAGCCTCCTTAGAGGAAGGACCGGAATGGAGGTGATGGAAGTATTCCTGTGACCCCAGGAATCATGGAGCAAGGGGTATCAGAGCCCTCAGTGCTTCCATTTCCCAATCTACTTGCTGCCCTCGGCGCAGCGATCTGATACTCTCCTTGAACTGGGGTGGGCACAGGGCCCTAAGGACCCGACAGAAGGACAGCCGTCTGCGGGTATGGGACAAAGAGGAACTCCGTTTTACACCCTTAGGAGACAAGAGATTAAGACACAACAAGCAGCTGCAAGTTTTTGTTGTTTTTTTTTTTTTCCATTTCCTTCTCCTCATATCCACACACAGTTCCCTCCTCTGTGCAGCACCAAACCAAGTCGATTTTCAGAAGACACATGCACTTCTGGGGACTGGGAGGAATTCTGGGTTGACAGCCGGGCTGAAGTGTTAGGAAGTCTGGTGGCTCTCACAGGTTTCTGCCCCACCTAGGGACGAGGGCTCAGAACGTCTCTTCAGCATTGGCGACCCTGGTGTTCTGCAGCTCCAGCAGCCTCTGCACAGCCGCAGCCAAGTCCCGCTCGCCGAGTCGCCGGTTGTCTCGCGTTCGGACGTTCACCGTTCTCTTGCTCTGCTCTTTTTGGCCAACCACTACAAGAGGACAGGTTTGCCGTCTCAGAACAAATTTTCTTTGTGCTTTGCAGAAACTCGAGCCTAAGTCTTGAGGAAGGCGGGAGCGCACGCTAGAGGGGCTCTTAAAGAAGTGTGTATTTAGCCACGCCCACACTGCACTTGTCCTGTGCTCACCGAGGAGGTAAGGAGATGGCCCAGGCTCTTACATGCCTTCAGCTCAGGAACCCAGGGCCCAGGCAGTAGTAAAAGAACGACAGACAGATGGAGAAGGACACAGAGAAACTATGTTGTGAACTGCGGGGAGGGGTATACTGCAGGAAAGGGGAGACAGCAGGGGTAGAACACATACGTCCAAGCCCCAGGGACCGGGCACAGCTTGGGCAGAGGGCTGGCGAGGTAAGAGGGCGTGCCGCACTGCAGAATCATCGCGGTCTGGCCCAGGAGCCCTTGCTGTCATGAGCTCTGAGCTTCTGAGCACAGACAAAGGAGCCTTACTCCCCTCGGACATGACTCAGCCCACATACAGAACAAAGATGCTCAATTAATTAAAAACGCCTTGGGTTTTTTCCCCCCATGGAGGGTTATCAAATTCAGGGCTTTTTATACGCTAGGCAAGTGCCCTAAACAAGCCACACCCCGTATCTCTTATCCAGCCTTGCTTTGTAGCCCATGCTGACCCTGATCTTGGGATTCCCTCTGCTCCGATTCTCCTGGTCTAGCTACTGAGGGCTGAGATCATAAGCTTGCCTACCATGCCTGGCTCCAGTTAATGCCTTCTTAACCCTTTCTTGTCCCTTTCTCTCTGATGCTAGCTTTGGCTAATTAGCTTAATGGAAACCTCTTAGGGTAGGGTTAAGGTCTGAGGGGCAGAAGTGCTTTTGGGGAGGAGCCTTGGAAAGGAATTTAGTGGGCAAATGAATCCGGCTCCGGTAAGGAGCACCCAAGTCTGCACACAGCCAACCTGCGGAGACGGAGTGGGCAGAAGACGGCACAACCCAGGCCAAGGTCCCAGGCTAACCCAGTCTCTCACCAAACTGGAAATTGTAGTGGGCGAGCTGGGCCCGGCGGACTCTCCGGCCGAGGGTCAGTCCAGGGTCGGCATCTAGGTCGCTGACTAGTCCTGCAGCCTGCAGACACTGCTGTACCTGGGACACAGGTTTGGGGACAAAAAGTAAAGTTCACTGAAGCTTGAGGTAGGCCAGTCAGACATTATTCTTCCACCCTTGCCCATCTTTTTCTTTTTTCCCCCAAGGTAGGATCTCACCCTGGCCCAGGCTGACCTGAATTCTCTATGTAGTCTCAGGGTGGCCTTGAACTCACTGCGATCCTCCTAACTCTGCCTCACAAGTGCTGGGATTAAAGGCATGCATTATCATGCCTGGATTTTTTTTTTGGGGGGGGGGCATGAGTAGGTGTGTGGTATATGTGGGCACACCAGGGTCTCATGTCAGGCTGACCTGGAATTCACTACGTAGTCTCGTGCTGGCCTCGGACTCACAGGCACCACCACACCCATCCTTTCACTTTTTTCTAGATTTTTTTGGTGTCTTGCTCCAGCCCAGGCTGACCTGGACTTCACTATGTCGTCTCAGGGTGTCTTCCAACTCACAGCAATCCCCCTGCTTCTGCCTCCCAAGTGCTGGGATTAAAGGCGTGCACCACCACCCCAGATTTTTCACCATTTTTTGCATCTAGCTTTAAAAGGGTGGCTAGGGAATGGGACCTGGGCTGTCAGGCTTTGCAAGCAAGCCCCTTTAACTGCTGAGCCATCTCCTCAGGCTCCTCTACCTTCTTTTGTAACAGGGCTCCCTAGAGCTCACTGAATCAGCTAGAACGCCGGCTAGCTAGCACACCCTAGGGCCTACCTTGCGCTCCTCAGTCTTGGAATTACAGGCACATACCACTGTGCCCAGCTTTTATGTGCAGGCTGGGGATCCAAACTCAGGTCCGCAGGCTTATGCAGCAAGCACTGTGCCCGCTGAATTATCTCTCCAGCCCCTCATTTACTTAATTTTCACATGTCTCTATAAGGCAAATATTAGTCTTTTTTTTTTTTGAGGTAGGGTCTCACTTCTAGCCCAGGCTGGTCTCTAACTCACAGCAATCCTCTCAGCTCTGCCTCCCAAGAGCTGGGATAAAAGGTGTGTGCTACTCTGCCCGGCCTCATTTCTTTCCTTTTTTTTTTTTTTTTTCCTCTTGAGGTAGGGTCTTACTCTGACCCAGTCTGACCTGGAATTCACTATGTAGTGTCAGGGTGGCCTCAAACTCATGGCGATTCTCCTACCTCTGCCTCCCAAGTGCTGGGACTAAAGGTGTGTGCCACCACGCCCAGCTGCTTTATTTCTTTATTTATTTATGTGTGAGAGAGAGAAAGAGAGAGGCAAAGATAGAGAATGGTCATTGCAAGGCTTCCTGCTACTGCAAACAAGCTCCAGATGCATGTGCCACTTAGTGCTTTATGAGGATACTGGGGAATCAAACTCAGATTCTTAAGTTTTGCAGGCAAGCATCTTAACTGCTGAGCCACCTCTCCAGCCCTGGTCTCATTTTTCAGATACAGAATTTCCAGCACATGGAAGAGCTGCCACTCAAGCCTGGTCTAAGGGATGCGCCCCTTCCTACTACTCTGCACAGCCTGTCTCTCCCCAGGGCCAGAGGGCCAGACTCTGTATCGCTCCTGCTTCTGCCCCTCCCTTTGCTTCCAGCTCCTCACCTGCCGGGCATACTCCTCTTGCTCTGTCCCCACGGGGATGACCATCACTTGGAATGGGGACAGCCACAGGGGCCTGGTTGGGAGGGAACAGGGAATGCAAATTGTTTACTTTGGTTGGCTGCATGGCGCAGACATGAGAAGAAAACAGGATAGGGCTAGGGATAGCACCTGGAACACGGACTGACTTGGAGGACCAGAACGGGAAATCTGGTGTCAGATTTCTCACCATTTTCCCCCACAGCTTTCGGCCAGTACTCCCAACAGCCTTTCCACAGAACCAAGCACCGCTCGGTGAATGAGGACTGGACATTCCAGGGCCCCTGCCTGCCTTGGAAGGAGAAGGAGAAGAGGAATGGGTGGAATGATGGAAGAGTGCCACAAACCGTGCTCCTCAAATCACCTTCTACTTATCAAGAAATACTCAACACTCAGGGGAGGGTGTAGAGGGCGGCTCAGTTGGAGGCGGGGAGGGGAGGGCACTGTGTGAGAAAGGTACACAGGGAAACTGCTCGCCTCCTTCCACGGGCTGTCAAGGGAAAGGGGGCCGGGCCACAGTTCTGTACCCTTTGTAATGGAGCTTGAATCTCAGGGGCAGCTGGAAGTCCAGCTGGATTGTCCCACACTGATGGGGCCGACCGAGAGCATCATGGAGGTGGACATCAATCTGGGGAAGAGATGGAAGGTGGAAGGGCAAGAGGAAAATTAGAGACAATGCCATTCTTTTTTGGCTTTTTCAAGGTAGGGTCTCACTCTAGCCCAGGCTGACCTGGAATTCACTCTGTAGTCTCAGGGTGGCCTACCTGTCTCCTGTTTCCAACTCTCAATGCAGCTCAATGCAGGTCCTTAACTCTTTATTTCCAGTACTATGGACTGAACTTGTGGGCTTGTGTAAGCTAGGCAAACACTTTACATCAAGCTACATCACCAGACCTTTCAAAAATTTGAAATAAAGCTGGGTGTGGTGGCACATGGCCTTAATCCCAGCGTTTGGGAGTTAAAAGTAGGAGGATCGCCGAGAGTTCGAGGGCACCCTGAGACTACAGAGTGAGTTCCAGGTCAGCCTGGGCTAGAGTGAGACCCTACCTGGAAAAAAAAAAAATTTGAAATAAAAGCTGGGCATTGTGGCACATGCTTTTAATCCCAGCACTTGGGAGGCAGAGGAAGAAGGATGGCTATGAGTTTGAAGCCACCCTGAGACTACATAGTAAAGTCCAGGTCAGCCTGGGCTAGAGTGAAATCTCTACCTCAAAAGTATAAATAAACACTTGGGAGGCAGAGGTAGGAGGATCACCATGAGTTCGAGGCCACCTTGAAACTACATAGTGAAATCCAGGTCAGCCTGAATTACAGCACGACCCTACCTCGAAAAACTAACAAAAAAATAAATAATAAATTTTAAAATAGGAAGCCGGGTGTGGTGGTGCACACCTTTAATCCCAGCACGTGGGAAGCAGAGGTAGGAGGATCACCATGAGTTTGAGGCCACTGTTGAGATTACATAGTGAATTCCAGGTTAGCCTGGGCTAGAGCAAAACTCTACCTTGAAAAACAAAAACAAAAACAAACAAAAAAAATTGAAAAATAGGGAACTGGGGAGATAGCTTAGCAATGAAAGCTTGCTTGCTTGCAAAGTCTGCCAGCCTGGATTCAACTCCCCAGTACCCATGTAAAGCCAGATGCACAAAATGTTGCATGCAACTGAAGTACAATTGCAGTGGCATGAAGCCCTTGTGTGCCAATTCCCCACCACTTCCTCACAAGTAAATAAATAAATATTAAAAAAAAGTAAAGCCAGGAGTGGTGGTGCACGCCTTTATCCCAGCTCTAGGGAGGCAGAGGTAGGAGGACTGCCATGAGTTTGAGGCCACCCTAAGACTACATAGTAAATTCCAGGGTAGGCTGGGCTAGAGTGAGACCCTACCACAAACAAACAAAAAATTAAGACAGGAGCTGGAGAGACAGCTCAGTGGTGCTTGCTTACAAAGCCTGTCATCCTGGGTTCAACTCCCCAGCTACCCACATACAGCAGGAGGGGCATTCATTTGCATCAACAGGAGTTCTTGTCATGCACCCCACCCCCCACTCACACATGATTGCAAATAAAATAAAAAAATTAAAACTGAGGGGCTGGAGAGATGGCTTAGCAGTTAAGGCAGTTGCCTGCACAGCCAAAGGGCCTTGGTTCAATTCCCCAGGACCCATGTAAGCCAGATGCACAAGGTGGCACACGTGTCTGGAGTTCCTTTGCAGGGGCTGGAAGCCCTGGAACACCCATTCTTTCTCTCTCTCTCTCTGCCTCTTTCCTTCTCTCAAAAAAATAAATAAAAATAAAATATATTAAAAACTGAAATACAGCCTCTCACTAAATTATGTAGGCTGGCCTTCAACATGACAACTTTATGCCTCAGCCGCCTAACTAGCCAGGGTTACAGGCATGTATAAGCATACTCAGCTTCATTCTTCTTTTTTTGGTTTATCAAGGTAGGGTCGTCTGGCTCTGGCCCAGACTGACCTGGAATTCACTATGTAGTCTCATATATATATGCATACACACACACACACACACACACACACACACACACACACACACACACATGCATATATATATACATATATATACACATATATATGTATATATATATGCATATATATATATATATGTTTGACTTATTTAAGACAAAGGAAAAAGAAGAGAGAGAAAGAGAGTGACAGAGGCTATGGGCACACCAGGGCTACTTGCTGCAAACAAACTCCAAAAGTATGTGCCACACTGCATCTGACTTTACATGGGCAGTGGGGAACTGAACCCAGGCTGGCAGGCACCTTTAACCACTGAGCCATCTCCCCAGCCCCTAATATATATATATTTTTTTACATATATATGTAATTATTATATTATATACATATTTATATATAATATATTTAATTGAATATGATTAAATTAATTAAATTTATATATAAATATATAAAACAACAACAAAATTAAAAAAAAATATATATATATATATATATTTTTTTTTTTTAATTAATTTTGTTGTTGTTTTCCAAGGTAGGGTCTCATTCTAGCTCAGGCTAACCTGGAATTCACTATGCAATCTTAGGGTGGTCCCTAACTCACAGTGATCCTCCTTCCTCTGCCTCCTGAGTGCTGGGATGAAAGGTGTGCACCACCACTCCCGGCAAGTAAGATATTTAAAAAAAAACTGAATATGAATAAATAAAACTCTCTGCAGGATCCCAGCTTGCCTTGGGCCCGTAGAAAGCACCATCTCCAGGGTTAAGATCCCAGGGTTCTTCACATTCTTCCAAGGCCTGTTGAAGGACCTATAGAGTGAATGAGAGGAATATGCCTTAAGACTTCATGAGCAGGAGAGCCCTTCAGCCCACAGTAAGTGACTTCTTCAACATTTGCTTCTTTCTGAGAACGTTGGTTACCATCTCCCCTCCTCTTCCACTGGGGAGCAGTTTCTCTGCCCCTGCTTCCCCATGGCCGACTCACTCGCTCAGCCTGGTCCCACAGGGAAGGATCCCCTAGGAAGCCGGATGGCCGTGTGGACAGTGCCAGGCGAAAGGAGAAGCCGAGAACGGCATACACAGAGCGGACAAAGTCAAGACAGCCTCGGATCTCTGCTTCCAGCTATGGGTAGCAAATAAGGGTGGGTGAGCATGTGCCTGTTAGATGGTTATTCAGGTTCACAGTAGTTTTGGGGAAATGGACAGAAAAGCCCAGAGAGGCAACAGAAGAAAGCAGGGGCAGATTGTATCTATAGTAAAACAGGGCAACGGGGGGAGGGGGGGGCTGAGGATGAAGCTCAGCTGGTGGATGCCTGCCAAGCACGCACCGAGCCCTGGGCTCCATACCCAGTACCATTCACTCCAGGCAGGGTGGTGCACTCAGGAGGCAGAGGCAGGAGGACTAGGTCACCCTTGGCTATGAATCGAGGGCAGCATGGACAACTACAGGTCAGAGAAGTGAAGCATCACAAATAGATTGAAGAGGGGTTTGAGACAGGCTTTGGGAAGGCAGAGAGAGACCACCTGATCCAATGTGCAGAAGATGTGTGCATCATCCTGCTGGAAGCCCCAGAGTCGGGTTAGTCCTCCTAGACTGCCAGAGGCCTCTGCCCGATGCAGGACACCGAAGTCAGCCAGACGCACAGGCAGCTCCCGCCAGGATCTGGGCCGGTGGGCGAACATCAGGCTGGGGTGGGGCAGAGAAGGCTCAGGCGGGGGTAACTAGCCTGGCACACCGGTCCTGCTCCCAGTTTGGCTTACTTCGTCTCTTCCTATTGTTCTTTCTCTCTTTCTCTTTGAGGTAGGGTCTCACTAGCCTAGGCTGACCTGGAATTCACTCTGGTCTCAGGGTGGTCTTGAACTCACAGCATTCCTAACTCTGCCTCATGAACACTGGGATTAAAGGCGTGCACCACCACACCTGGCTTCTCTCTTTTCTTATAGTTCTTTTTTTGTGTGACAGGTTCTCACTACGTAGCCTAGGCTGGTCTCAAACTCATGAGCTGTCTGCCTGTGCTTTTCAAGTTCTGGGATTACAGGCATGTCCCACCACCCCCAGCCTTGCTTGCGTAGCTCCTCTGCAACACGAGCTATCCCCCTCTCCCGCATGGCACGTCCTCCCGCTAAGTGCTGTCAGTCTCATTCATCACAGTGCCTGGGCCCCAGGCCAACCTGTTGGTTACAGAGTAACAGCATCACTTGTTACGTCCACATTCTGTGATGGACATGCAGCTACTTGTAAGGAGACTGAGTTCCAAGAGGAGGACTGGTTTTCCCAAACTGACAGCCTGCTACAGGGCAGGATCAAGGTTCAAATCAACTTCCCAAGATGCTTTCTACCCCTCTACATTTAGCTGGTTGACTGCTACCCCAGCCCTGGGAGTACCCAGGCCTCCTGCAATTAACTTACCAGTGGGCAGGGCAGTTCATAGGCTTGAGGGCGAGTGTACCTTTGGCATGGCCGCTCTGAGAGTTAGAGTTAGGGTCTGGAGACTGCAGGGCAAACATGTCTTTCCTGTAATGCTCCCAGTGCCCTGACTTTTCCCAAAGTTTTGTTGAAAACAGTGTGGGAGTTTTCACCTCTGAGAAGCCACGGCGGGCGTACTCAGCCTGCAAAGGGAAAGTCAATGTAACTGGAAGGACCTGATGCAGGCAGGCTGCTGGGTCATGTTCCTGGCCTCCCAGACCATGCTGACCAAAGCCACAAGCTTTTAAATGTCGTATCCATTTCCTACGTTCCTTCACTGCCAATCACACAACTATAGGGTCTTGCTAATGGTCAGCAACACTTTACCATCTCATTTTCCCTTTGAGACAGGGTCTTGCTATGTGGCCCAGGCTGGCCTCAGCCTACTGAGGGCATGTATCAACTCTCTTAGCCCAACTCGAACATCTTTAAGTTCTCGAGGCTGTCATTCATTTCCTTCTTCCTGGACTCGGGCCCTCCTTACCCTGATGAAGGCCACAAGGGCATTATACACCCTTGTCCCGCGAGGCAGGAAGAAGCAGCTCCCGGGGCTCAGCTCATGGAAGAAGAAGAGCTCCTGCTCCTAGAGAAGAATGGTGGCTGTCAGTGAGGGGAAGCTCTGGAGGGAGAAACAAACGATGGAGCTGCTCATTCTGAGTGAGAACATTCACAACCGCGTTTCTTGGCCAGGTGTGGTGGTGCATGCTTGTAACCCCAGCACTTGGGATGGGGATGTAGGAGGATCAGGAGTTCAAAGGCATCCTTGGTTATACAGCAAGTTTGAGGTCAGGGGGTCTGGAGAGATGGCTCAGCAGTTAAGATGCTTGCCAGCAAAGCCTGGTGACCCATGTTTAAATCCCCAGAACCCACAAAAAGCTAGATTCACGAGGTGGCACATAGGTCTGGAGTTCATATGCAGTAGCTGGAGGTCCTGGTGTGCCCATTCTCTCTTTTCTTTCTGTCTCCCTCTGCTTGCAAATCAAATACATATTAAAAAATAAAAACAGCCAGGCATGGTGGTGCACGCCTTTAATCCTAGCATTCTGGAGACAGAGGTAGGAGGATCACTGTGAGTTCAAGGCCACCCTGAGACTACAGAGTGAATTCCAGGTCATCCTGGGCTACAGTGGGACCCTACCTCAGAAAAAAAAAAAGAAAAAAACAAAACAAACAAACAAACAAACCAGAGCTGGAGAGATGGCTCAGTAGTTAAAGGTGCTTGATTGCAAAATCTGATGGCCTGGATTCAATTCCTCAGTTAACCATGTAAAGCCAGATGCACAAAGCAGCACATGGATCTAGAGTTCATTTGCAGTGGAAAGAGACCCTGGCCTGCCCATTTTCTCTCTCTCATTCCCTCTGCTTGCAAATAAAAATATTTTTTTAGAAATCATACTAACCAGGTATGGTGATATACACCTTTAATACCAGCACTGGGGAAGCAGAAGTAGGAGGATCACTGGGAGTTCAAGGCCACACTGAGATTACTGAGTGAATTTCAGGTTCACCTGGGCTAGAGTGAAACCCTGCCTCAACAGTGGACACTGCAAGCCTTAAATTTGGCCAGCCAGCCAAATGAGCCAGTGGGTGCAATAGTGGCATGTCTGTTATGGTGAAAATGAACTGCCCTCTAATTGGACTGGAGGCCCGCTCCATAGGAGGGAATATATCCCTGATACTGAAAACCCACAACAGAGGTAGTCATGAGCCCTAGGGGTGTAATGTCTGCTGCTGTCTGGCTAAATGTATATAGTATGCTCACCAAACTACCCAGTAAGCACTTCTTGTAATGTTCATACCCATATATTAAATGCTACTCTCACTTTTGGTTAGAGAAGCTTCTTTTTTCAGATGGCAGTGACTTCGAGATGACTCATAAGGCACCATGGTGCTATGAAGTGACAGAAGAGTGCTCAGCACTGAAACATCTCTATTATATCTTCCAAGGCTCAGGGTCCATTGTGGAAGAGGTAGAGGAAAGAATGTAAAAGCCAAAGCAAAGGTAGAACTCCTTACGACTGCCTGGATACCCATGACCTCACAGTGCCTGACACTACCTACACAAGACCATCATAATAGGAGGAAAAGATGATGACATCAAAATAAAAAAAAAAGACTGATTGAGAGCGGGAGGGAATATGATGGAGAGTAGAGTTTCAAAGGGGAAAGTGGGGGGAGGGAGGGATTTACTATGGGTTATTCCTTCCTCCCTCTCCAACCCGTATGCCCACCTCCCTCTCTTGCCAAGGTCTGTACCTTCCCAATGCGCCTGTGGTCCCGCAACTCTGCTTCCTCCCTCTGTACTTCCCAGCCCCTCAGCAACTCTGCTGTGGGGAAGGAAATTCCCGACACTCTCTGTAGTGTCTCAGGGGCCTCTGACAAGCTCCACAAGGACGATGAGCTCTGTGAGAAGGGAGAGGGAATGGAGGGCAGATGAAAGGACTGAAAGGCACATGACGTTTCTTTCAAGCCTCAGTTGTTTTTTTTTTTTTCCATAGAGCATAACAATCTAATTTAAAAAAAAAGATCAATTCTTACTGGAATAACTTTTGAGTACTTTTTTTCTCCAGGTACCGAATTTCTTTTAAATTTACAGTGACTTAACGATAATACCCACACTTGAGGTTCTGTTCAGATCCTGAATTTCTTCTAAGTCTAATCATGACCTGCTGGTAAACTGGGAGCATAACTTGTGAGGCCCATTCTCTGAGGAGAAACTTCACTTCTAACTGGGGAAAGTGACCTGAGTCCAAGCATTTCAGCCTAACATTGTTATATTAATCACCTAGAAAAATAAACATCCAACTATCCACCATTATCAAGCCTCAGTTTTAAGTAGCATAGGAACACCCTTGTCGACCAGCCCATCTCAACTTTCACAATACTTTCTCCTTCCATCAACACCAATAGGATGGCACCTTCATCCTCTAGACCACCCTGTCTACATCCTCTGTCTTTTTCTCCCCATTCTCATGGCCCTACTGGTACCCTTGTACTTTGTTCACCCCCTCCTAATAATGACTAAACTATGGTCAAATATCAGTCTATCCACCTCTTATCAAGATGCCACACAGCTGCTACAAAAGTCAACCTTTCAATAATATCCTTTTTCTAGTCATAGGAAATTCAAAATCCTCTGACTTTCCTTTTTTTTTGTTTTTCAAGGTGAGGTCTTGCTCTAGCCCAGGCAACCTGGAATTCACTATGGAGTCTCAGGGTGGCCTTGAACTCACAGCAATCCTCTTACTCTACCTCCCAGTGCTGGGATTAAAGGTGTGGGCTACCACCTCTGGCTTCCTTTTTTCTTTTTTCTTTTTGGTTTTTAGAAATAGTGTCTCACTCTAGCCCAGGCTGACCTGGCACTCACTCTGTAGTCCCAGGCTAGACTCAAACTCACAGTGATCCTCCTATCTCTGCCTCCTGAGTGCTGGGATTACAGGCGTGCATCACCATACCTGGTCCTTTTCTTTAATGATGGCACTAATAAGTAATAAGAAAGCACAAAGTTTTGTCTTGTGTTTTTTTTGTTTTTTTTTTTTTGTTTTTTTGAGGTAGGGTCTCACTCTAGCCCAGGCTGACCTGGAATTCACTATGTAGTCTCAGGGTGGTCTTGAACTCACGGCAATCCTCCTACCTCTACCTCCCAAGTGCTGGAATTAAAGGCATGCGCCACCACACCAGGCTTGCTTTCTTCCTTTTTGAGACATTCTCATAGAGCTTAGGCTGGCCTCAAACTCCTTATGTAGCTGAGTATGGCCTTGAACTCATGATCCTCCTGCCTCTACCTCCCAAGTGCTAGGGTTATAGGCAAACAATTTGAGAGAAACTACTTTGTTTTTTTGAGGTAGAGTTTCTAGAAGTCCAGGTTGACCTGGAATTCGTTATGTAGTCTCAGGGTGGCCTCGAACTCACGGCGATCCTCCTACCTGTGCCTCCCGAGCGCTGGGATAAAGGTGTGCGCAGCCATGCCCGACTAGAATCTACATTTTACAGCACTTTTCCTCAAACACTTCCAACAGGGTTAGCTCCGTTTACACTGTCGCTACTTTGTGGATTTCCCAGCAGTACAGGTAATCTGTCTTTTTTGTTGTTGTTCTTTTGTTTTTGTTTTTCGAGGTAGGGTCTCACTCTAGCTCAGGCTGACCTGGAATTCACTATGTAGTCTCAGGGTGGCCTTGAACTCGTGGCAATCCAAGTGCCTCGCTCAAACTGTTTTTTAAAAATGTATCCTCATACCTCTGCCTCCTGAGTGCTGGGATGAAAGGTGTGCGTCACCACGCATGGCAGGAAGTCTCGTTTTAAAGATACGAACAACAGCAGGATCTCCCTGCAGCACATACTTCACTGGTGTGAAGACCGTGTAAATGGTTAAAGGTGCAGTACAGGGCTTTTTGTTCCACACATCTCTTACGTCCCTGCTACCTGGTCCCATCCTTAGTTCGTGAGATCTAGAAAGAACATTTTCTTCTTCTTTTTCGAGGTAGTCTCACTCTAACTCAGGCTGACCTGAATTCACTATGCAGTCCCAGGGTGGCCTTGAACTCGTGGCAATCCAAGTGCCTTGCTCAAATTTTTTTTTTTAAATATATTTTGGGGGCTGGTGAGATGGTTTAGTGGTTAAGGGGTTTGCCTGTGAAGTCTAAAGACTCAGGTTCAGATCCCCAATAACCATATAAGGCAGATGCACAAGGTGGCTGGCACCTGCGTCTGGAGTTCATTTATAACAGCTAGAGGCCCTGGCGTGACCATTCTCTCCCTCTGCCCCTTTCTAACTCCTTGCAAGTACCCATGTAAGCCGGATGCACATGGTGGCACATGTGTCTGGAGTTTGTTTGCAGTGCCAGGAGGCTCTAGCAAGTACATTCTCTCTCTTGCTCTCTTTCAAATAAATAAAATAGCCTGGCATGGTGGCACACACCTTTAATCCCAGTACTTGAGATGCAGAAGAGGATCACCATGAATTTAAGGCTACCCTGAGACTACACAGTGAATTTACATTGAAAGGCCTTTTTTTTTTTTTTTTTTTTAAAGAAACCCTGCCGGGCATGGAGATGCCTGCCTTTAATCCCAGCACTTGGGAGGCAGAGGTAGGAGGATCGTCGTGAGTTCGAGGCCACCCTGAGACTACACAGTGAATTCCAGGTCAGCCTGAGCCAGAGTGAGACCCTACCTCAAAAAACTAAAAAAAAAAGAACAAAAAGAAACCCTAAGGCTGGGTGTGATAGTACCCATTTTACTCCCAACATTCAGGAGGCTGAGGTAGGAGAACTGCTGTAAATTTGAGGCCAGCCTGGAGCTACAGACTGATGCCCTACCTTGAAAAAGCTAAAAATAAACAAAAACTAGCATATTCTAGAATGGGGGAGGACTAAAGTGTCTTTCACCTCCCTTCCCTCCTTAGGCATGAGAGCAAAAATGGGCTGGGAGAGAGGACTGTCTTCCCTGTCTCTGCCAGCTCTGCACAGACAGGAGCACCGGCTTACACGTGACCCCACAACTGACCGTGAGCAGCTTCAGCCCTCCAATCTGTCCCGTGTGCCGGAGGTGGGGACCCCGGCAAAGGTCGATCAACGTGCCGCATCTGGAAGAAAGAGGAGGCCAGGTATTGGTTTCTAGATTCTTCACTATCATTTTCTCATTCAAGGCTTTTAGCTGACAGAAAGGAACTGTTTTGTAGGCAAAGAACACAAAGGCACATTAAAAAAAAACCAATTATCTTTCATTTCTCTCTCTGGAGTATTTATCTTCTCTCTTCCTTCCTTTATCCCACTTTGGCCTTCTCACGGCTTCCCTAACTCCCCATTTTCTTTACCCCTGACAAGACTCACCCATATACTGTTGCTGTTGGACCTGTTACTTTCTCCTCAATTAGCTGAAGCTTAAAGTGGTTGTCCTGGAAGAAGGCAGAAACAACAGCAAAGTCAAAGATGTCCTGTCAGACAGCGTCCTCCTCTTCTTAGAGCTGTGCTCTGTCACCTTACCTTGAAGAGCTGGCGAAGTTGATCCTTGGAAGCCACGAGCCTCCGGAATGGTTGAGCAGCCGCTGCAATCTCCTGGCAAATCCGTTCCAAAGCAGGTAAGTCAGACCCCCGGACTGTCCTGGAAAGAGGACTTCATTGGCTGGGAGTGACTAGCTTGTGGCTAGGGAGTAAAGTTCTGCCTCTAAGAAAGTATGGTGGTTTGATTCAGGTGGCCCCCATAAACTTGGTGTTAAAAAATGCTAGGTCCCCAGCTGATGGCAATCTGGAAATTAAAACCTCCTGGAAACCGGGTGTGTTGGCCCACACCTTTAATCCCAGCACTCCGGGAGGTTTTAATTTGTGTGTGCATGTGTGTGGTGTCTTATTTGTGAGGGTTTTTTATTTTAATTACTAAGTGGGACTATAAATGTAGATAGATGTGTACCAAGAGGTTCTTTTCTCAAATCCCTGAATTTCTGATTTTCATTTAAGTCTTTCAAACTTGCATTTTCTTGCTGAGTAACAAAGGACTTTTATTTTACACCTAAAATGTATGAACACTGTGTTTCAATGAACTGTATTGCATACTTTTTGCTGAAAACTTTTTCTATATACAAAATTGCCTTGTTCAGTTTTGTTGTAAGCTGACTTCCTATAAGATGCACTGTTGATATGCTTTCTGATGTGTGTTGGATAAGTGATAAAATAAAGCTTAAAAATAAATAAATAAATAAAGGTCGAAGCCAGGTATGGTAGTGCATGCCTTTAGTCCCAGCACTTAGGAAGTTGAAATAGGATGGCTGAGAATTTGAGGCCAGTGTCAACTCCACTAGAATGAGATTCTACTTTGAAAACAAATAAAACAGGCTAAGTGAATGAATCTGAAAAATATATAGAGTCAAAAAGTGTTAGGGGCTGAAGACATGACTTAGCGGTCAAGGCACTTGCCTGCAAAACTAAAGGACCTTGGTTCAATTCCCCAGGACCCACATAAGCCAGCTGCACAAGGTGGCACATGTCTTTGGAGTTTGCAGTGGCTGGAGGCCCTGATGTATCCATTCTCTCTTTATCTGCCTCTTTCTCTCTCAAATAAAAATATTAAAATTTTTTTTGTTAACAACTTCCATGATTATAAAAAATATCCCATGGTAATACCCTCCCTCCCTGCACTTTCCCCTTTGAAACTCCATTCTCCTAATCTCAATCAGTCTCTCTTTTATTTTGATGTCATGATTTTTTCCTCCTATTATGATGGTCTTGTGTAGGTAGTGTCAGACACTGTGAGGTCATGGATATCCAGGCCAAAAAAAATATATATATTTTTTAAAAAAGTGTTAGGAGAGAGACATGACCTAGTGGGGAAAGCTGATACGAATATTACAGTTGAGGCCTTTAGAGGACCTCCTCCAGCTTTCTCCTCCAAATTGTATTTGCCTGAGGTCCCAGAAAACAGTCTTAGAAACCAAAATCATCGGCCTCTCTTGAACTACTCACCTCTCTTTTCCCAGGAAGAAGTCATGGAAGAAGCCACATTCTGTACTTGGACCTCGGCAGAGAACAGCACCCAGTAGTTGTTCGGCTGCTGCCCCCAGAACGTGGGCACTAGAGTGCCAGAATATCTGAGACCACAAGAAAAGCAAAAGCTTAAGTTCACAAACTTCCTTTTAACTCCCAGATCTCTGATCCTTTTCTCAGAGAAGCTGGTAGGAACACTGGTATGGTTCTTCTAAGACAGACTACACAAAATGAAGAATTTAGATTAAAAAAAAACTTTTAATTTATTTATTTGTGAGGAGAGAGAGAAGAGCAGAGAAAGACAGACAGAATCTCCAGCCACTGCAAATGAGCTACAGACATGCGCCACTTTGTGCATCTGCCTGTACGTGAGTACTGGGGAATTGAACCCAGATCATAAGGTTTTGCAGGCAGGCGCCATTAACTGCTGAGCCATCCCTGCAGTCCAAGCACTAGATTTTGAGGGTGACTACTACATAGTAAAAGGTCATTAAGTAAAGGAGAAGAACAGAAGCAGGAAGCCAGCAACCTTTCTTCTTTGGCTACAAAAAAGCCTCAGCCCTGGAGGCCAGAGACCCTGGTGTGCCAGTTCTCCCTCTGACTCTTTCCCTCTCTCAAATAAAAAAAAATATATAAAAAAATAGCTGGGTGTGGTGATGCATGCCTTGAATCCCAGCACTCAGGAGGCAGAAGTAGAAGGACTGTCACGAGTTCTAGGCCACCCTGAGACTACATAGTGAATTATAGTTTAGCTTGGGCTAGAGTGAGACCCAACCTTGAAAAACAAAAACAAAAAATAAATTAATAATAATAATAAAGAAGGAAAAAGCAAAATGGGAAAATGGGTGCGAGCGCTTCCAGGGCAAGCATGAGGGCCTGAGGCCTGGCTCAGCTAGAGTGTGGTCCCCTCGCACTGGCGCTCAGATAAACAGCTGGGTGAGGCCGGCCAGTAATCCCAGTTCTGTGAGGAGCAGCCACTAGAGAATGGCTAAGGCTGGCTGGTCGGCTAGTCTGACTGAGAAGTCAGCGGCTCTAGTTGGTTGAGTGAAACACTGTCTCGAGGAAATGGGTACACCAGGGCCTCTAGCCTTGCAAATGAACTCCAGACGCATGTGTTCTTGTGTATCTGGCTTCCCAGCACCTGTGTAAAAAGCTGGGCATCACCAGATGTTATGGGCCTTCAGCTGATGGCGGTCCTCCTACCTCCGCCTCCTGAGTGCTGGGTTTTTTGTAATTTTGAAGCAGGGGTCTCACTTTAGTGCAGGCTGGCCTTGAGCTCATGGTGGTCCTCCTCCTTTAGCCACCTCAGTGCTGGGATTAAAAGCGTGTACCAACACACCTGGCTAATAAATAACATTTTTAAACTTAAAAAAAAGAATGGGGAGCTCAACACTCTATAAGAAACTCTGTTTCAGGGACAGAAAGTGGAAAAGTGACAGAGGAGGACACTTGACGTTACACCCCAGCCTATGCATGCATGTGCACAGGGCATGCACATCTGCACACACATGTGCAAACACACACACACACCTAGAAGACAGCTAGAGAGATGTCTCAGTGGTCAAAGGAGCTTTCTTTTTTTAAAAAACTTTTTTATTCATTTTTTATTTATTTGAGAGTGACAGACAGAGAGAGAAAGGCAGACAGAGAGAGAGAGAGAGAGAGAGAGAGAGAGAGAGAGAGAGAGAGAGAGAGAACGGGCACGCCAGGGCCTCCAGGCATTGCAAATGAACTCCAGATGTGTGCGCGCCCTTGTGCATCTGGCTAATGTGGGTCCTGGAGAAACGATCCTCAAACCGGAGTCCATAGGCTTCACAGGCTTTAACCGCTAAGACATTTCTCTGGCCCTCAAAGGAGCTTTCTTATAAAGCCTAATGGCCTGGGTTCCATTCTGCAATGGCCACATAAAGACAGATGTACAAAATGGTGCATGCAGCTGGAGTTCATTTGCAGTGGCAGGAAGCCCCGTGCTCCCATATTCACTCTGTCTGGTTCTTTCTCAAATAAATAAAAATATTAAAAAACAAACAAAACCCCCAAACAATGGTTTCTTACGAGTTGTGGTATTTTGTTATTGTTGTTGTCTTCCCCCCTTCTTTTTCTTTTTTTGTGGTGCTGGGGAAGACTGAACGCAGGCTCTCAACCACGGTATGAAAGCACTCTATCAATGAGCTCTCCCAGCCCTCTGGTTTTATTTTTTATTTATTTTGGGGGGGCAGATAGAGAGAATGGGCACATCAGGGCCTCCAGCCGCTGGAAATGAACTCCAGATGCATGCACCCCCTTATGCATCTGGCTAACATGGGTCCTGGAGATTCAAACCATGGTGCTTTGGCTTTGCAGGCAAATGTTTTAACCACTAAGACATCCCTCCAGCCCTTCTGTTTGGTTTTATAGTGCCACAGTTTTCTAGTCCAGGAATAATCTACTGTGACAGAACCACTCATAGATTTGGAGCCTTATTTATACTCAGATCATTAAAGAATTCCTTTTTTCTATTTTTTTTTTTTTGAGGTAGGCTCTCACTCTAGCCCAGGCTGACCAGGAATTCACTATGTAGTCTCAGGATGGCCTTGAACTCATGGCAATCCTCCTACCTCTGCTTCCCAAATGCTGGGATTAAAGGTGTGTGCCACCACGCCCAGCTTCCATTTTTCTAATTTTAATAGACAAGGTCTATGTTACCTGAGTTGGCATGAAAGGACAAAGTGGGGAGGTCACCAGGATGTGTGCTCAGTTACAGAAAACAATCAAATTGAAAACACACCATGGGTGACTTAACCTGTATATAACCAAGACTTATGGAGGATGAATAGGTATATTAACATCTGTTTTTCAGCTCTCCCTTTTTTCACTAGTACAAATGGCACTTGCTTAATTGTATGTTTTCAGCTTAGGAAGTGCCGAATGCTCAATAAGGTCTGTAATTAGGTCCCACTTCCAGAGAAATTAAGGCAAAAGAAAAATTAGGGAATCCTGCTTAAATATTATTCAGTTTACAAGGCAACATGCTCTCCACGTGGAAGAAACTTACCGCTTTCCCCTCTGGGGAATCAAATGTCAGATATCTGAGGTCACAATCTGTCTCTAAGGGCCGCTCCAAATCATAAAGTTCTCCATTCACTTGAGCAGCCACTGCAGTATCAGCCAGGGTTAAACTTTTGCAGGAGGGAGTGCACATGAAGAAAAAGTGAAGGTTACAATCCACCGGGAAAGAGAGAGGCTACTATCAAAGCAACTCTAAACTTGTAAAGTGGAAATGAGGTTTCAGAGTAATAAAACCCACACCAGAGTAATAAAAACGCACACCAGGCAGAGGTAGGAGGATCGTTGTGGTTTCAAGGCCACTGTGAGACTACATAGTGAATTCCAGGTCAGCCTGGGCTACAGTGAGACCCTACCTTGAAAAACCAAAACAAGGGGGAAAAAAAGGCATTTTATTTATTTGCATGCATGTGTGTGTGGGTGGGGGGGGCATGCTAGGGCCTCTTGCTGCTGCAAATGAACACCAGATGCTTGCATCCAGTTTATGTCGGTGGCTTGGGAACTGAATCCTGACAAGTAGACCTTACAAGCAAGTGCCTTTAACCACTGAGTCATCTTCCCAACCCCTTAGTTTTTTGTTTTGTTTTGAGACAGGGTTCTGTGATAGCCCAGGCTGGACTTGAACTCTTTATCTTCTTATTTCTACCTACTGAATACTGAGATTATAAACCTGTGCCATCATGTCTGGCAAGGAGACTAGCCAGGCGGGAGGTGGGGGGAGAGTTCAAACATGTACTCCTAGCACTTGGGAGGCTGCAGCAGAATTTTCTCAAGTTCCAGACCAGCCTGGAGTACAGAGAGAGCCTGTCTCAAAAAGAAAAACAAGAAGGGAGGGGCTGGGTATACAACTCAGTTGGCTGCACACACCAGGAATGCTGGTGCACGAAAGCCTGCAATCCCAGCCTTCAGGAGGTGGAGGCAGGAAGGTCAGAGGTTCAAGATTAAAAAAATAATAATAATAAGGTGGGGGGAGATAGCTTAGCAGTTAAGACACTTGCCTGCAAAGTCTAAGGTTCAATTCCCCAGTACCCACGTAAGCCAGATGCACAAAGTGGCACATGCATCTGGATTGGTTTGCAGAGGCTGGAGACCCTGTTGTGCTCATTCTACACATCTATATACATACATACATATATACACACACATACATACACACATACATACATATGCACATATACACACACACACACATACACACATACATACATACATCTCTATCTATCTATCATCTATCTATCTAAGTCTCTCTCTTAAATACATTTTTTGTTTGTTTGTTTTGTTTTTTCGAGGTAGGGTTTCACACTAGCTCAGGCTGACCTGGAATTCACTAGGGAGTCTCAGGGTGGCCTTGAACTCACGGTGATCCTCCTACCTACGCCTCCCAAGTTCTGGGATTAAAGGTGCACGCCACCATGCCCGGGTTAAATAAAAATTTAAAATATTTAAATAAAAAATTAAGATGTGCTGGGCGTGGTGGCACAAAGGGCCACTGCAAACGAACTCCAGAAGCATGCACCACCTTGTGCATCTGGCTTACATGGGTCCTGGGGAATCAAACCTGGGGAATCAAGTCCTTTGGCTTTGCAGGCAAATGCCTTAAGCGCTAAGCCATCTCTCCAGCCCCCCAGACCTCTTTTAAAAAGCCAGAAATTAAGCCGGGCATGGTAGTGCATGCCTTTAATCCCAGCACTCAAGGATGCAGAGGTAGGGGGATCGCCTTGGGTTCAAGGTCAACCTGAGACTGCATAGTGAATTCCAGGTCAGCCTGGGCTAGAGGGAGACCCTACCTCGAACCCCACCTCCAAAACAAAGCCAAAAATTATGACCAGCTTCAGGTGTGTACCTGCTCTCATATATCACCCAAAACAAATACAATTTTAAAAGAAAATGTTCTCTTAATGAGAGTACAGACAAGGGCGGGGTGTGGGGGGAGGGAGGACACAGATACAAGAAGATCATGTTTTCGTTCCCCTTCAGATGCAGAGAAAATGGAAGGGCAATTGGGGTTGATACAGTGCTGGCCGGATACCTGATTTGCTGCGCTAGTTGGTATGGGGTCGTGTTCCAAGCCACAGCATCCACTTTCTGGCCTCCAGGAAGTGATATCTTAATAGTTTGGGGTTTCTTCTGTGCCATGCTTGCTAACCTTTTCACTTGAGCGGTCCACAGCTCCTCAAAAAGGCCACGTCGCTCTGCCAACCCATGTGGAGGGGTCGGCACAGAGGCCTTGAAGGAAAACTATGTTAGGAGGAACCACGCATCCTGTGATTACTTCTGGGGGTGGGAGGGGTTCGTGGGCATGTAATCCCCGGTTTTAAGGGGGAGTGGGAGATACAGGGCTTAGGCTGGGGGACGACAGGGACTCAGCAGGTTTAGGGACAGCTAGCCCTGGCTGAGCCTGTGCCCTGGGCTCTGGCTGGGGCTACACGGCCGGAAACTTCTGCATACCTCACGCACCGTGTGTAGCTCGCGGGCTTGCAACCCCAGGAGCCGCAGCTGGAGCCCCAGCGGTCTCCACTTGTGACAGAGCCCCATGTTGCTTCAATTGGGTGCCTCCATCCTCGGGTCATCGCCGCTTCCACGCTCGATTTCTCATTGGCTTCTACCTCAACAATCTCCTTGACGATTGGGTAGCGCAGCGGCCACTCTGGCCTGGCACCGCCTCCGGGAGCTCCGAAGACGCACACCCCTCACAGCACGAGAGTCCGTGCAAGTGGTTCCGGCTGACCGGAAGATGGAAGCTGTTACACACGCCCGCAATCCCGGAAGTGGCTACGGCGGAGCCGCAGCTTTGAGGACGCGAGCGGAGCTCTAGAGGGCGAGAGGGGAAAAAAACAGTAGAAATATCAGTTACTTTTCTTCACCATGGAATTTCTTATACGTTGTCCTTAAGGTTCACAGGAAACGAGCACCGACATTGAAAACAGAACCTAGTGTAAATCCTGGACATTAACTAGATTATATATATAAAATTTGATTAGTTTAATTAATTTTTTAAGTATGTATTTTATTTATTTGAGAGAGAAAGAGGGAGCGAATGGGCCCGCCAGGGCCTCTAGCCACTGCAAACAAACTCCAGATGCATGCGTCACCTTGTGCATCTGATTTACATAGGTCCTGAAGAATCGAACTAGGATTCTTTGGCTTTGCAGGCAAACACTTTAACTGCTAAGCCATCTCTACAGCCCTATATATATAATTTTTATTTATTGGCGAGCAGTGAGAGATACAGACAGATAGAGATACAGAAAGGATGGGCGTGCCAGGGCTTCCAGCCACTGCGAATGAACTCATGTTCAGACACATGTGCCCTTTGTGCATCTGGCTTACGTGGGTCCTGGGAATCGAACCTTTGGCTTCACAGACAAACGCCTTAACAGCTAAGCCATCTTTCCAGCCCTTTATTTATATACATATATGTATGTATATAAATATGTTGATATATATATATATAAAATTGCTGGGGGTGGTGGCACACGCCTTTAATCCCAGCACTCAGGAGGCAGAGGTAGGAGGATCGCTTGTGAATTTGATGTCAGTCTGAGACTAGTGAATTCCAGGTCAACCTGGGCTACAGCAAGACTACCTCAGGGAAGAAAAGAAAAAAGAATTTTTATTTGTGAGAGAGACGGAGGAGACAGAATGAGCATGTCAGGGCCTCCTGTCACTGCAAATTAACTTCAGATGCATATGCCACTTTGTGCATCTGGTTTTACGTGGGTACTGAGGAGTCAAATCCTGCGCATCAGGCTTTGCGCTTGCAAAAAAAAAGCATCTTTAACTACCAGCCCAGATTTTTTTTTTTATACTTCAGCCTCCTGAGGGCTGGGATTACAAGTGTGAGTCACCATGCTTGACTTAACTATTTTTGGTAAACTATTTAACCTCAGTTTTCTCATCTATAAAGCTCTCAATTGTTGAAGTAAATTTTTTTTTCATTTTCATTTATTTATTTGAGAGTAACAGAGAAAGAGGCAGAGAGAGAGAGAGAGAGAGAGAGAGAGAGAGAACAGGCGCGCCAGGGCTTCCAGCCTCTGCAAACGAACTCCAGACGCATGCGCCCCTTGTGCATCTGGCTAACGTGGGACCTGGGGAACCGAGCCTCGAACCGGGGTCCTTAGGCTTCACAGGCAAGCGCTTAACTACTATGCCATCTCTCCAGCCCTCGAAGTAAATTTTATGTAGCACAGTGCTTGGTATGTAGTAATGGGCACCAGAATCAATAAGTCATTATAATAAATGGATATAACAACCTTAAGACTGGAGCCAAGAATCTGAAGCGGTCTCCTCTTGTAGCCCCTTCATGGTGTTTACAAGGGATCTTAAGGGTTTCCTAATCTTTTTTTTATTTATTTTTTATTTATTTTTTTTAAATATTTTTTAAATTTTTTTTTTATTTATTTATTTGAGAGCGACAGACACAGAGAGAAAGACAGATAGAGGGAGAGAGAGGGAATGGGCGCACCAGGGCTGCCAGCCTCTGCAAACGAACTCCAGATGCGTGCGCCCCCTTGTGCATCTGGCTAACATGGGACCTGGGGAACCGAGCCTCGAACCGGGGTCCTTAGGCTTCACAGGCAAGCACTTAACTGCTAAGCCATCTCTCCAGCCCAAGGGTTTCCTAATCTTATAGATATGGGATTTAAAAAAAAATTTTTTTTTTTTTCGAGGTAAGGTTTCACTCTAGCTCAGGCTGACCTGGATTTCACTATGTAGTTTCAGAGTGGCTTGAACTCACAATGATCCTCCTACCTCTGCCTTCCAAGTGTTGGGATTAAAGGCATGCACCACCACGCCCAGCTTAATTTTTATTTATTTATTTATGAGAGAGAGAAAGAGAGAGAATGGGCATGCCAGGGCCTGTAGCCACTGCAAATGAACTCCTGGTGCAAGCGCCACCATGTGCATCTGGCTCACATGGGTTCTGGAGAATCACACCTGGGTCCTTAGGCTTTGCAGGCAAGTGCCTAAACTGCTAAGCCATCCCTCCAACCCCAGATATGGGATTTAAGGTCAGAGAAGACAAATGATTTGAGGCAAACTAGTTAAGCACTGATGTCGGCTTCTGAATCAAAGATTTTCCCTCTTCTAACACACCACTCTTTAGTTTAACTCCAAACATACTCAGAAAGAGGTGCCCAACCGACTCGCTGTGTTCCGTATATAAGCCTCACGCCTTTCATTACCACCACCACTCCCTTCTTTCCTTCTCCCTGCTAAATATAGGGCCTAGGACTATTTAAATAGTTCACACGGCACAAATAGAAACGTGGTCAGAGTGTTATCAAGCAGGAAAGGAAGTGAACTTGTTAGCAGCTGGGAGGTGCTCAGTACTTCCCAGTGGGTCCCTCACCTGGTGGGGGGTGGGTGGTAAGAGTTGGTTCTCAAGTTTCTGCAATGAAGGTGGATCCAGGGTTGTAGTGGAAGAGTTGCCAGAGAAAACAGTTTAACCTAGATTTCCAGAGGGGCCAGAAGCTCTATGTGAGGAGGGCAGCTGATCTGAGGAATAGGCCACTCTGGATCTCGGCTCCATCTTCTGCTGCGATAGATATCCTGAAATACAAAGAAAAAGAGACAAGAATGTGGGACAGGAAGGTTACTTGTGTGTGCACACAGGGTCAGAAGGTAGTGACAATTGTTAAGCAGCATTCAGAAAAGATGACAAGGACAGAACATTTCTTGTGGTTCTGATCACAAGAGTCAGGGTAGTGTTACATTGCAGGCAACAAAACAACAGGTGCCTATAAATAATAAGTGAATTCAGTAGGTACAGCTCACTGTACTGACTTGCAGCTTCAAAAGACACATTGACACCATTTCTTCAGTCTTCTATTTTTTTTGTGTGTTATTTATTTGACAGAGAAAGAGGGAGAGTGGACGAGCGAGAATAGGCACATCATGGCCTCCGGCTGCTGCAAACAGACTCCAGACATGTGCACCCCCTTGTGCATCTGGCTAACGTGGGTTCTGAGGAAATCGAACCTGGGTCCTTTGGCTTTGCAGGCAAACTCCTTAACCACTAAGCTTATCTTCTCCAGCCCCAATCTCCTATGTTCTTGTTAGGGACATACATAGTGGGATGGTGGGGTAGTCACCCTGAGAGAGCAGCTCCCCACATTCATCCTTCAAACATTTACAGAAGGCCTACTGTGTGCTGAGGCAATACCAATGGGTCAGCTACCACACCATCACCAGATAGTCTAGGAGGCAGTGCAAGAAAGAATGTCATTCCACCTTATCTATTGTAGTAAGCCAATCAGCTAAGGCCAGCTACATTACTTAATGGCTCTTCAAGTGTATGCCTCAGCCTCGGGGAATTTTAACCCATTAGTCTGCCTGGGAAACATCTAGCCTTTAACCACTTTTGTTGCCCATCCCACCTTGGCCTATAAGAATCCCTGCTGCAGGACTATTTAATTATTCAATTTCATTCTTTAAGAAACAAACTTTTTTTTGTTTGTTTATTTTTGAGAGCGAGTGGGGGCACATAGAGAATGACCGCATCAGGGCCTCTAGCCACGCTGCCAATGAACTTCAGACGCATGTGCCACCTTGTGCATTCAGCTTATGTGGGTACTGGGGAACTAAATCTGGGTCCTTAGGCTTCGCAGGCAAGCACCTTAACCACTAAACCACCTCTCCAGTCCCAATCTCATTCTTTTTAAAAAATATTTTATTTTTATTTATTTGAGAGATACAGAGATAGGCAGGTAGAGGAGTGAGAGAGAATGGGCTTCCCAGGGCCTTCAGCAATTGCAAACCAATTCCAGATGTGTGCCCCTTGTGCATCTGGCTTACATGGGTCCTGGGGAGTTGAACCTAGGTCCTTTGGCTTTGCAGGCAAGTGCCACAGCCACTAAGCCACCTCTCAACTCTTTATTTATTTACAAGCAGAGAGAGGGAGACAGAGAGAATGGGTGCTGCAGGGCCTCCAGCGGCCACTGAAAACAAAATCCACACTTTGTGAATCTGGCTTTAACGTGGGTACTGGAGAATCAAACCTGGGTCCTTTGGCTTTGCAGGCAAGTGCTTTAGCTGCTAAGCCATCCCTCCAGCCCAGAGCAACTCTTGCAGTATTCTGCTCCTTTTAAAGCAAGGAATGCCAACCCAGGAGGGAGTTCAAGTTCATCTACCTGCCCCCAAGGCCTGCTTGTTTACATTTCACCAGGCCGCTTCTCAGAGGCCGGCTTACTCATCAGGCCTCACAGTTTGGTAACACTACTTTGTTTTTCCTCTTACCTCCCCAGGGAGCCTGACTCAGATAGTTGTAGCCACAGGGGACTTGACTTTAGGGAATAAGTGCTTCCAATAAAAAGTCAAGAAAGTTGTCTTCCAACTTTTAGGAAAGTTTAGGAAAAAAGTGTAGAGAAGAGGAAGTCCTCCAAAAAGGGGGTCCCAACCCCGGGTGTGGTGGCACGTGTCTTTTATCTTAGCACTCGGGAGGGAGAGGTCGAAGGATCGCCGTGAGTTCGAGGCTACCCTGAGACTACAAAGTGAATTCTAGGTCAGCCTGAGCTAGGAGCCCCTACTTCGAAAAACAAAAACCAAAAACCAAAAAAAAAGGGGGGCGGCAGACCCTTAAGTCAAGCTTTAAGAAGTTCTCAGGTTATTTCACTCTTTAAGAAAGATATCCTAGGGGCTGGAGAGACGGCTTAACAGTTAAAGCGTTTGCCTGTGAAGTCAAAGGACCAGGTAAATATTCCCCAGGACCCATGTAAGCCAGATTTACAAGGGGCAGAGGGGTCTGGAGTTTGCAGTGGCTGGAGGCCCTGGCATGTCCATTCTCTGTCTGTCTCTTTCTCTCTCTCTCTTTCTGCTTGCAAATAGATAAATATTATTTTTTAAAAAAGAAAGATATCCTAAATTGGCTAGTCTCGGTTGTTGGTTTTATAGCTTTGAACCATTATCAAGAATATTTTGAGGCGGCATGGTGACCCATGCTTTTAATCTCAGCACTTGGGAGGCTGAGGCAGGAGGGACACTGTTAGTTTGAGGCTAACCTGGGCTAGAATGAGAACATGCCTCTAAAAAACATCCCCACAAAAGTATTCTCCATTAAAGACTTTTTTTTTTAAATTTGGATCAGCATAGAGCCCAAAATCTATCTTAGCTTTTAGAAGCAGATGTCCCATTTATCTGCTCCAAACGTGTGTGTATCTGTGTATGCATTGGGAGAGGCTTTTGTTTTTTTTTTTCAAGGTAGTGTTTCACTCTAACCCAGGTTGACCTGGAATTCACTGTATGTAGTCTCAGGCTGGCCCTAAACTCAGTTATCCTATTAGCTCAGCCTCAGTGCTGGGATTCAAGACAGTGCACCACCATGCCAAGCGAGGCAGAGGCTTTTAAAGTAAAACAGAAAAAGACTGTCTTTGACAGCTTTTTTTTCTTGCAATACTGGATATCAAGCCTGTGGCCTTGTAAGTGCTCTACCATTGGGTTATACCTCTAGGCCACCAAGTGATAAATGCACGAGACACGAAGTTAGGTATGAGGTTGTTCAGTAACATGCCAGGTCTAGGACGAGCCACACTTTCATACGCTGCCAACCTGTACTGCTTCTGGTAGTGACTTAACCACCTCACACGTAACCACACGTAGGAGGAAAGAGCTGCAGCGCTGGGGGGGGGGGAGGGGGAAATGCTGTCAATTCTCTTTACCCCACCCCCCAGAAATACCCCGAGAATAGTTTTCTCTTGACCACAAATCACTTGAAAGAATTGAGTATTTCATAAAACATGGAGACACAATGGAACAAGGAAGTACATTCGCTGGGATATTTTGTTTGCCACGAACCTGAACAGGTAGGTCTGGGGTAGTCTGGGCTAGCCAACACCCCTTTGAGTCAAACACAAAAAGATGCAGCCCTTACTTCTCAGCCGGCAGTGCACAGTGCCCTAGCATCTCCACCCACATCCCTGCTCTCAGCGTTTGACTTGCCTAGGTGAGAACAAAGGGAAGGGAGTAAAAATATAGCAAGCATCAAGTACTGAGTTCAATCTTTTTGTTGTTGTTTTTCAAGGTAGGGTTTCCCTCTGGCTCAGGCTGACCTGGAATTCGCTATGTAGTCTCAGGGTGGCCTCGAACTCATGGCAATCCTCCCACCTCTGCCTCCTGAGTGCTGGGATTAAAAGCGTGCGTGACCATACCCTGCTCTGAGTTCAATATTAACAAAAGAAAACCAGGATTGGAAGGATAGCTGGCAAAGCCTAATGACCAAGGATTCTATTCCCTAGTACCCGCATAAAGCCAGATGCATAACATGGCGCCTGCATCTAGTTTGTCTGCAGTGCCCAATCTCTCTTCTTGTAAACTATGTATATATATAATGTCCAAAACTCCATTCCCTCAAACAAGCTAACTATATGTATCCCAGCTTGTTTTGCAGACTTGGGGTTTGAACCCAGGGCCTTGCACATGCCAGGTAAGCATTCTAGTACCACACGACTGCCCTCTTCAAACTTGTAGCTAAGCAAAAGGTTTTTCCTTTTCCACCATCTGCAGCATCAGAAATAAGTGACATGTAACTTGACATCCTTTTCTTGGCACATGTACTTCTGGCCTCCATGGACCAGGTTCACTTCAGGGCCGGGCCTCTCAGTGGCGGCCCTCCAGCAGCCCAGCTACGCAGCCTCCGTGAGTTACCACCCAGCAATTGTGAACAGCAATTGATCAGACTTGTCTCTACAGTTACTCATAAGCAAGTATGAGAAACACCCCAATACCCATTGTGATGGCGTTACTAAGTTGACACAGAGATCATCCAAGCATTCCTGCTGTTTAAGAGTGTGGTTTGAGTAAAACAAGTTAGGGGGAATAATATGCCCAGACTGGCCAATGGCAACGTCTAACCTTGCTGCTCTAAGGGTAGAATCTGGTGGCAGGTCAAAGTGTCTTGTCATGAGGCCAAGAAGAAAGGGTGACTGACTTCTGACAGCGAGCATGGCAGCTCATCCTGACAGCTGGGAGTGTCCCTGGGCGCTGTGACACATGCTTGGAGGAGCTTCCCAGTCAAGGCTGTTGCCACTCCTCCCCGCCTACCCTGTCAGTGACCCTGGCCTGGCCTACGTGTACCAGCCGTCCTTTGTGACTCCTTTCAGCCAGCATTCCATTCATGAAGCCTCACTGGGTTATGGAGAGGATGGGGTAAGAGGCAAGGGTTTGCATGACAGCCAATATGCCTTTGAAAAACATGTGGCTAAAGAACTGACCAGCAAGATCTGTCCACGACCTGTATCTACTCTACACTTGCTTTAAAAAAGGCTTCTTGGGCTGGGGAGGTGGCTCAGTGGTTAAGCGCTTGCCTGTGAAGACTAAGGACCCCGGTTCAAGGCTTGATTCCCCAGGACCCACGTTTAGCTCAGATGCATAAGGGGGCACACATGTCTGGAGTTCGTTTGCAACGGCTGGAGGCCCTGGCACGCCCATTCTCTCTTTCTCTCTGTCACTCTTAAATAAATTTTAAAACAAACAAAAAAGGCCTCTTGATGCTGGGCATGGTGGCGCACACCTTTAATCCCAGCACTTGGGAAACAGAGGTAGGGGGATCGCCATTAGTTCAAGGCCACCCTGAGACTACATGGTGAATTCCAGGTCAGCCTGGGCTAGAGACCCTACCTCGACCCCCACCATAATTATTAAAAAAAAAAAAAAAAAAAACAAAAAAAAACCCCAGCTCTTTGGGAGACTGTGTATAGCCAGTGGTAGAATGCTTGTCCAGAAGTCAAGTGCTCGCCCAGCATGCACAAGGCCCTGGCTCAGTCTTTAGCGCCACAAGCTGAACAATCAAAACACAAAAATGCTTCTCGGTTCACAATTATACAACTTCTGGAAGATTCACAAGTAATTATCTATACAGTGTATCCTATTTCACTGGCCACTACACCAAACAGAAAATCAACACAGCCGTTAAGATCTTCAACGCTAAAATGGCCTTCAAGTGACCTTTAAGTGCAGAAGTCAATGTGAGAGGGGAAGTCAACCACACAACAAAAAGCGTATTTTATTAAACCGGAACGCAAGATATTGGAGATCTTTTCTTTTCTTTCTTGTACACACAGGAGCAGCTGGAAGAGCAGAGTGCAGATCGTTGCAAGGAAGGGATGAGATGGGTGGGTGGTCGGTGGAAGCTCTGCCTCAGAAACGGGCATGTGTCCCACTCTCACTCCCCTTCCCAAAAACCCAGGACCACAAGCCGACGACGTCACAACTTCCGAGTTCCGTGCAGGCTTTTCTTTCCGCATCCTGCAGTTGGTTTCCCCTTCAGCCTCTGGCACTCATGTTGCATCTTCGCTGGAGAAAGGTTAGGCCTGCTCCACAAAAGCAGCAGTTTTGGCTCCTGGAGAACTTTCGTCCTATGTTCACTCACCAGCAAAGCCAGGGGCCCTTGGTCACAGCCCCAAAGAAAAATGTCAAACCTTTAGAACTACTTGTTTTATTAAATGATATTGATACACATTTCAAAACGATCTTATTTTTGTTGCCTCTAAAGCATGTACTAGTTTTCCACACTGAACACGTGAGAAAATCAATTCAACAATCTCTTCTTAAGTCTTAACAAGCACCCCACTGATTAAAAGGGGGGAGGGGAAGCAGTAATTTACAGCAGCTTCAAAACAGTAATGGCTGAAGCTTAACTCTGAACAGGCAACTTCAGGACTCGTCTAGCACACTCACATCGTCTAGACAGGCTCGCTGTGCCAGAGGTCACAAACACCGTGTTTCTGGCAAGGATTAAAAATCCCACTTTGGGGCTGGACAGACGGCTTAGTGGTTAAGGCGCTTGCCTGAGAAGCCTAAGAACGCATGTTCTAATCTCCAGGTCCCATGCAGCCAGACACAGTGATGCAAGCGTACAATGCCACACACGTGTACAAGGGGGCACACACGTCTGAAGTTCGTCCACAGCAGCTGAAAGGCCCTGGCATGCTCATTCTCTCTCTATCTCAAAAATTAAATAATAAAACCCCCACCTTGCTCACTTTACCTCTCTTGGAATCAAACGAAATCCTCATCTCCATTCTTGGGAAAGGAGACAGAGAGGGCTGAGCTGCCTGCAGAGTCAACTCTTACAGAACCCCAAGGACCCAGCTTGCGGATCTGCGTCACTGAGTCAGCAGTGGCGGCCCGAGGGCCTTCACTGAAGTCCTTTATGATTACGGTGAGCACCAGGACCTCAGTGACAGCTCATGTTCTGCTCTCACATGACTCACATCCTTGCTAAGACACACTATATTATGCGTTCTTTAAAAAATATCTTGTTTATTTTTTTAAACTCGGGGTGAAATACAAAAGTCAGAGCACGGTCAAGGAGTTTAAATTGCAGACACAGAAAGAATAAAACCCCTCTGTATCATTTTTATGAATACCAGAATTGTTTTTGTTTCACTATATCACATATATACAGTGCTGTCTTCATTTACTGTTGTAGACAGGTTTTCTTAAAACAGCTGACAGTCTCATACAAAGCCTCACTTCGACCCTGAAACAAATGCACAGAAAATTTGGTGGCAAAATAAAACAAAAATATTCCACAAAAACCTAACCCTTTAAAAGTCCACCTTTAAACTGAAAAAAAAAAAAATCACTTTCATCGTATTTTTGAGGACCCATCATTCAAGAAGCCACTTCCTGATATTCTTACTTTCTTATAAAATCAAATAGTCTGAGAGCTTTTTCAAGTAAACACTATATTTAGCTTAATCAAGAGAAGAATTCACATTCTTTTATTCTAAAATGAAAAACACCCTCGCCTGACTTCTAGGGAAAAAAAAAATTCAACTGTGAACGTCATATACAATTCTCCCTTCCCCACCCCAACCCCTCTTGCTCCTCTCTCATGCTTTTTTTTTTTTAAACTAACAAACTAAACAAATGTCTTAAGACTCAATAGAACTATACTTTTACTTTGCTATACTATACACCCATCCCACACAGGTCATGGTATCATGCATGCTTTTGTGGGGAGAGCTACAGGGCTGAGAAGCTTGAGAAGACCAAAGAAAGAAGAGCTGGCACAGGAGCAGACGCGCACTGGGACGATGAATGACTTGCCGCACCCTGACCACTGACCACTGACCACGAGGTAAGCCCAAAGCAGCAACAGGACCACACTACACAAAACGCCCAGGCCATGAAACACACCTCATGTAGGTTGCTTTCTCTGAAAAGTGGTTTATCCTGACACAAAGATTTGTTTTCTACCACTACATTTCTTTCTCCATCTTTGCTATTCCACTGAGGAATCCAAAGCAACTTCTGTTCTTCTCTATAGTTAAGTTCTAGCCTAACCTGGGTGGAAAAAAATGTGTAATTTGTTACGATTCCTTCAAGACCTCAACGCATGATGTGGTACACATCTAGCTGGACATTATCAGTGAGTACCTTGGTGAAGAACACTAAATAAAAATTGCAGTAAGCAACTTCTTCAGTGTCCCTACATACAAAGGTAGAATACTCTTAAGTATAGTGATTGTCTTTTTTCCGAGTGTTGGATGTATAAATACAAACAATCCTTGTAAATTCAGGGAGATGGAAAATTCTTCTCAAGTGAATGATTCAGAAAAACATTCTTTACTTCATATTGGGATTTGGCAGTGGGGAACTTATTCAAACTTTGAGCTTTGAAAAGTGTTAAGACTGCTATCAGCAGAGTGGGGTCCACTTGGATTTCTCAGGTCCTCCCATTTCTGGTAAAGACAATGTCTAGCAATATCCACATGTTCTTAGGACACATATGAAGAGGTGTTACATAAGGTTATCACCAAATCTCTCCTTTGAAATCCCAGCAATAGTTAGTGGTGGATATGGGAGAAAAAGGGAAAATAATTTAAAGGCAAGCACTGTCCTTTCTCTAAAAGTTAACATTTGCTGAAAACCACCAGAGTATTGCATTAGGGAAGCACCATGGTAAAATTAATGTCTATTATGCTTAAAACTGCAGGGATATTTAAGTATCCTTCTATTGATTTAGTCAAAACAGAAGTGACAAATGAGGGAGAAAGTCAAGAAAGAAATGGAAAGCAAGATCTTTAGTACAAGATGTGTGGACACTACTTTACATTTTTTCTTACTTTCTAGTTTACAAAGAACAGTCAGGTCCCATCACACTATTAATGGTCTCTTTCCTAGCTTTACACTGTGGTCACTCCTATTTTTAACCTTGACACTCTTTTATTCTAAGGACAAAGGGAAAACTGTCCCCTGCCCCACCTTTTTGAGAAAGGTCTCATTACACTATGTAGCCCAGGCTGGTCTCAAACTCAACGTTCTCTCCTTGCTTCTCCAGTGCTGGGACTATAGGCACACTCCACCACACCCAACAAAGAGGAAGCTATTTGCCATACTGAACACTGCCTCAAAGTCACGACCTGGTAACAGCTTTAAGAAAACAGGATGAATAACAAAAGATTTTGGAAAGGTAAAGAACTCAATTGCAACGTGCCTTTAAAAATCAAACAATCTCCCACACTGCCTTCCTTGCCAGCACCTCCTGGCTGGCAACAGAGCACAGAGAATACAGGGAAGGGAAGGCGCTAAGCTGCGTGGGGAAGTTACTCAGCTGGAGAGGAAAGCGGAAAGGAATCCTTCCGTGACTTAAACCAAGCCCAAAATAACACCCCAACATTGCACATGTTATCCGTACTGATGGAAGTTTTATTTCACACGTAAATACTCTCCAGTAGACTGAGTAAGAGCTTGTTTTCCTCCCCACTCCCCAGACCCCCAGCCAAATGAAGTGGCTTTAAAAAAAAATGTTTACCTTTTTTTAAAAAAGAAAAGAAAAAAAAAAAAAAAAACCAAAACACCCAAATGGGTAAAGGTGGTAAGTGCAGAGGGAGCGAGGACTGGGTAAGAGTAAAATGTCAGCATATGTGACTTGTTAATTTGAAAGGAGGCCCTTCATTAAAGAAGATAAATCGAGGGAAAACAAAAACAACAATAAACCAAACTGCTACTTCCAATGCTCTCTAGACTGTCCAAAATGCCTTTTCCCTTCATTTCCATCAGTACCTGGGAGGGAAGAATGGGCGTTTTGGTGCAAAGAATGGAGGGCCCCTAAGAAAAGGCGGCCTGGGTCTCTTTAAACTGTGGAATGGGTCTCTGCCGAGAAAAGCTTCCCTAGGCCTAAAGTCTGGCCGGGGACTCCGTAAAATCATACCACTCGGGTTGACGTCTCTGTGTGAGGGACCCAACGGGAGGCCACTGCCACCTCCTCCACGGGCCAGGCCTAGGTGCTCCAGAGAATGGGAAGGTAGGCTCAGGCTCTCTCGTACACGGCCAAGGCCAGGGCCGTTGAGGTCCCGTTGGCTGGGGCCCCCATGGTCCCTGGGTCCCGTGAGCACTCCAAAATGCTCAACCAGGGTCCCTTGAAGGAGGGAACTATGATCCTTGGGAAAAACTGTCACAGGCCCTGTCACTCCATGCTCTGGCAGTGGTGGGGCTGGGAAAGGTACCACCCCAGCGTGGTCAACAGGAGGTGGAGGAGGGGGTGGAGCAGCAAAGGGGACACCACTCCCACCGCTGGCAAGTTCCCCAGAGGGCGGAGGAGGGGGTGGGGCAGGGAAAGGAACCCCGCTGTGCTCGCCAGGAGGAGGTGGTGGGGCGGCATGGGCCAGAGCTGTCTCTTTTGTAAAGGGGTTCGAAAGATCCACAGAGGGTAGATGAACGGGTGCCTCTCGAGAGAAGATACCACCATGATCCTTAGGAGGGGCAGGTGGGGCAGATGATGGCCCCACTGGCTCTCTCTGGAAGGGTGTCCCATGTTCCAAGGGGGAGGGCGGAAGATGATGCTCAAATGTTGAGTTGAAACTGCTGGCTCGAAAGCTGCCGACACTCTCCTGAAATTGGGGTGGCCGTTCCTTGTATGGTGTTGTCTTAAAGCCAGTGAGGCCTCCACTGCCCCCACCCCCAAGGGATGCCAACTCAGAGGCACTTGAGGGACCATTGTCAAAGGAGCTGCCTGATGCACTCAGATCAAACCAACCCACCCTTGAGACCTCACGCCCATGTCCTCTGTTTCCCTTCCCAGGAACTCGAATGGACTCTACCGTCTGTATCGGCTCTCCTGACATTCTCCTATTGGCTGCATTATGATACCCCAAAGTCTCTATAGGGGCCCCCTTTTCCTCTGTGCTGTCAGGCAGGTCTAGGCAGGAGGAGGAGACTCGGGTCTCTATGCGGTAGTGCTCCTGCTGCTGCTGCTGCTGCTCCTGCTGCTGCGGCTGCGGCTGCTCGGGACTGGCCCGGGGCTGGGTGAGGGCGGACACACTGACAGCGTCACTTGACGCGCCTTTGTTTGGGGTCTGGCCAAAATGCTTATCATCGGAGGGTTTGCGCGAGGCGTTTTTAAGCATGTTCTTAAACTCAATCGTCGATGTGGTGGAAATGGTGGAGGCCAGGACTTTCTCCACGCCTGCCGTGGGTGGGTGGCCCGTGGGAGCAGCAAGGGTATTCTGTGAAGAGAAAAGGGAACGATGTGGGACTGGCTGAGGAGAGTCTGGGTACTGCTTCTGTGGCAAAGTGAGATGCCCAGTGGTAGACTGAGACAAGCTACTGTGGTTGGAGTCAGGGGTGAAAAAGGAATCATTCTTACTCGGTGATGGTGAACGGTCAGCCCCTGGTTCATTCCCTCTTATGCTGAAGGCACCAAATAACCCAGGGGAAGATGTGAGATGGTCACAGTTCTCACTAGAGTCCAGAAGGGCCCTTACAGATGGAGGGAAAGCAGACTTTACCCCAAATTCTTGGGCCCTGTGGTTGTAGCTGGACAGGATTGGCTGGTACTCAGCGGCATCAGAAAGCTTGCTCGACTTCAGGATAGATTTGGCTGGTTTCTTCTCTAGGTTCATCATGGCAGAAGGTGGAGGCCCTGAATACTCAAAGTCTCGGTAATCCTCATCCTCTTGGAAAGAAGTATCTGGAAAGAGCTTTTCCTGGGAAGAGTCCATCAGGGAAGATGGCCTCTCCATCCCATCAGAAGGCTGCTTATAAGGCGGTTCACTGCCCAGGCCAAAGGGCCGATAAGTAGACACAGAATTGGAGAGGTCCCGGGGGTAGCTTTCATCTCTTCCTGGGGGTGGAGATCTTGTACTGCTGGGTGTTGAGGAGCCAGGGCTAATGATCTTAGAAAGCAGAGACACGGTGTCTACACTGCTGGACGTGGGCTTGTCCATCATCTCATCCTGGGTGGGCGTCCCACTCCGCTCATCCCGCACAGGGGTTCCATCAACGTTGTCCACTGAGGTGCTAGTAGGACCCCGCTGGAAGTCTGAGGGGTGGCTCTCCGATGAGGCACTAGACCCCAAGCTGCTCAGGATTGGGATGTTTAAGTTTAAGCCACTGAAACCAGGATTACCTTTTAAGAAGTTGTGGATCTTCATTTCCAAGCTTGGGGATGTGGACTCGGACTCCAGCTTTGGCTTGGAGACCTCTGAAGGCTGGCACATGGCAACTTCTGCAGGTGGAGCAGCAGGGCTGGCACTGTGGGTGCCTGCAAACCCGAGAGTGTTGGATGGTAGTTTAAAAGTAGTGCTTGGGAGCACTGGGCTTTGCCCAATTGATGCCTTGCTGGCTGAAGTTGAAGAGACTTCAGAAGTTGATGAATTAGGAGAGTAGTTGAAGCTTTTGGAGACAAAGGATTGGGTATTTGAGGGCAGATTTCTTCCCTTTACGGAAGAGACTATGGTGTTGGCAGGGGAGGCTGACGTGCTCTGGGATGCAGCATCACTGGCTGGCACTGGGTTCCCAGTGACACTCTGAAGTAAAGATGACAGGCCTGTAGAAACAAAGATTAGAGGGGTTAAAAAAGAACAACTATCCACCATTAAAAAAACATCATCGTGGGCTTATTAGCTATTCCCATTCATTCATTCTTGTGGGAACCACAGAGACTTTAAAATATGAGAAGCAGAAAGTAAAAGTCAGGCTTGTTAATCTAACACAGCAAATCACTGAAATGTTTCCAGTACAGTCCGGAACAAGTCAAACAATAAAAGGGAGTGGGAAAGGGAGGGATTTTAATGTCAGAATCATTTATAATTTAATTAAAGCAAAGCAGGAAACAAAGGAAGCAAAATTCTTCTTAAAACAACATTTTAAGTCAGGATGTCTTGTGTTTCATCTGTGGAATTATCTCACTAAAAGCAAACGGATATTACTGCTTTTCCATCTGCTGTAATTTTCTCTAGCAGGGTAGTATACACTGTTATTCTCAAGAAGGAAACAACATACACAACATTTAGAAATTTGTTGCAATAGGGAGTACTATTCTTTTAAACAATTTTTTCATTTATTTGTTTGCAAGCAGAGAGAGAGAGAGAGAGAGAGAGAGGGAGGGAGAAAGAAGAGAGACAGAGAGAAAATGGGCATGCCAGGGCCTCTAGTCACTGCAACTGAACTCCAGACGCATGTGCCCCTTGTGCATCTGGCTTATGTGGGTCCTGGGGAATTGAACCTCGGTCCTTTGGCTTTGCAGGCAAATGCCTTAACCACTAAGCAATCTTTCCAGCCCCGTTCTCTCTTTTTTGTTGTTGTTTTTAGGTAGGGTCTCGCTCTAGCCCAAGCTTACCTGAATTCACCATGTAGCCTCAGGGTGGCCCCAAACTCATGGCAATCCTACCTCTGCCTCCTGGAATGAAAGGTCTGTGCCCAGTGCTGGGATTAAAGGCCTGTACCCCAGGCCCGGCTCCAGGAGTACTATCCCTGGTAAGCACGTGCGCATGCAGATGAACCCTGTAGGCACAGTGCTGGGGCAAGAAGCCGGCAGGTGTCCTCTATCATTCTTGCGCCCTACTTCTGAGACATTGTCTTTTCATTAAACCTGGAGTCTCATTTTTCTTCTTTCTTTCTTTGGGGGGGGGGGTGGTTTCAAGGTAGGATCTCACTCTAGCCCAGGCCCATCTGGAATTCACTCTGTAGTCTCAGGATGGCATTGAACTCATAGCAGTCCTCCTACCTCTGCCTCCCGGGTGCTGGGACTAAAGGCGAGAGCCACCGTGCCCAGCCTGGAGTCTCATTTTTCTATTATACAAAGCTGACCAGTGGCCTCCAGCAATCCACCTTCTTCAGCACTGAGGTTTATAGGCAGGTGTGGCTATCTAACTCAGGGCATCATGCTAGCACACTCTTTACACTTGACACCTAAACAGAAAATCTCTTGCTAGACTAGTGTTACCTTTTCAGGAAGCAGTATTTTCTATTTAGTTTTATTTATTTATCTGAGAGAGAGAGAAAGGGAAAGAGGGAGAGAGAAAAAGAGAAAATGGGTGTGCCAAGGCTCCAGCCACTGCAAATGAACTCCAGACACATGCGTCACCTTGTGCATTTAGTTTACGTGAGTTCTGGGGAATGGAACTGGGATCCTTTGGCTTTGCAGGCAAATGCCTTAACCGCTAAGCCATCTCTCCAGCCCTCCTTTTTTCTTAAAAAAAAAAAAAATTTTATTTACTTATTCATTTGAGAGAGAAGCAGACAAAGAGAGAATAGAGAGATAATGGGCACTCCAGGGCCTCTAGCCACTGCAAACAAACTCCAGATGCATGTGCCACTTTGTGCATCTGGCTTACATGGGTCCTAGAGAGTCGAACCTGGTCTTCAGGCTTTTTAGTTAAGTGCCTTGACCACTGAGCCATATCTCCAGCCCAGGAAGCAGTATTTTCTTTCTTTATATTCTTTTTCTTTTTGGTTTTTTGAGGTAGAGTTTCACTCTAGCCTAGGCTAACCTGGAACTCACTATGTAGTCTTAGGGTGGCCTTGAACAGATGGTGAGCCTCCTACCTCTGTCTCCCAAGTGCTGGGATTAAAGGTGTGTGCCACCATGCCTGGCTTAAGTTATTTTTTAAATTTTCCTTTGATTTTATTTATTTATCTATTTGAAAGCAACAGACAAACACAGAGAGAAAGAGGCAGATAGATAATGGGCAAACCAGTGCCTCCAGCCACTGCAAATGAACTCCAGACACATGTGCCCCCTTGTGCATCTGGCTCACGTGGGTCTTGGGGAATTGAGCCTTGAACCAAAGTCCTTAGGCTTCACAGACAAGTGCTTAACTGTGAAGCCATCTCTCCAGACCCTGAGTTTTTTTTTAAATAAATGAATAAATGTATATGTGTGTGTGTATTTATTATTTTGAGACAGAGAGGAAAGGGAAAAAGCAGACAAAGAGAAAATGGGTGCACCAGGGTCTCTAGCCACTGCAAACTCCAGATGTATGTGTCACCTTGTACAGCTGACTTATGTGGGTCATGGGGAATTGAACCTGGGTCCTTTGACTTTGCAGGCAAGAGCCTTAACCGTTAAGCCATCTCACTCACCCTTATAAAAATATTTTTATATTTTATTTATTTGAGCGAGAGAGAAAGAAGGGAGAGGGAGAGAATGGTAGCATCAGGGCTTCTAGCCGCTGGAACAAACTCCAGATGCTTGCACCATCCTGTGCAACTGTCTTACATGGGACCTGGGTCCTTTGGCTTTGCAAGTAAGAGCCTTAACCACTAAACCATCTCTCAAGCCTGAATTGTTTTTTCGAATTTATTTATTTGCACACAAGCATCCAAAGGGGAGGGGAGGGGAGGAAGGGAGGGACGCGGCGTGCAGTTCAAGTCCTTCTGGCACACACCAGTTACCTTGCAGTGCCGGGGCTGACTGCGTCTGGGTTTTGGAAAGAGCAGAGAGGATGCTCTCTGGAGTGATTTCCACCTTTGAGAGGATATTTGCCAGAGGGTTGTGAGCAGTTGTTGTGGCAGGTGCAGGTGTTTTCAGGCTACTGGTGAGGTTGCTGGGACTGGTAGGAGTTCCTGGAGAAGGTCTTGATGCAGGACTGACCCCTGGTGGAAGAAAGATGAACTCCATACAATCAATAGTCAAAACAAATGACCTTTTAATTCCTGACAGCAACTAAAAGCAAGTATTTTGTGAATTATGTAAAATGATCCCTCTCTTGACATATACAAAGAAAAAAATCTGAAATTTTCATTACATTTTCCCTATCTGCTGGGAACAGCTTTCAAACAAGCAGCAACTTACTAGCATACATATTCATTAGTCTTCAGAACTACAGTAGAATCAGACCAGAAGATGCTACCCAACAGCCACAACTAAAGAGAACCGCTACTGAATATTTCTGTGCAGAGAGAGCTGCAGGTCAGCCTGGGCTAAACTAAGACCCCATGTCACAAAAAACACCTCACACAAATAAATAATAAATTAAAAAAATGATATTATATAAGCAATCCCATTAGCATTTTTCATTTTAAGATACAAGACAGGTGTGGTGGCACACACCTTTAATCCCAGTACACAGGAGGCAGAGATAGGAGGATAGCTGTGAGCTCGAGGCCACCCTGAGAGTACAGTGAATTCCAGGTCAGCCTGAGCTAGAGCAAGACCCTACCTTGAGGAGAAAAAAAAAAAGATACAAAGCTGCTGCTGATGATTTGCTTTTTTTCTTTTGTTTTGAGGTAGGGTCTCATTATAGCCCTGACTGACCTGGAATTCACTATGCAGTTTCAGGCTGGTCTCGAACTCAGTGATCCACTCACCTCTGCCTCCCAAGTACTGGGATTAAAGGCATGTACCACCACATTGGGCTCTTGTCTGTTTCCCCCCCCCCCCCCCCCCCGCCCCTCTTGTCTGTTTTTTTGAGGTAGTGCCTCACTCTAGCTCAGGCTGACCTGCAACTCACTGGCAGCTTCATACCAGCCTCAAACTCATAGCAATCCTAAGTCTGCCTCCCAGATGTGGGATTAAAGGTGTGCACCAGAGCTGATTCTTTTTTTTTTAGGGACAGCAAGAGTGAGAGAGAGAATTGGCGCACTAGGGCCTCAGTCATTGCAATCAAACTCCAGACGCCTGCGCCACTTTTGTGCATCTGGCTTACATGAGATGAGAGAGATCGAGCAAGGGTCCTTAGGCTTCATAGGCAAGCACCTTAACAACTAAGACCTCTCTCTAGCCCCAGAACTCTCTTTTTCCCTCCCCTCTTGAGAGCTCCTTTCTTTTTTTTTCTTCAAGGTAGGGTGTCATTCTAGAACACACTGGCATTGAATTCACAATGTCATCTCAGGGTGGCCTCACAGCAATCCCTCTACCTCTGCCTCTGGAGTGCTGGGATTAAAGGTGTGCACCATCATGCCCAGCTATTAACCAATTTCTACAAATCAAAAGGATACACATTAAGCAAAGCTTTTAGGGGTTGAATGTGAGGATAAGGAACATGAAACTTTCAAGTACTAGGTACAAAAAAAATACTATACTTAGATAATTTAATTCTACACACACCCACATATAATTAATATATATCTCTTAACAGCCTTCATGGTATTTTAATTTTATTATTATTATTTTTCGGGGGGGTTCGAGGTAGGGTCTCACTCTAGCCCAGGCTGACCTGGAATTCATTATGGAGTTTCAGGGGGGCCTTGAACTCACGGCAATCCTCCTACCTCTGCCTCCCGAATGCTGGGATTAAAGGCGTGCGCCACCACACCCGGCATATTTTATTATTTTTAAAAAATATTTTATTTTTATTTATTCGACAGAGAAAGGGGGGGAGAGAGAGAATAGGTGCACTAGGGCCTTCAGCCACTGCAAATGAACTCCAGATGCATGCACCCACTTGTGCATCTGGCTAACGTGGGTCCTGGGGAATTGAACCTGGGTCCTTTAGCTTTGCAGGCAAATGCCTTAACTGCTAAACCATCCCTCCAGCCCAGTGTTTTATTTTTATCTATTTATTTTTCTAACATCACATTTGGCTTTTTAATATTTGAATTTATTTGACAGAGGGAAAGGGAGAGAAAGAGAAAGAATGGGCGTGGCAGGGCCACCAGCCGCTGCAAATGAACTCCAGATATGCGCCCCCTTGTACATCTGGCTAATGTGGCTCCATTATAAGAGAGAGCTAGCAAGACAGACCACCTGTCACTGCACAAATTCCAGATGCAGGTGCCACTTTTGAGTACTAGTGAATCGGATATTGTCTATCAGGCTGTGCAAACAAGTACCTTCAACTGCTGAGCCATCTCTTCAGGCCAAAGCAATGGAGATTTTGTTTGTTTTTCTTTTTTTTTTTTTTTTTTACTATGTAGTGTCAGGGTGGCCTTGAACTCAGTGATCCTCCTACCTCTGCCTCCCCAGTGCTGGGGTTAAAGGCTGCTGGGACTAAAGGTGTGTGCCACCACACCCGGCCAGCAGTTTGTTTTTTCTTAAAGGCAGAGTCTCACCCCAGACCACATTGTCCTTTAAGTCAACATGATTCTCCTACCTCAGTCACCAGGGTGCTAGGATTATAGGCATGAGCCACTGTGCCCCTGGTTTATTTTATTTATCTATTTTCTTTCCTCCATCTTCTCTCCTCTCCCCTCCCCTCCCTCCCCTTCTCTCTCTCTGGTTTTTCGAAGTAAGGTCTCACTCTAGCCCAGGCTGACCTGACCTGGAATTCACTGTGTAGTCTCAGGGTGGCCTCAAACTCATAGTGATTCTGGGATTAAAGTGCTGGGTGCAATTACAGGTGTGCACCACCACACTGGGTTTACAATAATAGTTCTGGGTATAAGAGATAACAAAATATTGGGCTTACTTACCAGTATTTTTCATGACTGATGTTAGGCTGCTGAGAATAGAACTTATCTTTGCCAGATCCACATTAGCCAGGTTTGGCAAGGCCAAGGTTGGAGAAGGGGACAGAAGAGAAGTGTTCCCAGTCTTGGGTAGAGGAGGAGCTGCTGTCATGGTCACAGGCACTGGGGCACTTGAGGAGGCCTTTGAGATACTTTCTGTTGGCTTTGTAGGGACAGACGTGGAGACAACTGATTTCTCCACAGGTTTTTCCTTCCTGTCCTCCACTGTTTCAGCAAAGAAAAGAGACAATATCATATTCTTATCTTATATGGACTTTGCTTCCAATATAAACAATAGCATGTTCTGTTTCCTGACTTGAGGGTTAAAAGCTTTTCTATGTAGAGAAAGCTTTTTATTTATTTATTTAGTTTTTTTTGAAGCACATTCTTACTCTAGTCTAGGTTAACCTGGAATTCAGTGTTCTACCTTAGCTTCCTGGCATTAAAGGCGTAAGTTACAAATACCTGAAAACACTTTAAAAGATTAAATCAGTATTCATAATTTATGATCATTTTAACCTCTAATATATGATTAAAAGGATTAAAAAATATTTTTATTTAATTACTAGAGAGACAATGAATGTGGGCATGCTAGGGCCTCTAGCCACTGCAGATAAACTCCAGATGCATACATGTGCACCTGCCTTACGTGGGCTATGGGGAATCAAACCTGGGTCCTTAGGCTTTGCAGGCAAGCACTTTAATCTGTAAGTCATTTCTCCAGCCCAAAAGGAATTGTTCTTTCTTTCTTTTTTTTTTAATTTGGTTTTTCGAGGTAGGGTCTCACTCTGGTCCAGGCTGACCTAGAATTAACTCTGTCATCTCAGGGTGGCCTTGAACTCATGGCAATCCTCCTACCTCTGCCTCCCGAGTGCTGGGATTAAAGGCGTGTACCACCACGCCCGGCTCCAAAAGGAATTTTTCAACCATTCTATATCTTAGTTTTTAAAAAATATCTTATTTATGTATGCATTTATTCATTTATGAGAGAGAGGGAGAGGAAGGGGAGGGAGGGAGAGAGAGAGAATATGGGCACACCAGAGCCTCCAGCCACTACAATGAACTCCAGATACACGCACCACATTGTGCATTTGACTAATGTGGGTACTGGGGAATTGATCTTAGGTTCTTAGGCTTCACAGGCAAGGGCTTTAACCAGTAAACCATCTCTCCAGGCCCCCCCTCTCTATATATAAACTTTTTATGAGAGAAAGACAGAAGAATTGGCATGCCAGGGCCTTAGCCACTGGAAACGAACACAAAACCTATGTGCCTCCTTGTGTACATGCGTCACTTTGTGCATCTGGCTTTCAGGGGTTCTGAGGAGTCAAACCTGCATCTTTAGGCTTTGTAGGCAAGCGCCTTAACTGCTCAGCCATTTCTCCAACCCCTGTATTGGACTTTTTAATGATTCATTTGCATGTTCTGAGGATAAGTATATTAAATATGTATACTTCTGGAACCAGAGGAAGACAGGCGAGACAGGGAGAAAGATGAGCATACTCAGGGGCAGGAGGCAAAGGAAGATGACACAAAGCAAAGGCTGCTATAGCCGCAATGCTCTCCGGACTGGAAAGTGTTCTAATTACATTGGCTAAACTATCATTTTATCTGTTTTGAGACAGTCTCATAACCTTGAACTTTGGTACCTCCCACTTCTACCGCTCAGACTGTAGGTATATCCCACCAAGCCTGGCCTGAACTATCTTTTACTGTCTGCCTACAACTGACTCACTGGTAGGAAATCAAGTTCAATATATAGTAAGCAATCTGTTAGTCACACAGGACATACCAATGATTTTTGATCCATCGTCTTCTACATCTGAGAGCTCCATGTCTTCTACATCACGATTATCTGTCACAGGTTCAGGTGTGGCAGATTTGTCACTCTGCATGGTTGGTGACTGGGATTCCTCACCTCCCATTCCCTGAAATGGAGACTCTGAACCAGTTGGAGAAGGAGCATCCATACTGGGAGAAGGGACTGGTGATTCTTCAGGATCAGGAAGGGTTGACTTTAATTGATCCAGCTTTTTCTTCAAGTTGTTGACTCGGTTGGCGAAGGTTTTGTATGCCTAGAAAAGAAGGTCTACAAAGTCATCACCTTGACAGCGACATTTGAGAACCACTGGTAAATAAGAGAAGCTCACTGCTGGGCACAGAGAAGCTTCCTCATCTGCTTCTATGCTGAGTACTACCTTTCAGTGCTGCCCGAGTCAGAAATCTAAAGGTTATTTGCAATCATCCTTAGCTCTCAACTGTCTCACATGTGTTGGTATTCTCCTAGGAACTGCAGAGGTAGTAGGAAGTAAGGAGAAAGACAAAAATAAAACCTGAAGATATGGTCTAGAAGGTCAAATACTATTGACATTGTTATTTAAAATTTTTTTTAATTTTTTACTTATTTTTTTTTGGGGGGGGGTGGGGAGAATGGGCACCTCAGGGCATCAGGCCACTCCAAACTCCAGACACATGTACTACCTTGTGCATCTGGTTTTATGCGGGTACTGGGGTATCGAATCTGGGTCCTTTGGCTTTGCCATCAAGTGCTTTAACCACAAAACTATCTCTCCAGCCTGACACTGTTATTTTGAATAATTTACTTATTTGAGAGTGATAGAAAAAGCAGCAGAAAGAGATCAAGAGGGAGGGAGAAGGACAGAGAGAGAGAAAATGTGTCTGTCAGGGCTTCTAGCCGCTGCAAACGAACTCCAAATGTGTGCATCACTTTGTGCATCTGGCTTTATATAGGTACTAGGGAATTAAACCAGGGTGATCAGGCTTTGTAGTCAAGCGCCTTAACTGCTGAAACATTTCCCAAGCCCTATTGATAATTTTAAAAAATTTTTATTTATTTTTATTGACAACTTCCATAATTGTAAACAACGTCCCATGGTAATTCCTTCCCTCCCGCCACTTTTCCCTTAGAAACTCCACTTTCCATCTATTGATAATTTTAAAATGAACTTTAAGGGCTGGGCGTGGTGGCACATGCCTTTAATCCCAGCACTTGGGAGGCAAAGATAGGAGGACTGCTGTGAGGTCAAGGCCAATTTGAGACTACATAGTGAATTCCTGGTCAGTCTGGGCTACAGAAAGACCCTACCTCGAAAACCCAAAATAAAACAATTTCAAAAAAATTATTTATTTATTTATTTGAGAGAGACCGACACAGAGAGAAAGACAGATAGAGGGACAGAGAGAGAATGGGCACGCCAGGGCTTCCAACCTCTGCAAACAAACTCCAGACGCGTGCGCCCCCTTGTGCATCTGGCTAACGTGGGACCTGGGGAACCGAGCCTCGAACTGGGGTCCTTAGGCTTCACAGGCAAGCGCTTAACCGCTAAGCCATCTCTCCAGCCCTTCATTTAATTTTTATTTTATTATTTATTTATTTATTTGAGAGAGAGAGAAGGAGAGAATGGACACGCTAGGGCCTTCAGCCACTGAAAAGGAACAAGAGATGCATGTGCCACCTTGTGCATCTGGCTTTCGTGGGTCCTGGAGAATTGAACTGAGGTCCTTTGGCTTTACAGGCAAACACCTTAACCACTAACCCATTTCTCCACCCTCTTTATTTAATTTAATTTTAATTTTTATGTCTTTGAGACAGAGAATGAGTGAGCGAGTGAGAATAGGCACACCAGAGCATCTAGCCATTGCAAATGAACTCCAGATGCATGTGCCACCATGGCTTATGTGGGACCTGGAGAACCAATCCTGGGTCCTTAGGCTTTGCAGGCAAGCACCTTAACCACTAAGCCATCTCTCCAGTCCCCTAACATGTCTTTTCTAATCCAGGATCCCATAGTATAGATGCAATCATGTTTCCTTAAGCATCTCTTATTCAACAGAAGTTTGTTGGAATTCTCCCCCATTTTGGTAATTTTTTGTGGGGGGGAAGGGAGAAAGAATTAGCAATGTTAGGGCCTCCAGCCAGTGCAGTCAAGCTCCAGAGGCGTGTACGACCTTGTGCCTGTGTGTGACCTTGAGTGTTTGCATCACTTTGTGTGTCTGGTGTATGTGGGACCTGGAGAAGTGAACATGGGTCCTTAGGCTTTGCAGGCAAGTGCCTTAACTTGCTAGGCCATCTCTCCAGCTTGGAATTCCCCTGTTGTTGATGATCTTGGCAATTCTGAAGAATACTGACAACACAGTTAACAGATTGTCAATTAATATATGTCTAGTAACCAGGTGTGGTGGCGCACGCCTTTAAGCCCAGCACTCAGGAGGCAAAGGTAGGAGGATTGCCATAAGTTCAAGGACACCCTGAAACTACATAGTGAATTCCAGGTCAGCCTGGACTAGAGTGAAACCCTACCTCAAAAATACAAAATAAATAAATAAAGTAATACATTAATGACCAGGCTTGACGGTGTACATCTTTAATCCCAGCACTCCAGAGGTTGGGGTACGAGAATCACCAAGTCTGAGGCCAGTTCGGGGTGACAAAGTGATTTCCATGTCAGCCTCAGCTAGACAGATGCAAGTGATGCATGCATCTGGAGTTCATTTGCAGCAGCAGGAGACCCTGGTGCACCCTTACATTCTCTCTTCCCCTCCCTACCACCCCTTTCGTCCCCAACTTTCTCTTACATAAATATTTTTTAAAGCCAGGCGTGGTGGCGCACGCCTTCAATCCCAGCACTCCGGAGGCAGAGGTAGGAGGATCGCCCTGAATTCGAGGCCACCCTGAGACTACATAGTGAATTCCAGGTCAGCCTGGGCTAGAGTGAGACCCTACCTCGAAAAACCAAAATAAATAAATGAATAAAATTAGTTTGAGTTCTCATTCTGCAGGCCAGGTGTTCAAATTCAAGACACTGCCCACAGGCATACCTGCTGCTCGCTTGGAGATTGGGCATCATCACCCTTTGTATTTTCTTGGCACCTACATACTTACTGTTCTTTGGATTGCAGATGCATGGCTAGTATCTATCTGCTTACACTGCTACCAGATGCTATCCCTTTGCCCAGCTTTTCTTTTCACATAAATAAGCATGGCACACTGGATAAAGGATAACCCTAGTGACTTGTTTGGATGACTGACTTGCCTGGTTCTTGTCATAATTGCCCAAGCTGGACTTGAACTCCTTTGCGATCCTCATGTCTGATCCTTTTAAGCAGCTGGGATTACACAGGCGTAGCACAGCACCTGGCATAAACTTGTCCTAATTTAATTGTACGTGCAGAGTCCCTATTTCAAAGGTAGGTCATATTCTTATGCACTGGCTTCAACATGTCTCTACAGGAGAAACCATCAACTCATGACAAGCAGCACAGGAAACATTATGGTGAATAAGCCTAGAAGGAACTGTACTAATCAATATATGAGAAGGAACATTATAGCAGCAAGACATATTAAACTTGTGAGTTAATTGGTAGTATGAAATAAAGAACAGAATCACTTCTGTGATATTACTTTTAAAAATATATTGCTGGGGGCTGGGCGTGGCGGCACACACCTTTAATCCCAGCACTCAGAAGGCAGAGGTAGGAGGATGCCTTGAGTCTGAGGCCACCCTGAGACTCCATAGTCTGCTGACAGAAAACTGGAAGAAGCCATTCTACATGTAGTTCAATGGGAGACCAGAGACCCTACCTCAGGAAAGGAAAAAAAAAAAAAAAAAAAAAAAGATATATATGGGCTACAGAGATGACTTAGTGGTTAAGGCATTTGCCTACAAAGCCAAAGGATCCCTGTTCGATTCTCTTGGACACATAAGCCAGATGCACAAGGGGGCTCATGCATCTGGAGTTCATCTGCAGTAGTTGGAGGCCCTGGCATGCCCATTCTCTCTCCCTCAAATAAGTAAGTAAAATAAAATTTTTAAATTTTTTTGGTTTTTCAAGGTAGGGTCTCACTCTGGTCCAGGCTGACCTGGAATTAACTATGTAGTCTTAGGGTGGCCCCAAACTCTTGGCGATCTTTCTACCTCTGCCTCCCGAGTGCTGGGATTAAAGGCGTGTACCACCATGCCTGGCTCAAGTAAAAAAAAAATTAAAAAGATACACACACACACACATTGGATGTAGTGGCTCATGCCTTTAATGTCAGCACTCAGGAGGCAGAGATAGAGAAGCGCTGTAAGTTTGAGGGCAGCCTGCAAGTACAGAGTGAATTCCAAGTCAGCCTAAGCTAGAGTGAGACACTACCTCAAGGACAAAAAAGTTAAATAACCTGAATCTAATCACCAAAGTATCAGATAAATTGAAACTAGGCAACACTGTACAACCCCAATAAGGAGTGTCCCCAGTGGAATGGGGGCAGGGACAAGAGAAAAGAGGGTACCCACACATGATGTATCCATATAAAGCATGCTGTTAATAACAATAAACACTGCAAAAAAAATAAAATCAAAATAAGCTAAGAGTAAAAAAAAAAAAAGCTAAGAGTATAGTAAGTTCAGGGAGCACTCAAGTGCACCCCCACCCTCCATTAAACAGATTTTGTCTGTTGCATGTTCATTTTGTGTCCTCCAAGGCACCACTAGGCAGTGGTGACACCAACCAAAACTCCAGAGAATCTAATTCCATGTAGTCAAAAAAGACATGAATAAATACAACATTTCCGCAGCCTGTGGAAGGCTCTGCATTCTATCTCCAACACCAGAAAAAAACATGAAGGATCAAGCGCCTGCTGAGTGAGCGTCCGTGTCTGGGTTCAGATCCCAGGAACCAAGGAAAAGCCATCTGCAGTAGTGCCAGCACTATAAGTATCTATACTCTTAATGTGCCTGTAGCAAGACGGGAGATAGAAACAAGAGAAGACCTAGACGCCTATGTGCCAACTAGGCTGAAAAGTGATGAAAAAGAGACCCTGGGGCTGAAGAGATGGCGTGGAGGTTAAGGCACTTGCCTGCAAGGCCAAGGGACCCAGGTTTGATTCCTCAGGACCCATGTAAGCCAGATGCACAAGGTGGTGTACACATTCGGAGTTTGTTTGCAGTGGCTGGAGGCTCTGGCATACCCATTCTCTCTCTCTCAAATGAATACATTTTAGCTGGGTGTGGTGGCTCATGCCTTTAATCCCAGTACTTGGGAGGCAGAAGTAGGAGGATCATCATGAGTTCAGGGCCACCCTGAGACTACATAGTGAGTTCCAAGTCAGTCTGGGCTAGAGTGAGACCCTCGAGGCTCGGTTCCCCAGGTCCCACGTTAGCCAGATGCACAAGGGGGCGCACGCGTCTGGAGTTCGTTTGCAGAGGCTGGAAGCCCTGGCGCGCCCATTCTCTCTCTCTCCCTCTGTCTGTCTTTCTCTCTGTGTCTGTCGCTCTCAAATAAATAAATAAATAAATAAATAAATAAATAAAATTTTTCTAAAGAAAATAATAATAATAAAAAATAAATAAATAATTTTAAAAAATATTAAAAAGAAAAGACCCTGCTCTAAGCAAGGGAGAAGGCAAGGACTGACACTTAAGGTTGTCCACATATGTCATGGCATTCCCTGCATTCACACATACCAACATGCATGTACATGTGCACCCAGACACACAAAAGAAAAAAAATCAATAATGTAATAGACATTTTCAAACATAAGTACATGGAAAATGTATCCCTTACAAAGACTTTCTTGGGTGCTGATAAGAAAATGCTCTAGAAAATCAGGAGAAAATAACCCCCTCCAAAAAGACAACATAGAATATGGAAGTGGAGGACTCCAGTCAGAGTAGCAACCAAGTGTAGTTAGGATGAGACTTCAGGCTTGTTCAGAACACAGCCAGGCATGATGGTGCACACCTGAAGATGGCAAGACCATGCTGGATGCCGATGCAGTAGGCTTGAACGTTCAAGGTCAGGGGAGGCACAGACGCCTCAGGAGTTACAGGCACAGGGTTTAATAAATACTTCAGCCACCCACATGAAGGCAGACAGGTACACACTCACAGTGGTAAGATACCTTGGTGTGCCACACATGTATATGTGCATATATACGTGTACAAATTAATAAATAAAAGAAAGTTTAAGGCCAATCTGGGCTACATAGTGAAACACTGTCCTTTTAATTTTATTATTTTTCAGATGAGGGGGTGGAATAGGGTCTCACGTAACTTAGGCTGGCCTCAAACATTCTCTGTAGCTAAAGCTGGCTTTGACTATTCCCAAGGTTTTTTTTTCTTTTTCTTGAGGCAGGGTCTCGTTCTAGTCCAGGTTGACTTTGAATTCACTATGTAGTCCTAGGCCTAGAAAACACAGCGATCCTCAACCTCCCAAGTGCCAATAACCCGGAACAAGGTCTTTCTTTCTTTCTTTTCTTTTTTTTTTTTTTTTTTTTTCTTTTTTGGTTTTTCAAGGTAGGGTCTCACTCTAGCCCAGGCTGACCTGGAATTCACTATGGAGTCTCAGGGTGGCCTCTAACTCACAGCGATCCTCCTACCTCTGCCTCCCGAGGGCTGGGATTAAAAGTGTGCACCACCACGCCCGGCTAAGGTCTTTCTTTAAGAGAGTAAGGCAATACAAAACAAAATATGTCCAGGCCTGGAGGTGCACACCTTTAATCCCAGCACATGGGAGACAGAGGTAGGAGGATGGCCACTGAGCCCAGATTGAGACCCCACCTCGAAAAAGCAACCACTGAAGCCATTAAGGTCTCTGAAAATAGCTACAATATTGTAATGTCAAAGCATTTTCATAATATCTTTAATTATTGAAATTTTAAACTGGGTATGATGGCACACGCCTTTAATCCCTGCACTTGAAAGGCAGAGGTAGAAGGATCACCCTGAGTTCTAGGCCAGTCTGGGACTACATAGTGAGTTCCAAGTCAGCCTGGTCTCCTACCTTGAGAAAAAAAAAAAAAATGTTCGGAGAGCCTAATAAAACCTAAACAGCTATTGCATTTTGATAAAACTCGATTTTGATTGTATTGTAAGTTAGGTGTGGGCTCATAAGATGCCTGTTAGCACTGGAGCCTCTCGATGTATGTGCGTGTGTTTCCTAAAGTTTATTTTATTTATTTTTAACTACATGTATGTTAAAATTTACTAAGGGACCTCTTTTCATTTCATGGCATCAGGCTTAAAAAAAATCTTTGTAATATTGCAAACATATAGGGTATGACTGGAAGAATACAAACATCACATACCTCTCTCCCCACTCAAGAAAAAGAGAAAATAGCAAGGACTTAGGACTCAGCACAGCACGAGTTTTGAGCATGCATAAGCACTGGTGGCAGATGGGTCCATGCCTTAATATAATCTCCACCACTTTATTATTTATTTATTTATTTGAAAGAGAGAGGGAGAGACACAGACAGACAGACGGAGAGAAAGAAAGAGCAGGAGCGCCAGGGCTCCAGCCACTGCAAACGAACTCCAAATGTGTTCACCCTCTTGTGAATCTGGCTAGCGTGGGTCCTGGGGAATTGAACCTGGGTCCTTTGGCTTTGCAGGTAACACCCTAAATGCTAAGCCATCCCTCCATTACTTTTTTTTTTGGTCTTTCGAGGTGGGGTGTCACTCTAGCTCAGGCTGACCTGGAATTCACTATGTAGTCTCAGTCTAGCCTTGAACTTGTGGTGATCCTCCATCTCTGCCTCTTGAGTGCTGGGATTAAAAGTATGTGCCACCACATCTGGCTTTCCCTTACATTTTTTAAATATTTTTTTTTTTTAAATGAGAGAGAGCAAAACAGGGAGGGAGGGAGGGTGAGAATTAGCACACCAGGGCCTTCAGCCACTGCAATGGAACTCCAGACTTGTGCGCCACCTAGTGTGTCTGGCTTACATGGGACCTGGAGCATCCAACATGGGTCCTTAGACTTCACTAAGCCATCTCATTTCTCCAGCCAATCACCACTTTTTGCTAGTTGTATTTACCCTATATAAGGTCATACTAACTTTATTTACTTACTTACTTACTTGAGGGGGTGGAGAGAAAGAGGTAGAGAGATGGGTGTGCCAAGACCTGCAGCCACTGCAAACAAACTCCAGATCCACGTGCCATCTTGTGCGTCTGGCTTATGTGGCTACTGGAGAACCAAACTGGGGTCCTTAGGGTTTGCAGGTAAGTGCCTTAACCACTGAGTCAGCTTTCCAGCCCTCACACTAATTTTGAAAGGAATTTCTTCCTCTATGAAACAGACATAATGCTTATCCTTACAAAGTTAGTTTCCATGCAAACAGTTTGACATACAGTAAGCATTCAAAATAAAATTGCTATAATGACTTACATTGGCCACGACTTTTACTTCTTTGTACTGTGCTTCATAGAAAATTCCAGCGTTTTCTAGTGCTTCTGTTAGTGAGGGTCCATTTTTCACCTGCTTATCTAATCCATTCACAAATTCTTCCAGCTTAGAACTTGCCTCTTCAAATTCTTTGGAGAACTTCTTTCCTCCTGTTTTATCTAGAATAACAGATAAATTTATTCTTCTGAGCAGATTTCCTTGAAGTTGTTCACACTGTTCTTGCCACCTTAGTGTGCATATCAGCTGCTTTCTCAGAGTGAGGAGCAAGTAGCTGACAAGCAGCAACTTCAGGAAGGAAAGGTGTATTTCAGTTTACAGTTGGAGGTTACAGTAGGCCATGGTGAGGAAGGATTGGGGACAGGAGCCTGATGCAGCTGGTCATGTTGCATTCATAATCAGAAGTGGGTAACGATGACTGCCCTCTTTGTATGCCCAGGACATCCTGCGCATGGGATGGTGCCATTTATAGTTTAGCATGAGCCTTTCCATTCCAAATAACCTATCTCAAAAATTTCTCACTGCCAGGCGTGGTGGTGCACACCTTTAATCCGAGCACTCGGGAGGCAGAGGTAGGAGGATTACCATGAGTTTGAGGCCATCCTGAGACTACATAGTTAATTCCAGGTCAGCCTGGACTACAATGAGACCCTACCATAAAAAACAAAGACAAAAAACAAATAAACACAAATTTCTCACAAATATGGCAAGAGATTTGTTTCTGTGTTGATTCTAAATCCTATCAAAATGACAAAATTAACCATCACAACATGCTATTTTTTTCATTTAGAGATATATATAGCTATATAGCTCAGACTAGTCTCAAAGTCATGATCATATTGTTTCAATCTCCTAAATGCTGGGACTACAGGTGTTTACCACATTTGACTTTTAGTATGTAGTACTTTTAGTCTCAACCCCCACCCCCAAAGTAAGGTCTCACTCTAGCCCAGACTGACCTGGAATTCACTATGTAGTCTCAGGCTGGCCTGGAACTTAGAGCAATCCTTCTACTTCTGCCTCCCCAGTGCTGGGATTAAAGGCGTGTGCTACCACACCCCGCTAATCTCAATTTTTTAACTTTGTTTTCTGAGGTAGAGTCTTACTCTTGCTCAGACTGTCCTGCAACTCACTCTGTAGTACTAACCTGCCTGTCCTTGAACTCACGGCAGTCCTTCCACCCTTTGCCTCCAGTGCTGTAATTAAAGGCTAGTGCCATCACACCCAGTTATCTTAAAGGTTTTTTTTTAATTATTCTATTTTTATTTATTTATTTGAGAGAGAGGGAAGGGGAGGGAAGGAAGGAGAGGCAGATAAAATGGGTGTGCCAGGGACCCTGGCTGCTGCAAAAGAACTCCAGATGCATGAATGTGCCACTTTGTGCATCTGGTTATGTGGGTCCTGGGCAATTGAACCTGGGTTCTTTGGCTTTGCAGGCAAATGCCCTAACCACTAAGCCATCTCTCCAGCCCTATTTTTAAGTTCTGTTGAGAAAAGATCTTTTTAATTTTACCTAGGTTTGCCTTGAACTTACTCTGTAGTCTGGGCTATACTCAACTTGGTCAACCGCCCACCTCAAACTCCTGAATAGCTAGTTACAAGTTTCCATTAATACATCTAGTTTCATAGTTTTCCCTTAAGGAAACTAACCACAAAATACAAAACAGTTAATAAAATTCTACACAAAACACATTTGTGGGGCTGGAGAGATGGCTTAGTAGTTAAGGCACTTGCCTATAAAGCCAAAGAACACTGGTTCGGTTCCCCAGGACCCAGGTAAAGTCAGATGGACAAGGCGGTTCTTTTCCCCAGACTGAATGTGGCCATACGCATCTGTAACCCCAATCTCTGAGTGGCAGAGACCAGAAAAATCACTGGGGCTTGCTGACCATAAAACAGCTGCTCCAGGTTGAGAGAGAGACCCTGCTTAAAGTATGTGGTCAAGAAATAGAAAAGGGGCCAGGCGTGGTGGTGCACTCCTTTAATCCCAGCACTTGGGAGGCAGAGGTAAGAGGATTGCCGTGAGTTTGAGGCCACCCTGAGACTACATAGTTTATTCCAGGTCAGCCTGGGCCAGAGTGAGACCCTACCTCAAAAAAACAAAACAACAACTACAAAAAAAGAAATAGAAAAGGGCACTGACAATCTTCCTCTCATTTCTGCACAGAAAGGCACAACATATGTGAAACTGCACTGTCTCTTAATATACCACATATAACACATCATATACCAAACAGCACACGCACACGTGCATTAAAAAGTTCCAATAAGGGCTGGAGAGATGGCTTAGCAGTTAAGTGTTTGCTTGTGAAGCCTAAGGACCCTGGTTCGAGGCTTGATTCCCCAGGACCCATGTTAGCCAGATGCACAAGGGGGTGCATGCATCTGGAGTTTGTTTGCAGTGACTGGAAGCCTTGGCACACCCATTCTCACTCTCTCTCTCTCTATCTGTCTCTTTCTCTGTCTGTTGCTCTCAAATAAATAAAAAATAAATAAATAAAATAAAAAGTTCCAATAAAACTACTGGGTACTTCATTTAAAAAAAACTGAAAGATAGAGAGAGTGAATATGGGCTTACCAGAGCCTTCTGCCAAATAATTCAGATACATTCACCCCTTTGTGTGTCTCACTTTATGTGGGTACTAGGGGATCAAATCTGGGCCATCAGGCTTTGCAAACAAGCACCTTTGATCACTGAGCCACATCTCCAGCTCTGGTTACTCCTTCCAACAAATTTGACGCCATGCTACTGGCATCAAAGCATGTAGACGGAAGCACAATTATGTGCCATTGTATCCATCCCTGAGCTAAAGAAGATGCCAGTAACATGTTAGATAAGAACCCTGTTTAGAAAAGTAATCATTATATTGAGGATTACGATAATTCCTTATTCCTCACTAAAAAAGAACCTTGATACTTTGATATATACTCTTTCTCAGTGTCTGCTAGAATACAGCTCTGGAGAATGAGCACAAATTCTGTCACTGACTCTCATGAGCTATGTAACTTGAACTAGCTACTCACCTCCTTACATGAAGCCTCAGATGTGGCAGATAAGATCAACTTTTCTAGCATGCTTTTGGTTTGTTGTGAAGATAAAATTACACAATGTACATTCAATTTAATTATTTCAAATATATTCATCAAATGCTACACACATCAATGATCCAATAAAAGATAATCTATGTCTGCAAAAGGGTTCATATTCTCATTATCAGTATGCTGATATGCAATTTATAGTGTAAGGAAAGGACTAGACATCAGACATTATAGGGGCCTCATTAAAAAAAAAAAAAAAAATCCAAGCCCCAGGTGTAGTAGAGTGCGCCTTTACTCCCAGCACTCAGGAGGCAGAGGTAGGAGGATTGCCTTTAGCTGGAGTCCACCTGAGAATACACAGTGAATTCCAGGTCAGCCTGGGCTAGAGTGAAACCCTACCTCAAATCCCCCCACCAAAAAATACCACCACCACCAAAACCATATCCAGCCAGGCGTGGTGGTGCATGTTTTTAATCCCAGCACTCAAGAGGCAGAGGTAGGAGGATCACCGTGAGTTCGAGGCCACACTGAGACTACAGAGTGAATTCCTGGTCAGCCTGGGCTAGAGTGAAACCCTACCTCAAATCCCCCCACCAAAAAATACCACCACCACCAAAACCATATCCAGCCAGGCGTGGTGGTGCATGTTTTTAATCCCAGCACTCAAGAGGCAGAGGTAGGAGGATCACCGTGAGTTCGAGGCCACACTGAGACTACAGAGTGAATTCCTGGTCAGTCTGGACTAGAGTGAAACCCTACCTCAGGAAAAAAATTAAATTTAATTTAAAAAACAACAACAACAACAAATCCTACCATATCCAGGGCTGAAAAAATGCCTCAGTGGCTAATGGTGCTTGCCTGCAAAGCCTTAATGGCTCAGGTTTGATTCCCCAGTACCCACATAAATCCAGACGCACAATGTGACCCATGCATCCTGAGTTCATTTGCAGCAGCAGCAAGAGGCCCTGGTGCTATCATATTCACACACACTCTCAAACAAATAAATAAATAAAATATTTTAAGAGACCATATCCAAACCAATTGGTCATACAGGTTAAACACAACAGTTTATATAAGTCAATATACAAAGAAAGGAGAAGGATACAAGGGTACAAATTTGTTAAAGATTTGTACAAACAAAACCTCTACCTGGGAAATTAGTAGTATCACAACTACAACCTAATATGCTTGTTTTGTTTTTGCCCCTTTCCCTTTTTCCTGGAATCCAACTCAGAGCTGTTTAAAAGTTTTCTTTACTGAGTAAAGTCAGGCACGGTGGCACAAACCTTTAGTCCCAGCGCTTGGGAGGCAGAGGATCACTGTGAGTTCAAGGTTACTTTGAGACTACATAGAGAATTCTGGGAGAGAGAGAGACCCCACCTTGAAAAACCAAAGAAAGGGCTGGAGGGATGGCTTAGTGGTTAAGGCATATTCCTTCAAAGCCAAAGGACCGTAGTTCGATTCCCCATGACCCATATTATCCAGATGCACAAGGGGGTACATGTGCCTGGAGTTCATTTGCAGTGGCTGGAGGCCCTGGCGTGCCCATTCTCTGTCTCTCCCCCTCTTTCTCCATCAAATAAATAAATAAAAGAACCCCCCCAAAAAATCTTTACTGAGTAAACGAGTCTGATTACCTAAAAACAAAAGACCCTAGGATTGGAGAGACGACACCCATTATCTCTCTGATCTAGGAAGAATCATCTGAGTTATTTTACTTAAAAAGACGTATCAGTCCGGCATGATGGTACACACCTTTAATCCCAGATGAGGGAGACAGAAGTAGGAGGATCACTGTGAATTTGAGGCCATCTTGGGACTACAGAGTTGAGTTGAGGCTAGAGTGAGAACATTAAAAAAAAATAAATAAATAAAAAGATGCATTACCTTTTAAGCATTTGAGAGTTTCCGTGCTGCATACATCTACTCTCATAGTCGACAACTGTTTCTCCTTCAGTTCTATCTGATCCTCTGAGCGCTTGTACAACAGCAGCTCTTCAATGAGGGCCTGAGACTGAATGCAGACCAGAGTCATGTTTCATTTAGAACACCGTTAGTCATACTTCTACCTCCACCATTAAAAAAAAAAAAAAAAAAAAAAAAAAAAGACTAAAGCCCAACAAACCCTGGAGGAAAAAACAACAATCCATCACTTTTCCTTAGTTATGGACATCAAAAATCAATTTTCATGTCAGAACTATATTCTCAGCTACATACTTCATTTATTTTTTATATTTAGGAACTGAGGAAATGGTTCAGCGGGTAACAGCTTGGCATGCAAATATGGAGGGCCTAAGTTTGGTCCCTAGCACCCATGTAAAAAGCTGGGCACAGTCACACATGTCTGTAACTACAATCCAGTGGGGGGAGGGCAGCGATGAGGAATCACAGGGCTTGCTCTTCAGTCATTCTGATTAAAACTGACAATTCCAGGGCTGGAGAGATGGCTTAGTGGTTAAGATGCTTGCCTGCAAAACCTAAAAACATATATTCAATCTCCAGGACCCACATAAGCCAGATATACATAGTAAGCAAGTGCAAAGTAGCACATGCCTACTGGTGACGCAAGCACCTGGAGTTGGATTTCAGTGACTGAGGTCCTGGAGCGCCAATTCTCTCTCTCCTCTTTAAAATAAAAAAGTAAATAAACAAAAATAGCTGAGTGTGGTGGCACAAGCCTTTAGTGCCTGCACTCCTGAGGCAGAAGTACGGGGATTGTCATTTGAGTCCACCCTGAGGCTACATAGTGAATTCCAGATCAGCCTGGACTAGAGTGAGACCCTACCTCAAAAAACAAAAACAGTCAGCATGGTGGCGCACGCCTTTAATCCCAGCACTCCGGAGGCAGAGGGAGGAGGATCACCAGAGTTTGAGGCCACGCTGAGACTACATAGTGAATTCCAGGTCAGCCTGGGCTACAGTGAGACCCTACCTCAAAAAAAACCAACAAACAAAAATTATATAAATAAATAAATAAATTTTACTAGAAACTCTAGCTTAAGAGGTGACTAATGCTTCACTATACCAAGCTACTGAACAAATTTTATAACTTACTCGAAATTCAGCAACTATCTTTGACTTGAGAGCAGCTTTTGGATTTGTGGATGCTGTTGGAATGAAATGAAAGGTCATTTAGAATACAGACAAAAATACTGAACTAAATCCAGGAAAAAATTTAGATATTCCTAAAATAAACAATAATCATGAAATTTAACACTCCTAAGCATGGTCAGTCGAAAATTACACTATGCAGACAGGTCTAACCAACTTACCTCCAACAGACCCTTGAAGTGCTGGACTGAGTGATCTGCAGACCCTGAGGTACGTGAAGTACCTTCTGTTCTTAGTCCCGCTGAGTTAGTGTTCGGGAACAAGACATCCAATTAACCCTGAGCACTGGCTGAAGAAAACTACTAATAATATCAACTCTTATGCATTTAGCTTGGATTTCTTTTTCAGCTGACTCGATTCATAGGAACAAAAGAACAAGGCAAGTTCTAAGTACATTATCACTGTGGCTGTACTTTGGCTGAAAAGAAGGCTTTTGTTGTTACTAAGCATGCAACTTATGAGCAAAAAGATGTCAGAGGGCTCCCCTAACCATGACGAATGTCATATGCTTGATGGAGCAAAACTATCCCAACTGTCTCGTTTCACCTCCCAACTCTCCACTTTTACTTTGTTCCCTCCAAGCCTTCAAGTCTCTCAATATTCCTGTTTGCCCATACAGTCCCGCATGCAGCATTCCACCCCTTGATCTCAGGCTGGTCAAACATGTCAAAGTGTTATAACAGGAGCTCCAGATACACAATGAGTTTCTTGCCAGAATTTGAGGCCCATGTCTAATTTGGTAGAGTGCATCCTCAAATCTGAAGGATTTCATGGCTCCCAGAGAAATGCTTCTTAATGCCTAGTCTCCTCTTCAGCTCTGTTAATGCCAGCTGCCTCTAGCTCCATATATCTTTCTACTAAGTAATGTTTTCTTCTTTCAATCCCCCAACTACTCTTAAATCTTCACTCAATTAAACCCTGTAACTGCATTTCCTTTGTTTAACAGATTTTTTTTTTTTTTTTTAAGAAGTAACTTCATGATGGCTTGAACTTTATGATGACTCATGGGCCCGGGAAACACAGGCTTGCCCATGGTTTATGCCAGGTACGATGTCAAATGGTCTACATTTTCTTCCGCTCCAAAAAGAGGAGGTAATTTTATATTAGTTGAGATTTTGTTCCTTACTTTGTGATTTCTTCCACTGCTTACTCGGTTGTTTGTTCAGATTTTCTTTCAGCTGCTTCTGAGTTTTGAAAGTGGTACCTGGAAAACATTTCAGTTTTTGCAATCTGGCATTATGGGAAGCTGTTTTGTCTGTCCACTTCAGTGCCAAAGTTGTAGCATGAAACAAGGCAATCCGAGACTGTGCAGTTCTTTCATTCCGTTTCTTTCATTTTTATTAAAAAAACAAAAAAACAGAAATGCCCACCAAATCTAAGAAGCTGTCAAATAAATATAAGTTCTATAATCAATGAAATTAGATATTCTGAAAAATAGGGCAAGAAGCTTAAAAATACTAACTAGCAAATTTCAATGAATTTAACAGCTCCTTAAAAGGTGTTCTTTTAAAAAGAAATTTCTAGTCAAATGATGGTCATAGTACCAGATGATCACCAACTTCTACACAGTGATTTAATCATATATGTTTAGTACATAAGAACTAAATTATGTAAAACATTCACAACAGCAGGTACATAACTTACTACAATTTAAACCAAATGAGTCTGAGGACTGACAACATTACTACCAAAGCTTAGTGAGATGTAAAAATGCATCCAAAATTTCTCTAACAGTAAGAGGACAGAGCAGCATTTATTGAACATAAGCAATGGACAGTTTGAAATTAAAATAAAAGCAGGAAAATAATCAGATGGCTAATATCATCTAATAATGCATGACATTTTTAGAAAACAAAGACAAAAACACATCTACACCCTATATCCATTCTACTTTAGTTTTGAATTCAGACACACACATATATATGTATATGTACATATACATATGACATATAATGTATAACTTTTTTTTTTTTTCTAGGTAGGGTTTCATTCTAGCCCAGGCTGACCTGGGATTCACTATGTATTCTCAGGGTGGCCTCAAACTCACAGCAATTCTCCTACCTCTGCCTCCTGAGTGCTGTGATTAAAGACGTGCACTACTACACCCGGCTCTCAAACAGATCTATATTTTATAAGTATTTTCTTGCACATATGTTTGTGTGTACCTGTTTTTCGACCATGGTAGGGTCTCACTCTATCCCATGCTGACCTGGAACTCACTCTGTAGCCCCAAGCTGGCCTCAAACTTACCCCAACCCCACCAGCATTGGGGTTAAAGGGTAAAGACAAACGCCATCATGCCCTGAACTATTTAATTTTTAAAAAGAGGGCAAGATCCACTTGTTCTTGTTCATTGCTATACAAGACCCAATCTATAGAGACAGACAGAAACAGACAAAATTACAAAGACTTGAAAGAGACTTACTCAAAGCTTCTCTCAATGCCACAATCATTTCTTCAGGGTATACATTTCTATCTTCCCAGATTTTAAAGATTCGTTCTACAGACTTAGATACAGATGGATCCCTGAAGGACAAGAAGAATACAAACTATAAAAACACTGACTTATATCCCCCCAAACAGAAACCTGCAAATAAGGTTGTCAATAATCACTTTTATCCAAATTTCTTCTGTGTATATTTTAAAATGTGTTCTTCTACTTTTTTTTTTTTTTTGGGGGGGGTCTCAAGGTAGGGTCTCACTCTAGCCCAGGCTGACCTGGAATTCACTATGGAGTCTCAGGTGGCCTCAAACTCTCAGCGATCCTCCTACCTCTGCCTCCCCCTCTGCCTCCAGAGTGCTGGGATTAAAGGTGTGTGCCACCACGCCCAGTTTTCTTCTACATTTTAAGGCCAAAGAAATGCTAAATATTTACACTTTCACAATGATAAAAATGAGGCTGCAGATGCCTACAACAAAGAGAAGGAATGTGCTAATACATGAGCACTCTGGAAGGAAGCTGAATCTAACAAGGTGAAAGCAAGAATCTGGTTCAAAAAATAAATTCAAGCAAGGTGTGGTGGGACAAGACTTGGGAGCCCAGCACTCGGGAGGTTGAAGTAGGATGATGAGGACAAGGCTAGTCAAGGGCATAGTGAGATCCTGTCTCAAAAGCAAAATAAAACCCTAAAGGGCTGGACAGGTAGCTTATCAACAGAACACTTGACTAGCATGTACAAAGGCCCTGGTTTTCATCAGCAGTACTGCAAAAAAACAAAACAAATAAAACCAAAACTAAAAAAACAAATAAACCCTGCACTCGCTTAGAATGAAAAGGCAAGACTTAGCAATATTATTTCTTTCTCTCTCTCTTTGAGGTAGAGTCTCGCTCTAGCCCAGACTGACCTGGAATTAGTTGCAGGGTGGCCTTGAACTCACAGCAATTCTCCTGCCTCTGCCTTTGCTTCCGAAATACTGGGATTAAAGGTGTGTGCCACCACACCTGGCTTCTCTTTTTCTCTTTTCTTTTTTAAAAAACATTGTATTTACTTGTGAGCAGAAGAGTGGGAAGGCGAGAGAACGGGAAAAAAAAAAGTATGGCTGTGCTAGGGTCTCCTCTTGTAAACAAAATTCAGACGTAAGGTATGCAACAATTTGTGAATTTGGCTTTACATGGGTGCAGGAGTGCTGAACACAGGCAATCAGGCTTTGCAAACAAGCGCCTTTAACTGCTGAGCCACCTCTTCAACCCCAGTGGCATTTTGTAAAAATTCAGTCAAAAAGAATCAGAGAAGCTGGGCGTGGTGGTGCATGGCTTTAATCCCAGAACTTGGGAGGCAGAGGTGGGAGGATCACTGTGAGTTCAAGGTCACCCTGAGCTGGAGCAAGACCCTACCTTGGGGGGGAGGGACACAATCAAGAGGGCTGGAGAGATGGCTCAGCAGTTAAGGTGCTTGCCTACGAACCCTCAGGATCCATGTTTGACTCTCAAAATCCCATGTTACCCAGATGCACAAAGGTGAGGCAAGCGCAAAGTCACACATGCCCATTAGGTGGCACAAGTCTCCAGAGTTCAATTGCAGTAGCTGAGGCACTGACACATCAATTCTCTCTAAATATAAAAAAATAATAAAGGCCCAAAGTGAGGTCAGGGTAAGAGACTGAGTAAAGGAAAGGTGGAGGGAGGGCTAATCAAAATCTAAGAGGATGTAAATAAATCATATGGAATCCTCCAGTTTTGGACAATGGAACACTCAGGAGTCATAGATCATTGTTAGAAAATTTTCAGTGCCAGGGATGGGATACCTCCAGTGAGTTGTTGGCCAGGGAGGTCCCTCATGCCCCAAAACATTATAGGCCATTGCTAAGGCCCTTGGTTTCCCACCAGGAATGGATGGTAAGACTCTATTGCTGAAGACTCAACATACTTAGGCTGCAAGGCCACTGAGAAATCCTGCTGGATCTGAGCTGATAACCTCCTCCATGTAGACCAGCTGACAGAAAGCTGAAAGAAGCTATTCTGCATGCAGTTCAATGGGAGAAAGAGAAATCACCAGTGAAGATGCTCAACAGTGGACACTGCAAGCCTTATAATTCGCCAACCAGCCCAAATGAGCCAAGGGGTGCAATAGTGGCACGTCTGTCATGGTGGAAATCAACTGCCCTCTAATTGGACTGGAGGCCTGCTCCATGGGGGGAATACATACCTGATACTGAAACTTAAAACAGGGGTAAGTCATGAGCCCTAGGGGTGCAACATCTGCTGATGTCTGGATAAGTGTATATACTATGCTTTTTATCAAACTGTCCAGTAAGCACTTCTCTTAATACTTACACCCTATATCAATGCTACTCTCACTTTAGGTAGAGAATCTTCTCTTTTCAGATGGCAGTGACCTTGGGATGACTCAGAAGGTATCATAGTGCTGGAAAGAAGTGACTGGAATACTGAATAACATCTTGATCACACCTTCCAAGGCTCATGGTCTAATGCGGAAGAGGTGGCAGAAAGAATGTAAGAGCCAAAGGAAGGGTAGGACCCTTACAACATGGTCCTCCAAAAACAAAATGGCCTGCATATCCATGACCTCATAGTGCCTGACACTACCTACACAAGACCATCATAAGAGGAGGAAAAGATCATGACATCAAAATAAAAGAGAGACTGACTGAGATGGGGAGGGGATATGATGGACAATGGAATTTCAAAGGGGAAAGTGGGGGAAGGGAGGGTATTACCATGGGATATTTGTTTCTAATCATGGAAAATGTTAATAAAAATTGAGAAAAAAATAATAAAATGTTTTCAAAAACAATCATAAGGGCCTGGAGAAATGGCTTAGCATAGCTAAGGCACTTGCCTCCAGAGCCTAAAACCCAGATTCAATTCCCCAATACCCATGTAAGCTAGATGTACAAAGTGGCCCATGAATCTGGAGTTTGTTTGCAATACCTAGAAACCCTGGTGTGCCCATTCTCTGTCTGTCTCTCTCTGCTTGTAAATAATTAAATATTAAAAACAATCAATCATGAGAGGCTGGACAGATGGCTCATGAAGGGATGCATGTGTATGGAGTTCATTTGCAGTATCAAGAGGTCGTGGTGTAACCATTCTCTCTGTGTCTTTTTTTCCTCTCTCTTGTATTCTTTTTTTTTTAATCATGAATCTGATCTGGAGGGATGGCACAGTGGTTAAGACATTTGACTGGATCGCCTTAAGGACCCAAGTTCTATATGCAAGTACCCACATAAACCAGATACACGAGGTGGCACGTGCGTCTAGTGCTCGTTTTCAGTGGCTGAGTGCACTGGAGCTCCCATTCTCATTCTATACTCACCTCTCGTCCCTCCCCAATAAATAAATAAAAGATTTTTTTTTAAATCATGAATCAGCTGGGCGTGGTGGCACCCCATCCAAACAAACAAAAAGATGAAAAAGAAAGTGAAAAAATATGAAAAAGTTACACTTTTTTTGTTGTTGTTTTGGTTTTTCAAGGTAGGGTCTCACTCTAGCCCAGGCTGACCTGGAATTCACTATGTCATCTTGAACTGGTGGTGGTCCTCCTACTTCTGCCTCCAAAGTGCTGGGATTAAAGGTGTGCACCACCACACCTGGCCTAAGTTATACTTTTTGAGGTAGAATTCATGGGCACAAATATCTGCCATTGTCTGTGTTCATTTCCTTTGGATATACACCCGCAAGACCAACTGCTGGATCATATGGTAATGCTGGTGGAGCTTTCTGAGGAATAGCAACCTCTTCCATAGAACCTATAGCACTTTACATTCCCATGAGACATGTTCCTACATCCTTTTCAACATTTCTTGACATTTTTTTTACTTTTTAATTTTCTTTTTTCTTTCCTTTTCTTCTTGAGACAAAGTCTCTCACTGAATCTTGCTTACAAGCTAACCAGTAAGTTCAGGGGAGCCTCTTGTCTCCGCCTCCTTAGGACTGGATTAGAGGTGTGCATCCAACGTTTTTATTTTATTTGAAAGGAAAGAGATAATGGGCACACCAGGCATTTAACCACTGCAAATGAACTCCAGATGCTTGTGCCACTTTGTGCATCTAGCTTTATGTGGGTATTGGAGAACTTGGGGCTGCCAGGTTTTGCAAGCAGGTGCATTTTATTTTATTTTTTAATGATTTTGGAGGCCGGGTTTCACTGTAGCCCAGGCTAACCTGGAATTCCTTATGTAGTCTCAGGGTGGCCTTGAACTCTCACAATTCTCCTGCCTCTGCCTCCCCAGTGCTGGGATTAAAGGTGTGTGCTACCATGCCTAGCCAGTATGTGCATTTTAACCACTGAACCATTATCTCCCGTGCTCCATTTTGTGTATTTTTATTTTTTGGGGGGGGGTCCAGGTAGGGCGTCACTCTAGATTAGGCTGACCTGAAATTCACTATGTAATAATCTCAGGATGGCATCGAACTCTCAGCGACCCTTCTACCTCTGCCTCCCAAATGTTGGGATTAAAGATGTGTGCCACCATGCCCAGCTGTTTTTATATGGTTTATTTAGTATTTGAGACAGAGAGAAAGAGGCAGACCAAGAACAAGAAAGAATGGTCATGTCAGGGCCTGCTGCTACAAATTCCGGATGCATATGCCACTCTGAGCACCTGGCTTTAGGTACTATTAATTACTTAATTTATTTTTGGAGGTAAGGTCTCCACTTTGCCTCTTAGGGAAAGGACCTCAACTCACAGTGATGCTCCTACCTCAACCTCTTGGCTGCTGGGATGAAAGCCGTGTGTGAGTCACCACAACTGGCTTAATTACCTTTTGTTTTGTACTTTCATTATTGACTAGGTATGCATATTTGAAATTTTGCTGTTTGTAAATATATGTATGTGTATTGGTGTATCAGGGTCTCTTGTTGCTGCAAACGAACACCAGATGCCACTTATTGCATCTGGCTTGTAAGGGTGTCTTGGGGACTGAACCTGGGCTGGCAGTCTTTGCAAGCAAGGGCCTTTAGCTGATGATCCATCTTCCCAACCACTAGATATTTTTTAAAATATATTTTACTTATTTACTTGAAAGGGAGAGAGGGAGGGTGGAAGGGAAGGAGGGAGAGAGAGAATGGGAATGCTGGAGCCTCCAGCCACTGCAAACAAACTTCAGATGCATGGGCCTACTTGTACATCTGGTTTACATGCATACTGGGGAATCAAATCTGGGTCCTTTGGCTTTGCAGGCAAGTGCCTTAACCACTAAGCCATTTCTCCAGCCCTAGGTATGTACTTTAAAAAAAAAAAAAAAAAGGTTTAGAGAGACTGTATTAGATTAAGCGGAGGAATAGAGAGGTCATGCCATGTGAGAGGCAGGAAGGGGCAGAGGGTCATGTGGGAGGAGTTCCCCCTTGTTCTCATCTCATCTCCTTAAGTTTATGGCTGTTTTTTAAATTTAAAAATATTTTATTTATTTTAGAGAGAGGGGGAGGGTGAAAGAGGAAGAGGCAGATAGAGAATAGGGGTGTTAGGGTCTCCAGCCACTGCAAACGAATTCTAAACACATGCACCACCTTGTGCATCTGGCTTATGTGGGTCCTGGGGAATTGGGAATTAAACCTGCATCCTTTGGCTTTGTAGGCAAGCGCCGTAACTGTTGAGCCATCTCTCCACCCCAAATTTTATGGTTTTATACTGTATGTTGTGCTTTATTATGTTTTTTGTCATTTGGTTCAAAAGACACATGCAACCAAGAAATAAAATAATAAAAATATACTTAAAAAAAGCTGAGCATGGTACTATATACCTTTAATCCCAGCACTTCAGGAGGCAGAGGTAGGAAGATTACAATGAGTTCAAGGCCAGCCTGGGATTGCAGAGTGAGTTCCAGGTCAGCTTGGGCCATAGTGAGACCCTACCTCAGAAGCAACAATGCTTTGCAGGCACATGCCTTAGCCACTAAGCCATCTCTCCAGCCCATAACTTTTTTTTTTTTTTTTAATTTATTTAGCTTTGGGATTCTGACTGTGCCTCCCATCTGAGCAGGCAGCCTGGGACTACAGACACATGTGCTATTTGCTTTTGTCTGGCTTTTCTGGAGACTCAGGATCTGAACACTGATGACAAGGCTTGTGGCAATCACTAAGTCATTTCCCACCCCTCTATCTTTAGATTTATATATTTCATCATTCTCAGAGTCTGCTTAAAAAAATTCAAGTTCTCTCCAATTGAGACTGTGATTTGATGTTAATTGGGCCTCTCATTCTAATCTTCCTTCATTTTTCCTATTTCTAAAATCCTTAATTCTCTTGATGCACTATTTTTTCCTGAGAACTATTTTGCTTATTCATTTTCCTCTATAAAATTCCTGGATTATTTTTCAAAATTGTCCAAATATCCATTGCTCACTTTACTATCAAATTAAATCTTTAATACTTCATGTACATGCTTTATATATTTTGTAAAACAACTTCAATACCTAAAGCTCATGGGCAGTGAGACATCTAGCCTGCTGATTCTCACTCATGGTAATTTGCTTCCTGATGTGTTTGGAGAGCTTTGACTGTGTAACTGTTTGATCTTTGTCTATGGATACCTTGTGGCCTAAATACAAAGTGTGTTCTTTTTGTTTGTCTATGTGTATGCATGTATGTACGAATGAATTAGGGAGGGAGGTATGTATTTATATATGTACGTACGTATGTATTTGGGGAAGATGGGCCCTCCAGGGCCTCTAACCACTGCAAACTAACTCCAGATGCATGTGCCATCTTGTGCACCTGGCTTATGTGGGTTCTACGGAATCGAATCTGGATCCTTAGGCTTCACATGCAAGAGCCTTAACTACTAAGCCATTTTTCCAGACCTGGAAATATGTTCTTTTGAGAAAATCTCTCCTTGAAGCCGTAAAACTGTATTACTAGGGACTGAGGATACAATAGCTCACAGATAAGAATGCTGGCCTAGCATGGGCAAGGCCCTGCACTGAATCCTCAGCACCATAAAGCTGAAAGAGGAGGAGGAAAAGGAAGAAGGAAAGGCTAAGATTCTCAGAATGTGCCAGGCATGGGTGTGTATTCCTATAATCCTAACACTTGGGAATAGACAGGAAGATCAGGTGTTCAAGGTCATCTTGTGCTACACACCAAATTGGAGGCATCCTGACCTACATGAGATCCTGCCACAAAACCATAAAATTAAGTTAGGACACTTGCCTGAAAAACCTAAGGATCCAGGTTCGATTCTGCAGTCTCCACATGAGCACATGCGCCTGGAGTTTGTTTGCAGTGGTTGGAACCCCTGCTGTGCCCAGTCTCCCTCTCTGTTATCTGCCCCTCTCTCTTTCAAGTAAATAAATAGGTCAGAAGTGGTGGCACACACCTTCAGCTCCAGCACTCGGGAGGTGGAGGTAGGAGAATCGCTGTGAGTTCCAGGCCAGCTTGAGACTACATTTGAATTCCAGATGAGCCTGGGCTAGAGAGAAACCCTACCTCGAAAAACCAAGTAAAATAAAATAAAATATAGGTAGAGAGATGGCTAAGCAGTTAAAGTGCTCACTTGCAAAGCCTAAAGACCCAGGTTTGATTCCCCAGTACCCACATAAGACAGATAAACAAGGTGGCGCATGGTCTGGAGTTCATTTGCAGTGGCTGTAGGTCCTGATGTGCCCATTCTCTTCTTTCTCCAAATAAATAAATAAAGTATTTTAAGGCTATCCAGCACTAGGGAGGCAGGGGTAGAAGTCCATGTGAGCGGGAGAGCAGCCTGGCACTACAGCTTCAGGTCAACCTGGGCGCAAGTGAGACCCTACCATGGAAAAGCAAAATAAATAGATAAATATAAAAACAGGGCTGGAGAGATGGCTTATATATCAAGGCACCTGCCTGCCAAGCTAAAGTACCCAGGTTTGATTCTCACGTAAGCCAGATATGCAAGGTGGGGCATGCTGTCTGGAATTCGTTTGCAGCTAGTGGAGGTCCTGGTGCTTCCATTCTTGCTCTGTTTCTCTCTCAAAAAAAAAAAAAAAAAAACTCTATAAAATAAATATAAAAATAAATAAAACCAGGGGGCTGGAGAGATGGCTTAGCGGTTAAGGTGCCTGCTTGCAAAGCCAAAGAATCCATGTTCGATTCCCCAGGACCCGCTTAAGTCAGATGCACAGGGTGGCACATGCATCTGGAGTTCATTTATAGTGGTTGGAGGCCCTGGCACGCCCATTTTCTGTATCTGCCCCCCTCTGTCTCTCGAATAAATTTTAAAAATTAGAAAAGAAATTTAAAATAAATAAATAAACCCAGGATGGAGAGATGGCACAGTGGTTAAGGTGCTTGCCTACAAAACCTAACAACCCAGGTTTAATTTCTCAGTTCTCCCATAAAGCCAGATATACAAAATGGCACATGCATCTGGAGTGAGTTTGTAGCGGCAAAAGAACTTGGCGTGCTCATTCTCTGAGGTTGTCTCTCTTTTCTTTATTTCACTCTCTGCTTAAAAATAAATTAAAAAAAAAAAAGTTATGGACTGGAGAGAGAGCTTAGTGGCTGAGGCATGTGCCTGCAAAGCGCCATGTTTGATTCCCCAGGACTGATGTAAGCCAAAAGGGGGCAAGGCCATGTGCATCTGGAGTACGTTTGTAGCAGCTGAAGGCCCTGGAGTACCCATTCTCTCCCTCCCCTGGGCCTCTTTCTTTCTCTCTCAAATGAATAAAGCAATATTTAAAACATTAAAAAAAGTAAAACCAGGGTTGGACAGATGGCTTAGTGGTTAAGGCGTCTGCCTGCAAAGCCAAAGGACCCCAGTTCAACTCTCCAGGACCCATGTATTTTTTACAAGCCAAATGCACAAGGGGACATCTGGAGTTCATTTTCAGTGGCTGGAAGTCCTGGCGCACCCTCTCCTCTATCTGCCTCTTTCTCTGTCACTCTCAAATAAATAAATAAAAATAAACAGCAACAACAAAAAAGCAAAACCAGGCTTGGTGTGGTAATGCACACCTTTAACCTTAGCACTCAGGAGGAGGCCGAGACGGGAGGATCACTGTGAGCTCCAGGTCTGCCTGGGACTAGAGTGAGATCCTACCTTGAAAAAATGCAAACAAACACACAAAACCCACAAAGCCTCACAGCATGGGTTCGATTCCCCAGTACCCATGCAAAGCCAGATGCACAAAGTGTCACATGTCTGGAATTTGTTTGTAATGGCAAGGCCCTGGCATGCTCATTCTTATTTTTTTACTCCTCTTCTCTCCCCGCCCCTCCCTCCCTCCCTTCCCTTACAAATAAATGAAAGAATGAATGGATAGACTGTTTTTAAAAATACAAAATCAGCCGGGCGTGGTGGCGCACGCCTTTAATCCCAGCACTCGGGAGGCAGAGGTAGGAGGATCGCCGTGAGTTCAAGGCCACCCTGAGACTACAGAGTTAATTCCAAGTCAGCCTGGACTAGAGTGAGACCCTACCTCAAAAAAAAAAAAAAATACAAAATCATGGGTTAGGGGTGGTACCTTGGCAGTCAAGTCCTTGCCTAGTATGGATGAGGCCCTGGGTTCCATCACCAACCAAAAAATAAATAAATAAATAAATAAATAAATAAATGGAGTGCAGTGATAGCTGAGCAGTTAAAGGTGCTTGCTTGCAAAACCTCATGGCCTGGGTTTGAGTCCCCAGTGTCCATGTAAAGCCAGATACACAAAGTGGCACATGTGTCTGGACTTGGTTTACAGCAGCAAGAAGACTGAAGTGTGTGCACTTCTCACACACGAATAAATAAATAAATAAAAATATTTTAATTACAGAAAGGAAGAGAGTGAGGGAAGAAGAAAACAAAATCAGACAGAAAGAAAACTGCACACAGTAGCAGGAAAGTTATAATGAACACCTGGGCAAAATCTTCAAGCATGTATAACTATTTCAGTTCTTGCCAGTGGGTAAAAAGAGAAAGCAACACTTTTCAATGTTCCTCGATCTCCACGTACAGTAAGTCTACTCACTTCACCAGCGCAGCTGCTTCAGGAAGGACATCAGCGAATGACTCCCGGAAGATGATTGCATTTTTCCTTTTACAATTCTGTATGACATCATTGGCCAGGTAAAAGAGATTCAAACGGTGAGGATATGTAGCTAGAAATGACAAAAAACAATAAAGACAAATGAGTCATTTCATAATTAGCTCAACCCATTCCAAATATATTAAGTTCAAACTGCTAACTGTTTAATAGATACTTTAAAATCTATTTGCAAGGGGAAGAGGGGGAGGGGGGAGAGAGAGAGAGAATGAATGAGAATGAGAATATGGGTCCATCGGGGTCTCTAGGCACTGCAAACAAATTCCAAATGCATGTTCCACTTTGTGCATATGGCTTTACAAAGGGTACTGGGGAATCAAACCCAGGTCACCAGGCATGCAGACAAGCACCTTAACAACTGAGCCATCTTGGCAGCACTGTTAACTGCTTTTTATGTGTAAAAGGAAGGATATAACCACATGGATGGAAGGATGAGTAAACAAATGAGATTAATGGATCAATTTATTCAATGTATTAAAAACCTTGACTAATTTGGGTTGAATTTCTTTTTAAAAAAAAAATATATATATTTTTTTTTGAGGTAGGGTTTCACACTATCTCAGGCTGACCTGGAATTCACTATGTAGTCTCAGGGTAGCCTTGAACTCACAGTGATTTTCCTACCTCTGCCTCCTGAGTGTTGGGATTAAAGGTGTGTGCCACCACGCCCAGATAAGATATACTTTTTATTTATTGAGAGAGAGGGGCACAGAAAGGAGAGAGAGACTGGGTATGGCAGGACCTCCAGCTACAGCAAACAAACTCCAGACGCATGTGCCACCCTGTGTATCTGGATTATATGGGTCCTGGGGAATTGAACCTCAATTCTTTGGCTTTGCAGGCAAAACTAGACTTTTTATTTATTTATTTATTTTTGGTTTTTTGAGGTAGGGTCTCACTCTGGTCCAGGCTGACCTGGAATTAACTCTGTAGTCTCAGGGTGGCCTTGAACTCACAGCGATCCTCCTACCTCTGCCTCGCGAGTGCTGGGATTAAAGGCGTGCGCCACTATGCCCGGCTTATTTTTTTTTTTTTATCTCAAATTCGGTGACCTCCAAAAACTACTTATCTCCCTCCTCTTACTACCTTACTACATATATTCTCCTACTCCTATGACTCTTGTTCTTTAGTTTCATCAGATCTCCCTTTGTATCTCTATATATATTATGCATATATTTATTTTGTTTCTTTTGCAGGGGAGGACTCGATGTAGAGTCTTGCTCTAGCCCAGGTTGACCTGGAATTCACTGTGGCACCAGGCTGGCCTTGAACTCACCATGTGTGGCTTTTTACAATTTATTACTTATTTATTTGAGAGGCAGACAAGGAGTGAACATGGATGTGCCAGGACCCCCAGTCACTGCAAATTCAAGCCACATGCACCTCTTGGTAGTCTCAGGCTAATCTTGTACTCAGATATCCTCCTACCTCTGCCTCTCAAATGCTGGGATTAAAAGTGTGCACCACCACGCCCAGCATGTTTCTTTTCTTTTCTTTTTTTTTTTTTGAGAGGGTGGGGAGGAGAGGGAGAGGGAGAGGGAGAGAGGGGAGAGGAGAGGGGAGAAGAGAATTGGCATGCCAGGGCCTCAGCCATTGCAACTGAACTCCAAACACATGCACCACCTAGTGGGCATGTGTGACTTTGCGCTTGCTTCACCTTTGTGAAGTGGAATCTGTAGAGTCCAACATGGGTCCTTAGGCTTTGCAGGCAAGAGCCTTAACTGTTAAGCCATCTCTCCAGCCCATGTTTCTATTTTTTACACTGATTGTCAATGTGAGCGACAGGGTCTCAGGTATCCCAGACTGACCTGGATCTCTCGATGTAGTTGAGGATGGATCTTACTGCCTGATTCACCTGCCTCCACCTGCAGAGTGCTGGGGTTACAGGTGTGTACAACCACACTCCTGGTTTATGCAGTGTGCACATGCTGGGCAAGAACTGAGTTACATCCCAAGCCCAGTCTGCTTTTTACAATAAATTTTAAAAATAGACTTGTGGCTGGAGAGATGGCTCAGAAGTTAAGCAGTTTATCTGCAAAGTCTAACAAACCAGGTTTGATTCCCCAGAGCCCATGTAAAGCTAGATGCAGCAGCCCTGGCATGCCTATTCTGTCCCTTCTTCCTCCCTCCCTCCCTCTCTGCTTGTAAATAAAGTCAGACTTGTATTTTAACCATGCTACAATTGTCTTTCATTTTTCAAAATATTTATTTATTTATTCAAGAGAGGGAGAGAGAGAGAAAATGGGCACACCAGGGGCTCTAGCCACTGGAAATGAACTTCAGATGCATGTGTCACCTTGTATATCTGCCTTTATATATAGGTAGTGGGGAACTGGTCCTGGATCCTTTGACTTTGCAAGCAAATGCCTTGACCACTAAGACATCTCTCCATCCTATTTTTTACCCTTACTGGGACAGGGTGTTGCTTTATAGCTCAGACTAGTCTTGAACTTCATTCTTGAGATTATGTCCAGATCACAAAAATGCAAGAAACAAGCCAGGCAAGGTGGCAAATGCCTAGACTTCCAACACTCCTTAGGATGATCACAGTGAGTTCATGGCTGAGTGAGTTCCAGATCAGCCTGAACTAGAGTGAGACCCTAATTCAAACAAATCCAAAAGGGGGCAGGGGTGGGATAAATAATGAAGAAACAGCTAAAAAATACCATATTTCAGCAAAAAGCTTATGTGGTAAAATAATTTGTAGTATAGTAGTTTTATTTTATTTAAAATCATTTTATTATCTTTATTTGAGAGAGAGAAAGAGGCAGAGAGAGAGAGAGAGAGAAAGAGAGAGTGTGAATGGGCACACTAGGGGTTTTGGCTGTTGCAAACAAATTCCATACCCATGTGCCACCTTGTGCATCTGACTTATATGGGTTCTGGGAAATCGAACCTGGGTTCTCTGGCTTTGCAAAAGCAAGCACATTACTAGCTAAGCCATCTCTTAAGCCCTACACCTTTTTTTTTTTTTTTTTGAGTAAGACATTTAAAACCCCATGCTTTAAGTTTTTTTTAATTATATTTTATTTATTTATTTATTAGAGATAGAGGGATGGGTCTTTAGGCTTCACAGGTTAAGTGTCCAACTCTATGCTTTTACAATGAAAGCTATACTAGTTCCCAGGAATTGGAAGACTATTTCGTGGGGTCTAAAGTTGAGGGTAAGCAGGCTCCACAGCTTGTCTATGTAAACTATAACTTACTACTCAAATTTTAAAAAGGAGGCTGATGGGCTGAAGAAGATGGCATAGTGATTAAGATATTTGGCTGCAAAGCCAAAAGATCCAGGTTTAATTCCTCAGGACCCACATAAGCCAGATGTACAAGGTGGTACATGAGTCTGAAGTTTGTTTGCAGTGGCTGGAGGCCCTAGCATGCCCATTCTCAACCCCCCCCCCCAATAATTTTTTTTTTTTTAAAGGAGGCTGAGGGGCTGGAAAGATGTTTCAGCAGTTAAGGAACTTAACCTGCATAGCCTAAGGACCCAGGTTTAATTCCCCAGTACTCACGTAAGCCAGGTGCACAAGGGAACACATGAGTTTGGAGTTCATTTGCAGTGACAGTTGAGGTATTTTTTATTTTGGTATGTGTACATGTACGTACAGGCCAGAGGTTGACATCACATGTCTTTGTGATCATTACCCTCTGTGCATCTGGCTTACGTGGGACCCAGAGAAGTGAACTGGGGTCCTTGGGCTTTGCAGGCATACACTTAATCGCTAAGCCATCTCTCTGGCCCCCTTGTGGTGTTTTTACATGAGAATGGGGGAATCTGAACTCAGGTCCTCATGCCTATATGGCTAACCTTTACTATGTCAGCTCATTTTGTGGTTTTGGATTTTTTTCAAGGCAGGGTCTTGAAAACTCATTCTGTAGTCCCAGGCCAGCCTTGAACTTACAGAAGATCCTCTTAAGTGCTGGGATTAAAAGGTGTATACCACCATACCCACACTGTATTTTTAAACAAGCTGTTAAGCCAGACCTAACCTTTAAAATGGTGTTAATGGTGGTTTACACCTTTAAAAATAAAAATTGGGGAATGGAACCTGGGCTGTCAGGCTTCTTCTCCCCCAGCAATACCAATAGCATCTCTGGAAAGGGTGGGAGCCTAATGAGCCTCTCCTTGATCCAGGATGACAGGGTTTCAATCAGGTAACAGCATGCCATGTTCAGAAGTCAGCATTCTACAGCATCACCACCCTCATCCTCTGGCTCTTACATTCTTTAAAAAAAAAAATCTTATTTACTTTATTTATTTGAGAGAGAGAGAGAGAGAGAGAGAGAGAGGGAGGGAGGGAGGGAGGGAGAATGAGCACACAAGGGCCTCCAGACACATGCACCACCTAGTGCATCTGGCTTACATGTGTACTGGGGAATCCAACCTGGGTCCCTAGGCTTTACAGGCAAGCCCCTTATCTGCTAAGCCATCCTCCAGCCCATCTGGCTCTTACATTCTTTCCACCCTCTCTTTCCTAAGCTTTGGAGGAGGTGGCATATATGTCCCATGAGCACTCAAGTCACTTATTCTCAGCACTTTCACCAAGTATGTATCTCTGTACTGACTCCGGCTCACTGCAAAAGAAAAGTTCAGCACTAGCCAGTAGGCATGGACATAAATATTTAGAAGGCAGTTAGATGTATCCACTTAGCATAACAATAGCAACAGGTTCCCCACTAGGGCCTATGCCAGCCACCCCCCCCCCCCAGCTATGGGCTTTTGGGCAGGTTTATGGTACCAGGCATGGATTCCCTCCTGTGGAGCAGGCCTTGAAACAGGGAAGTGGCTGGTAGCCCCATCACTGTCAAGCCACTACTGCATCACTGCACCACATCTTGCCTAGCAGGTAGGTTGTGTAGCACACAGGGTCCAAAGCTGATCAACACTATTGACACCTTTTCTCCCCCAGCAGTCTGCACAGCACCCTTCCAGCATTATGAAAGCAAGCTGGCAGGAGAAAGCTTCCAGCTCAGTTTCAGTTTGATTTCTCTTTGTCCTGCAATGAAGCAAGTCAAGTCTTGTCTTCAGCAACAGTTATGGGGGGCAACTAAGAGCAATGACTTACAAAGGCATAGGTTTCCATCATTACTCTTTCATAATTTTTAGTTTCGCATAAACCTCCTCTACCCCATTCCTCTGTGAAACTGTTCTTTTAAAGTGTCTAAAATTTAATTATGGGCTGAAGAGATGGCTTAGTGGTTAAGCACTTGCCTGTGAAGCCTAAGGACCCTGGTTTGAGGCTCAATTCCCCCAGGACCCATGTTAGCCAGATACACAAGGGGGAACATGCGTCTGGAGTTCCTTTGCAGTGGCTGGAAGCCCTGGCACGCCCATTCTCTCTGTGTCTCTCTCTCTGCCTCTTTCTCACTTTGCCTGTCACTTTCAAATAAATAAATAAAAATAAATAAAAATACTTATTTTTCCTAGAGAACTGAGATTCTTTTTTTTTTAAATTTATTTATTTATTTGACAGCGACACACACACAGAGAAAGACAGATAGAGGGAGAGAGAGAATGGGTGCGCCAGGGCTTCCAGCCTCTGCAAAGGAACTCCAGACGCGTGCGCCCCCTTGTGCATCTGGCTAATGTGGGACCTGGGGAACCGAGCCTCGAACCGGGGTCCTTAGGCTTCACAGGCAAGTGTTTAACCGCTACGCCATCTCTCCAGCCCGAGAACTGAGATTCTTTTTAAAAAACATTTTATTTATTTGAGAGAGAGAAAACAAAATAGAGGGAGGAAAAGAATGGGTGCACCAGGGCTACTAGAAACAAACTCCAGATGTATGCACCACGAAGCATTGGTGCGTCTGGCTTTACGTGGGTCCTGGAGAATCAAACCTAAGTTGTGAGGCTTTGCATGCAAGTGCCTTAACAACTAAGCAGTCTCTCCAGCCCTAATTTCATTTTTATCCATTTAATTTATTTGTAACCACGATGAGGGGAAGAGAATGAGCACGCCAGAGCATCTAGCTTTACATGGGTACTGGGGAACCCAACCCAGGTTGTTAGGCTGTGGGCTAGCACCTTAACAGCTAAGCTATCTGACCAGTCCCTGATTTTATTTTTTTAATTTAAATTTATTTATTTATTTACACCTGTGTATTGCATGGACACACCAGGGTCTCTTGCTATTGCAAATAAAAGACCATCCAACTGCATGTGGATGAGTGGGGAATTGAATGAGGCCAGCAGGCTTTGCAAACAAGTGCCTTTAAGCACTGAGCCATCTCCCCAGCGCCTAAAATTTTGATTTTGTCAATGGTGTATCCTATTGTCCTACTGAACCAGATTCTAAGTTTTGTTTTCTTCCCCGCCCCCTTTGGTTTTTCGAGGTAGGGTTTCACTCTAGTCCAGGCTGACCCAGAACTCACTATGTAGTCACAGGGTGGCCTTGAGCTCACAGTGATCCCCCTATCTCTGCCTTCCGAGTGCTGGGATGAAAGGTGTGCAACACCACGCCCGGGAGATTCTAAATTTTACTTTAATTACATAAGCCTTCTAAGATACAATGCCTAGGAAAACACTTGACCACGATGGTACCCTTTAAACTACAATTGTTCACAATGTTTTTTTAGGGTTTATGTTTGTGCACTCCTAACTCTGTATCTATTCTCTTCAAATAAAGACACTGGTCATCTAAGGAATACAGCCACAAATAAGTTAATTTTTCAAACTAGCTTTTGGGCTGGAGAGATGGCTTAGTGGTTAAGCTCTTGCCTGTGAAGTCTAAGGACCCCAATTCGAGGCTTGACTCCTCAGTACCCACATAAGCCAGTTGCACAAGGTGGCGCATGCATCTGGAATTTGTTTGCAGTGGCTGGAGGCCCTGGTGTGCCCATTCTCTCTGCCTCTTTCTCTGTCTGTTGCTTTCAAATAAATAAATAAAAATAAAAACAAATTTTTAAAAAAGCATTTGTTCTTTTTAAAAAATATATAATTTTCAGAGGAGACAGGGAAATTGCTCAGTATTTATACTCACTTGCTTGCAAAGCATGATGGAACAGGTTTAATTCCTCACCCACACATATAAAGCCAGATGGACAGGCATTTATTTGCAGTAGCAAGAGACCCTCCCAAAACACACACGCACACACACACACACACACACAATAGGGATGGAGAGACGGCTTAATGGTTAAGGTGCTTGCCTGCAAAGCTAAAGGACATAGATTCTACTCCCCAGGACCCACTTACGTCAGATGCACAATGGGGCGCATGCATCTGGAGTTAGTTTGCAGTGGCTAGAGGCCCTGGCGTGCCCATTCTCTCTCTCTCTACCTGCCTATTTCTGTGTATCTCGCTCTCGCAAATAAATTAAAATAAACCTTTACAAAAAAATTAAGGATACTACTGAAACAATGGACCCCCAAAAATTAGAATTTTCCCAAGCAACTCATGTTGGAAAAATAAAAAGGCTGCAACCTGCTGCCAGCAAGAAGAGAAACTTGCTTCAGGGAAAACTTGATGGCCTTGTAGGAGAGGTTGGGGTTGAGACATTAAGATGGGCAAGACCACACCTTGGCCAGAACTGCACAGCTATGCAGACCTTTTGCCTTCTATTTAACTCAAACCTCACGTCAAGACCCCAAAGACAGACTATGGAGTTACTAGACCTCACTGTTCCTCCCAATGTGACCACACTGAATATATCTTTTTGTGTTACTCACTATTAGAAACAAACCAAAGGTGTTTAAAAAGCCTGATGACCCAAGTTTGATTCCCTACTACACACACAAAGTGGTGCACACAGCTAGATAGAGTTTGTTTGCAGGGGTAAAAGGCTCCTGTTGCAGTCAGGTCCACATTGCTGGTAGAAATCACCCAACCAAGAGCAGCTTGTGGGAGAAAGGTTTATTTTGGCCTACAGGCTCGAGGGGAAGCTCCACAACTGCAGGGAAAACGATGGCATGAGCAGAGGGTGGACATCACCCCCTGGCCAACATGAGGTGGACAATAACAACAGGAGAGTGTGCCAAACACTGGCATGGAGAAACTGGCTATAACACCCATAAACCTACCACCAACAATACACTCCCTCCGCATTCATTCCCAAATCTCCATCAGCTGGGAACCTAGCATTCAGAACACCTAAGTTTATGGGGGACTCCTGGCTCAAACCACCATAGCTCTGGTGCACCAATACTCTTTCTCTTTCATTCCCTTTCTCTCATTCAAAAAAGTAAGTAAAAATATTTTTAATTTAATTAATCAATTAATTTGAGAGAGGGAGGAAGAAGCAGACAGAGAGGATGAGAGAATAGGCATGCCAGGGCCTACGGCCAGTGCAAATGAGCTACAGATCCAAGCGCCCCCTTGTGCACCTGGCTTACGTGGGTCCTGGGGAATCGAACCAGGGTCCTTAGGCTTCACAGGCAAACGTCTAAACCACTCAGCCATTTCCCCAGCCCAGTAAAAATATTTTTACAGGATGGAGAGATGACCTAGTAGTTAAAGTGCTTGCCTGAAAAGCCTAAGGACCCAGGTTCAATTCCCCAGTACCCATGTAAGCCAGATGCACAAGGTGATGCATGCATCTGGAGTTTGTTTGCAGTGACTAGAGGTCCTAGTACAACCATTCTCTCTCTACTTTTTTTTTCTCTCAAACAAATAAATAGAAAAAAATGTAAGAGCCAGGTATGGTGGCACACATCTTTAATCCCAGCAGTTGGAAGGTAGAGGATCAATGTGAGTTCAAGGCCAGCCTGGGACTACAAAGTGAGATATCTGTCAACTTGGGCTAGAATGAGACCCTACCTTGGGGGAAAAATATATATGTATAGATAGATGATAGATATATACTCACACATATGCACACATATATGGGGACTCAGAAGTAAAGGCACTTGATTGCAAAGCCTGCCAGCTCAGGTTCAATTCCCCTGTATCCATGTAAAGCCAGATGCACCAAGTGACACATGCATTTCAAGTTCATTTGCAATGGAAAGAGACACTGACATAGCCATACATTCTCTCTCTCAAATAAATACATAGTGAATTCCAGGTCAGTCTGAGCTAGAGTGAGACCCTACCTCAAAAAAACAAAATAATATTAATGCTACTCTCACTTTGGGTAAAGAGTTTTCTCTTTTCAGATGGCAGTGACCTTGGGACGACTCAAAAGGTATCATGGTGCTGGAAAGAAGTGACTGGAGTACTAAGTAATATCTTGATCACGCCTTCCAAGGCTCAGGGTCTAATGTGGAAGAGGTGGCAGAAAGAATGTAAAAGCGAAAGGAAGGGTAGGATTCCTTACAACGTGCTCCTCCAGACATAAAATGGCCTGGATATCCATGACCTCACAGTGCCTGACACTACCTACACAAGACCATCATAAGAGGAGGAAAAGATCATTACATCAAAATAAAAGAGAAACTGATTGCGATGGGGAGGGGATATGATGGAGAATGGAATTTCAAAGGGGAAAGTGGGGGGTAGGGAGGGTATGACCATGGGATATTTTTTATAATCATGGAAGATGTTAAAAATTGAGGGAAAAAAAACAAAATAAAATGATGATAATAATAAAATTTTAAAAATAACAAAAAAATTTAGGTAGACAATTCTAGATTGCCTGATTTTTCTCTCTACACTCTAAATATTTTACTTCAGCGTTCACCCAATTCTATTGTTGCCGTGCATCTATAATACCTTTCAAAAGCTATCCTGTCTGGCTGTTTTTTCTTCCTTTCTTTCTGCTGTTGTTTTTTGTTGTTGTTTATTTTGATTTTATTTATTTATTTACCTATGAGATAAAAAAGGCAGATAGAATGGGCATGCCAGGGCCTCCAGCCACTGCAAACAAACTCCAGATACATGTGCCACTTTGTGCAACTGGCTTTACCTGGGTACCAGGGAACTGAACCACAATCATTAGGCTTTTCAGGCAAGTACTTAGCTACTGATCCTTCTCTCCAGCCTACATTTTATTTGCTTGTTTTGTTTTTTCAAGATAGGGTCTCACTTTAGTCCAGGCTAACCTGGAATTCATTATGTAGTCTAGGGTGGCTTCGAAATCATGGTGACCCTCTGAAGGCATGCACCACCATGCCTAGGCTTTTGTTTTTTGAGGTAGAGTCTCACTCTAACTTAGGCTAGGACTTAGAACTCTATCCTCACACTAATTTTGTTTTAAACATTTTACTTGGGCTGGAGAGATAGCTTAGCAGTTAAGGCACTTACTTGCCTGCAATGCCTAAGGACCCCTATTCAAATCTCCAGATCCCATGTAAACCAGATACACAAAAGGTGGGCAAGTGCCAGGTTGCACATGCCCATTAGGTGGCACAAGTGTCTGAGGCCCTGGTGGCAATTCTCTCTCTAAATAAAAATAATAATAATAATAAATATTTTACTTGCAAGGACAGTGAGAAACAAACAGAATGGGTGCACATGAGCTGCAAATGAACTCCAGATTCACATAACACTTTGCGTGTCAGACTTTACAGGGGTATTAAAGAACTGAACCCAGGTTATTAATGGGTCATTAAGTTTTGCAGGCAAGTGCCCTAACCACTGAACAATCTCTCCAGCCTCTCAGGCTAGTCCTGAAATCAATGAGACCCTTCTACTTTTACCTCCCTGGTGCTGGGACCAAAGCATGCCCCTCCACTCCAGGATTTGGCTGGTTTTTTTTTTTTTTTTTTTTTTTAAGAGTTTATCTCGGAGACTAAGAGAGATGGCTTAGTGGGTAAGCGATTGCCTGCAAAAGCCCAAGGACCTTAGTTCGAGGCTTGATTCCCCAGGACCCATGTAAGCCAGATGCACAAGGTGGCACATGCATCTGGAGTCCATTTGCAGTGGCTGGAAGCCCTGGTGAGCCCATCCTCTCTCTCTTTCTCTCTCCCTCTTTCTCTGTCGCTCTCAAATTAATAAAAATAAATAAATAAATAAAAATAAAAACAAAGCAAAACAAAACCAAAAAAAGAACTCATCTTGTTTGGTGTTTTGAAATTTATTTACTTGACAGCATGAAAGAAGCAGAGAAGAGAGAGAATGGGCGTGCCAGGGCTTCCAGCCACTGCAAACTCCAGATTACGCACCACCTTGTGCATCTGGCTTACATGGGTCCTGGGGAGTTGAACCGAGGTCCTTCAGTTTTGCAGGCAAACATTTTAATCGCTAAGCCATCTCTCCAGCCCTTATTGTTGTTTTTAATATTTTATTTATTTCAGAGAGAAAGAGGCAAATATATAGTGAGGGAATGGGCGTGCCAGGGCCTTCAGCCTCTGTAAATGGACCCCAGATGTATGCACTACCTTGTGCATCTGGCTTACATGGGTCCTTTGGCTTTGCAGGCAAATGCCTTAACCACTGAGCCATCTCTCCAGACCCTAGTTTATCTTGTTTTTAAAATGTTTTACTTATTTTCAAGCAAAGAGGGAAAGAAAAGAGACAGAGAGAAAAAGAATGAGTGCATCAGGGCCTCCAGACAAACTCCAGATGCATGCACCACTTTGTGTATCTGACTTTATGTGGGTTCTGGGGGACAGAAGCTGGGTCATTAGACATTACAGGCAAACACCTTAATCACTGAACTCTCTCTCTAGCCCAAGAGCCTACTTTTTTGTTTTCTTTTCAAGGTAGGGTCTCACTCTAGCCCAGGCTGACCTGGAATTCACTATGTGGTCTCAGGCTGGACTTTGAGCTCACAGCGATCCTCTGCCCTCTGCCTCCCAGTGCTGGGATTAAAGGAATGCGCCACACTCCTGGCTGAAGCTTATCTTTGACACTCTTAACTACAACCTGTGTGGTGTAGATTTTTAAATTTAATCTTTCATAAACATTGTTTCTTATATTGGTATATTTACATTTTTCATAAATTTTTCAAATATCTCATTCAGTATTCTTTCAAATATTGCTTGTTCTCCATCCTTTCTTTCTGGGACTTCAATCACACCTATGTTAGGTTCATTCATAACCTCCCTAATAATTAACTGTTAAAACTGCATTCTGGGAAATTATTTCAGACCTCCTGGTTCATGAACTATCTTTCTAAATAGTCTACTTTGCCGTCTAATATAGCCAGTTTTTTTTTTTTTAGCTTCAATAATTACATTTTCATTTCTAACTTTTTTTTTTTTTCAAGGTAGTGTCTTGCTCTAGCCCAGGCTGACCTGAAATTCACTGTGACTATGTAGTCTCAGGCTGGCATCAAACTCACAGTGATACTCCTACCTTGGCCTTCCAAGTGCTGGGGTTAAAGGTATGTGCCACCATACCTGGTTCACTGCTTTTTTATTTTTACTTTTTGAGCATCACATGCATCCCAGACTGGCCTCAAACTTATTATGCTGCTGAGAATGACCTTGAACTTCTGATTCTCCAGTCTCTACCTCCACCTCCTATGTGGCAGGGATCTGCCCACATCCAGTTCATGTGGTGCTGGGGGTGGAACCCAGAGATTCATGTCTGCCATACAAGCACTATACCAACTGAGTTAAACATGTAACCATTCTTTGGTTCTCCTTCAGGGTCTGACGTAGCCAGGCTGCTCTCAACATCACAGTGCAACCAGTATAGTCATGAAATGAACCTTTGTCCCCACATCTCCAGCTCCAGGCTCATACCTATAGGCATAGACCACTAACCCTCTCAATTGAGTCTAAAGTACAAAGGTAATTTTAAAATTATGTTTCTTGGCACAGGGAGTGATGGCACATATAATCCTAGTACTTATAAGCCAGAAGTAGGAGAATCAAGCCCAGCCTTCACTACATAGTGAACTCCATACTAGCCTGGTATACAGAACACATGTTTTGCTGAAATTTCTACAGGAGCTGGGAAATAGCTCAGCAGTTAAAGGGACTTGCTTGCAAAACCTGCTGGCCCAAGTTCAATTCCCCAGTACCCACGTAAAGCCAGATGATAGAAAAACTGGCAGATGCCTGGCATTTGTTTACAGTGACAAGAATCCCCTGACACCTTTGTCCCCACACCCACACATGTGCATACAAATAAGAAAATTTTAAAAGTATACTTAAAACAGAAATCCAGGGCTGTGGACCAGGCACGGTGGCACACACACTTAATCCCAGCACTTGGGAAGCAGAGGTAGGAGGATCACAGTAAGTTCAATGACAGCCTGAGACTACATGGTGAATTAGGTTAGTCTGGACTAGAGTGAGACCCTACCTTGAAAAACTAAAGAAGAAGAAGAAGAAGAAGAAAAAAAAAAAAAAAGACAAAGAAAAGAAACCCAGGGATGGAGAGATGGCTTAGTAGTTAAGGTGCTTGCGTGCAAAGCTAAAAGGACCCAGATTTGATTCCCCAGGACTCAAGTAAGTCAGATGCAAAAGGTGGTACATGCATCTAGAGTTTGTTCAAAACAGCTGAAGGTCCTGGAATGCCCATTCTTTCTCTCTCTCTTTTTCTTTCTCAATAAATAACTTTTTAAATGTTTCTAAAAAAGAAACCCAAACATTGATGGATGTGGTTATATGTGCAATTCCAACACTCTGAAGTCTAAGGCCAGCCTGAACTATACAGCAAGCCACTACATCAGAGATAAAAACATCCCAGCACTTGGGAGGCAAGAGAAATGCTGTGAATTTGAGGCCAGCCTAAGACTACATAGTGAATTCCAGGTCAGTTTGGGCTATAGCAAGACCCTACCTCGAAAAACCAAAAACATAAATAAAAACAGATAGGAGTGGTAAGTGTGAGGCCAGCCAGGGACTACATATTAAGTTCCAGATCATCCTGGCCTGCAGGACCCTACCTCGAAAAATCAAAAAAAAAGGGGGGGGGGCGGAATGAACAAAACACTTTAAAAGTAGATAGAGCTGGGTGGTGCACACCTTTAATCCCAGTACTCAGGAGGCAGAGGTAGGAGGATCTCCATGAGTTCGAGGCCACCCTGAGACTACATAGTGAATTCCAGGTCAGCCTGATCTACAGTGAGACCCTACCTTGAAAAAACAAAAAACAAAACACAAATCTCTATGTGAATTATCTTACTGAATCCCACCAATATTATTTTTGGGTTTTTTATATTTTACTTTTATTTATTATAGGAGGGAATACATCTGATACTGAAAACTTAAAACAGGGGTAAGTCATGCGCCCTAGGGCTGTACCGTCTGCTGCTGTCTGGCTAAATGTATACACTATGCTCATCAAACTGGCCAGTTAGCACTTCTCTTAATGTTCATACTCTTATATTAATGCTACTCTCACTTTGGGTAGAGAGTCTTCTCTTTTCAGATGGCAGTGACCTTGGGATGACTCAGAAGGTATCATGGTGCTAGAAAGAACTGACAGGAGTGCTCAGCACTGCAGTATCTCTATCACACCTTCCAAGGCTCAGGGTCCATTGTGGAAGAGGTGGCAGAAAGAATGTAAGAGCCAAAGGAAGGGTAGGACTCCTTACAATGTGCTCCCCCAGACACAAAATGGCCTGGATATCCATGACCTCACAGTGCCTGACACTACCTACACAAGACCATCATAAGAGGAGGAAAAGATCATGACATCAAAATAAAAGAAAGACTGAATGAGACGGGGAGGGGTATGATGGAGTGTGGAATTTCAAAGGGGAAAGTGGGGGGAGGGAGGGAGGGTATTACCATGGGATATATTTTATAATCATGGAAGTTGTTACTAAAAATTTGGAAAAAAATATTTTTACTTATTAGAAAAAGAGAGGGAGAGAGAAAGAGGCAGAGAGAGAGAGAGAGAGAGAGAGAGAGAGAGAGAGAGAGAATGGGCACATCAGAGCCTCTAGTCGCTGCAAACAAACTCCAGACACATGTCCCACCTTGTGTGTCTGGCTTACATGGATCCTGGGGAGGTGAACCTAGGTCCTTTGGCTTTGCACACAAGTGCCTTAACCACTAAGCCATCTCTCCAGCCTTCAGCTCCTTTTAACACTTTTCCAGCCACGTAAGTCTTTGTGCTGTTCTTTTAACAGGGTCAGTGAGAATGTTTGACAATGTGATGGCTTACATGCATTCAAAGCACTTTCTACTTAAAATATTTTCAACTGAGGCAAGGGGAGGTGGCTCAGAGATTAAAGGTTTTTGTTTACAAAGCCTGTCAACCTGGGGTTCAATTCCCCAGCTCACCACATAAAGCTGGTCAGTCATTCCTCTGTAGTGGCAAGAGACCCTAATGTAGTTCTATGTGGTGACACACACCTGTAGTCCCAGCACTCTGGAGACAGCCGTAGGAGGACAACTGTGAGTTCAAGACCAGCCTGGGGCTACAAAATTTCAAGTCAGTCTGGGCTAGAGTGAGAACCTGCCTCAAAAGCAAGAAAGAGGGCTGGAGAGCCTTTGCAGTTAAGGCTCTTGGCAGCAAAGCCAAAGGACCCAGGTTAGATTCCCTGGTACCTACATAAAGCCAACGCACAAGGAGGTACATGTGTCTGGAGTTCATTTGCAATGGCTGGAGGCCCTGGTGCACCCATTCTCTCTCTCTCAGATATTTTAAAAGGAAGGAAGGAGCAAGCGCGAGTGAGGGATTATCTACTGGAGTACAGGGAACTTTTCTTTCTTTTTTATATTTTTATTTTTCAAGGTAGGGTTCCATTCTGGCCTAGGCTAACCTGGAATTCACGATGTAGTCTCAGGGTGGCCTGGAACTCATGGCGATCCTCCTGCCTCTGCCTCCCGAGTGCTGGGACTAAAAGCGTGCATCACCATGCCCAGCTTTAAAAAAAAAAAAATATATATATATATATATATATATACACACACACACACATATACACACACACACACACACACACACACACACATATATATACACATATATACATACATACACACACATATATATATTATGCTGGGCGTGGTGGCACACGCCTTTAATCCCAGCACTCCGGAGGCAGAGGCAGGAGGATCGCCGAGAGTTCGAGGCCACCCTGAGACTACATTGTGAATTCCAGGTCAGCCTGAGCCAGAGAGAGACCCCAACTTGAAGAACAAAAAAATAAAAATAAAAATAAAAAATGTATATATATATTTTTATTTATTTATTGGCAGGGGAGGGAGGCAGGTACACAGAGAGAGAAGAGCGTTGTCAGGGCCTCCACCTGCTGCAAACAAACTCCAGGTGCATGTCCCACCTTGTGCAATGGCCTTCATGTTGGTACCAGGAAACAGAACCTGGGTCCTTTGGCTTTGCAGGCAAGTGCCTTAATTGCTAAGCCATCCATCTCTCCAGTCCAAACTTCTCAATGGCTACACCACCTAATAATATGACTTCCCCTCCCCAGTAACCATTAGCTACTGCCAATAGCACCTCTGAGAAGGATGGGGGTCTCATGAGCCCCTCCTCCATCCATGATGGCATAGGTTCAATCATGTGTGGAAAACCACAGTGCTGTGAGTTACTAGTGAAAATGGCAGGCTGTGCGCAGACACCTCACTCCACAGCACTCTTCTCCATTCTCTGGCTCTTACATTCTTTCCAGCACCTCTTCTGTGACATTCCCTGAGCCTTAAAGAGCAAGCAAACAGTAGTCACTTATTCTTAGCATATTGGCTAAGTGTCCAGCTACGTGTCTCAGCATTAGTATCTGCCTACTGCAAAAAGAAACCTCTGAGCTGCAGAGATGGCTTAGTGGTTAAGGTACTTTCCTGCAAAGCCAAATGACCCAGGTTCAATTCCCCAGTACCTACATAAGCCAGATACACAAAGTGGCACATGCATCTGGATTTCCTTTGCAGTGACTGGAGGCAATGGCGTGCCCTTTCTTTCTCTATATATATGTAGATGTACACACACACATACATATGCACACACACACCTCTCTCTCACAAATAAATAAAAATAACAATAATAAAAGAAAGAAACCTCTGTGATAGAGACTGAGAGCCCTGGTTTAGCACTTTTGCATGGCCTCCTATTTATATTGTTAACACCTCACCTCCCTATTCAAACGTTACTTCCTCACTTCCCTAATCTGACACTGCAGCCCTCCTTAGTACTCTGTGTTCCCCTTTTCAGCTGTATGTTTCTCTATAGCTCTTATCACCTTCCAATAAATTTATTTGTTGTCTGTCATACCTTACTAGTATGTAAGCTCTGTGAGAGGAAAATATTTTGCCCTGTTGTTCACCAGCTACATCCCCAGGATCTAGACAGTAGCTGGTATAGAAAAGTGTTCAATAAATATGCTAACGTAGTGCAGCTGGAGGGGAAGAATAAATTTCATGTCTATAGTACAGTTATACTCGACAACAATGTCTATCTTTTTTAAAAATACTTATTTATTTTGGTTCTTCAAGGTAGGGTCTCACTCTAGCCCAGGCTTACCTGGAATTCAGTGTGGGGTCTCAGAGTGGCCTCGAACTCATTGCAATCCTCCTACCTCTGCCTCCTGAGTGCTGGGATTAAAGGCATGTGCCACCATGCCCCGCTAATATTTATTTTTATTTATTTATATGAGAGAAATAGGCAGGAGAGAGAGAGAGAATAGGTGCGCCAGGGCCTCCAGCCACTGCAAATAAACTCCAGATGCGTGTACCCTCTTTTCCATCTAGCTTAAGTGGATCCTGAGGAATTGAACCTAGGTCCTTTGGCTTTGTAGGCAATCGCCTGAACCTCTAAGCCATCTCTCCAGTCCAACAATGTCTATCTTAAAATAGCTAGTAGAGGGCTGGAGAGATGGCTTAACAGTTTAGGCATTTGTCTGCAAAGCCAAAGGATCCTGGTTCGATTCTCCAGGACCCACATAAGCCAGATGCACATGGGGGCGCATGTGTCTGGCATTCACTTACAGTGGCTAGATGCCCTGGTGTCCTCATTCTCTCTCACACACAAATAAATAAATAAAATATATATTTAAAAAATAGCTAGTGCATCCTTTTAATCCCAGCACTTGGGAGGCAGAGGTAGAAGGATCTCCATGAGTTCGAGGCCACCCTGAGACTTAGAGAATTCCAGGTCAGTCTTAGCTAGAAGAGTAAGACCCTTCTTTGAAGAACCCCCCCCCCCAAAAAAAAAGCTACTAGAGGGCTGGAGAGATGGTTCAACAGTTAAGTCACTTGTCTCCAAAGCCTAGCAACCTGGGTTCGATTCTCTGGTACCCACATAAAGCCAGGCACACAAGGTGGCACATGCATCTGGAATGGGTTTGCAGGGGCTGGAGGCCCTGCTATGCCCATCCTCGCTGTCTACTTTCAAATAAACAAATAAAATTAAAATGTAAATAAACTATAGCTAGTAGAGATTTTCCAACACAAAGAAATGATACATGACTGAGGTGACATAGGCATCTCCCCAGTCTGATCACTCAATATCCCATAATGGTAAAAACAGGACAGGAGAAATGCCAAAGTGATTAAAGGCTTGTTTACAAAGCCTTATGGCCCAGGTTCAATTCCCCAGTACCCACATCAAGGGAGACAAAGTGGTACAAGTGTCTGGAGTTCTTCGGCAGCAGCAGGAGGCTCTGGTGCACCCACTCCTGCCTGTATCTCAATAAACAAATAAATAAACTGGATGTGGTGGCACACACCTTTAATCCCAGCACTTGGGAAGCTGAGGTAGGAGGACTACTGTGGGTTCAAGGTTACCCTGTGACTACATAATGAATTCCAGGTCAGGCTGGGCTAGAGTGAGACCTTACCTACAAAAAAGAGAGAGAGAGAGAGACTGACAGACAGACAGAAAGAAACCATGTTCTGAACCTATGGATAACCATCCCTATAGTTGTTTCATGAAATGAAAATTAAAACAATTTTAAGTTCTTGTTTTTCAGTTGAAGCAGGATCTGGTCATGTAGCCCAGGCTGGCCTCACATGTGGGATTCTCCTGCCATTGTCTCCCAGGTGCCAGGACTACAGGCATGCAACACCAGGCCAGGATTGAGCTTCATTAACTACTTTATGTGTACTGGCAAACATTTAGAACATGGTAAGTGGGCTGGAGAGATGGCTTAGCGGTTAAGCGCTTGCCTGTGAAGCCTAAGGACCCTGGTTCGAGGCTCGGTTCCCCAGGTCCCACGTTAGCCAGATGCACAAAGGGGGCGCACGCGTCTGGAGTTTGTTTGCAGAGGCTGGAAGCCCTGGCGCGCCCATTCTCTCTCTCCCTCCATCTGTCTTTCTCTCTGTGTCTGTTACTCTCAAATAAATAAATAAAAAAAAATTTTTTCTTAAGAACATGGTAAGCACTGGTTTGGGTGCTTGGGGATACAGCAACAAACAAGGCATGGCCTTGGCACCTGAGAAAAACACAAGCATGTAGCAAGTAAGAGGAGAAGCCGGGCGTGGTGGCGCACGCCTTTAATCCCCACCCTCAGGAGGCAGAGGTAGGAGGATCACTGTGAGTTTGAGGCCACCCTGAAACTCCATAGTGAATTCCAGGTCAGCCTGGGCCAGAGTGAGACCCTACCTCGAAAAACAAAAAAAGTAAGACAAGAGAACTTAATAAACTGAAAGTATGATATGACAGCAACTGAAGGTGATCAGACAATGCCATTTTTACTTTAAAAAAATTTTTTAAGAGCATGAGATTGACAGTGAGATAAAGAATTGGCGTACCAGGGTCTCAGCCACTGCAATCAAATTTGAGATGCTTGTACCACCTAGTGGGCATGTGTGACCTTGCACTTGTATCACCTTTGTGCATCTGGCTTACATGGGATGTGGAGTGTTGAACATGGGTCCTTAGGCTTCGCAGGCAAATGCCTTAACCACTAAGCCATCTCTGCAGCCCTGTTTTTTTTTTTTTTTTAATTTTATTTATTTATTTATTTATTAGAGAGCGACAGACACAGAGAGAAAGACAGATAGAGGGAGAGAGAGAGAATGGGCGCGCCAGGGCTTCCAGCCTCTGCAAACGAACTCCAGACGCATGCGCCCCCTTGTGCATCTGGCTAACGTGGGACCTGGGGAACCGAGCCTCGAACCGGGGTCCTTAGGCTTCTCAGGCAAGCACTTAACCGCTAAGCCATCTCTCCAGCCCTGCAGCCCTGTTTTTACTTGTTTAAATTTGATTTTTATTTATTTATTTTGGTTTTTCAAGGTAGGGTCTCTCTCTAGCTCAGGCTGACCTAGAATTCATATGCAGTCTCAGGGTGTTCTCAGACTCTTTGGAGATCCTCCTACCTCTGCCTTCCAAGTGCTGGGATTTAAGATGTGTGCCGCCACCATGCCTGGCTGTTTTTACTTAAAAAAAAAAAAAAAAAAAAAAGCCTGGGGCTGGAGAGATGACCTAGCAGTTAGTTAAGTCACTTGCTGCAAAGCCATAGGACCCAGGTACGATTCCCCAGGACCCACGTAAAGCCAAATGCACAAGGGGACACATACATCTGTAGTTCATTTGTGGTAACTAGAGGTGTTGGTGTGGCCATTCTTTCCCTCCCCCTCCCTGTCTCTTTCTCTCTCTTTCTCAAGTAAATATATAATTTTTTGTTTATTTTTATTTATTTATTTGAGAGTGACACAGAGAGACAGAGAAAGAGAGAATGGGCGCACCAGGGCTTCCAGCCACTGCAAATGAACTCCAGATGCATGCGCCCCCTTATGCATCTGGCTAACGTGGGTCCTGGGGAATCGAGCCTCGAACCAGGGTCCTTAGGCTTCACAGGCAAGCGCTTAACCGCTAAGCCATCTTTCCAGCCCTCGAGTAAATATATAAAATATTTTTCAACAGGCTGGAAAGATGGCTCAGCAGTTAAGGTGCTTGCCTGGCGAGCCTAAAGACCCAAGTTCAATTCCCCAGTGCCCACATTCGACAGATGCACCTGGTGGCACATGTGTCTGGAGTTCATTTGCAATAGTTAGAGGCCCTAGCACACCCATATTCTCTCCCTCTCCTCCCCTCAAGTAAATAAATAAATAATAATTAAATTTTTTAAAAAACATTTTCTAAAAAAATTTAGCCTGCTGTGCGTGGTGACACATGCCTTTGATCCCAGCACTTTGAGGCAGAGGTAGGACTGGCGTGAGCTGAAGGCCACACTAAAACTACATAGTGAGTTCCAGATCAGTCTGAGCTAGAGTGAAACCCTATCAAGAAAGAAAGAAGAAAGAAAGAAAGAAAGAAAGAAAGAAAGAAAGAAAGAAGGGAGGGAGGGAGGGAGGGAGGGAGGGAGGGAGGGAGGGAGGGAGGGAGGGAGGGAGGGGGGAGGGGAGTGGAGGAAGAAAGGAGGCGGCAGGCAGGCAGGGAAGCAAGCAAGCAAGCAAGCACAAGCAAGCCAGCCAGTCAGCCAGATGTGATGGCACATGACTCTATGAGAGATAGGATGATTGCCTTGAGTTAGAGGCCAGCCTGGGAATATAGAGTGAGTTCCAGGTCAGCCTAGGCTAGAGTAAGACCATACCTCAAAAACATATTGGGGGGGGGGGCGTGCTGGAGAGATGGCTTGACGCTTAAGTTGCTTGGCTCATGTGGTGCCCATGAAAAGAAAAAGACAGATGCACAAAGTGGTGCATGCATCTGGAGTTCATACGCAGTGGCTGGAAGCCCTGGTGCACCCATTCTCTCTCTCCCTCAAATAAACAAATAAATAATAAAATAAAGATTTTTTTTAAAAAGCCTGAATAAAATCAACAGAACTAGGCTGGAGAGATGGCTCAGTAGTTAAACCTGCAAAACCTAAAAATCCAAGGTCAATTCCCCAGTGCCCATGTAAAGCCAGAATCACTAAGTGGCACATGCATCTAAGAGTTCATTTACAGTGGCCAGAGGCCCTATCTCTCCTCTGCTTGCAAATTAAATTTAAAAACAAACAAAGCCAGGCGTGGTGGCGCACGCCTTTAATCTCAGCACTGGGGAGGCAGAGGTAGGAGGATCCCGTGGGTTCAAGGCCACCCTGATACTATATAGTGAATTCCAAGTCAGCCTGGGCCAGAGTGAGACCCTGTCTCGAAAAAACAAAATAAATAAATAAATAAACACAAACAAACAAGAGGCTATTGTAAAGGTTGTGAAGCTTAGACACAGGCTTAATGCCCCAGTTCCTGAACAAGCCAGAGACACAAGGTGGCATATGCATCTCGAGTTCATTTGCAATGGCTGGAAGCCCTAGCACACCCATTCTTTCTCAAAATCAATTAAATATTAAAAATTAAAAAAAAAACACTCTGAGGCCTTGGGATGTAGTTCAGTGGTAGAATGCTTGCACAGACTGAGTTAGATCCCCAGTATCACTAAACAACAAATGATCTCTGGAGCTGGGTGTGGTGGTACTCGCCTTTGATCCCAGCACTGGGGAAGTAGAGGTAGGAGGATTCCTGTAATTTCAAGGCCATCCTAAGACTAATTCCAGGTCAGCCTGGGCTAGGGTAAAACCCTACCTTGGAAAAATAAATAAATAAAGGGCTAGAGAGATGGCTTAGCACTTAAGGCGCTTGCCTGGGAAGCCTAAGGAACCAGGTTTGATTCACACATAAGCCAAATACACATGAAGTTCCTTTGCAGTGGCTGAAGTTCCTGGTGTGTCCATTCTCTTTGTCTCTCTTCTCTCTCTCTGCTTACAAGTAAATAAGTAAAGCTGGATGTGAAGGCATACCTCAGTGCTTGGGAGGCAGAGGTAGGAAAATCACGAGTTCAAGGCTAGCCTGGGCTAGAAACCCTACCTCAAAAAAAAAAAAAAGTAAAAGTAAAAAGAAGCAATCTCTGGAATATCTAATACAGTAAAATTTACATGGAGGTCTAAATTACCAAATAACAACTCAGATGAAAAGAAAGAGAAGCAAAATTGGCATCAAGAAAATGGGCAGACAGATGCACAAGGGGGCTCATGCGTCTGGAGTTCGTTTGCAGAGGCTGGAAGCCCTGGCGCGCCTATTCTCTCTCTCTCCCTCTCTCTGTCTTTCTCTCTGTGTCTATCGCTCTCAAATAAATAAATAAAAAATTTAAAAAAAAAAAAACGGAAAATGGGCAGAAAGATTTGGGAATACCAAAGACATCTACTCCATGATTTGGTCTAAGTAACCCTAACAACCAAACTCCAAGTCTAACTGTAAAGAACTACATTATTATTGGAGAGATCACTTAGCAGCTAAGGCACTTGTGTGCAAAGCTAAAGGACCTGGGTTTGATTCCCCAGTACCCATGTAAAGCCAGATACAGAAAGTGGTGCATACATCAAGTTCAGTTGCAGTGGCTAGGCCCTGGCGAACCCATTCTCTATCTGCCTTTCTCTCTCTCTTAAATAAATATCTAAAAAAAAAAAAACAGAAAAGAAACACAATATTAGAGCTGTGCACAGTGGCACACTCCTTTAATCCCAGCGCTCAGGATGCTGAGGTAGGAGGATCTCTGTGAGTGGAGGCCACTATGAGACTACATAGTGAATTCCAGGTAAGCCTGGCCCAGAGACCCTACCTCAAAAAACAAACAAAAAAATACAATAGTAAATGAAAACTAGGCCTAATTCACCAACTGTTTTCATCTTACCCTTCACCACTCAGCTAAATATTTTTCAGTAGGCTTTAATTTATGAGATAAGAGTTTCTCTAAATGAAAATACCCTTAATTACCCTTATTCATTTTAGAAATTCAAGTTACCCTTAATCATTTTAGAAAGTTAAATTCCACTTCACTACCATAAAACAGTATCAAGTTTCAGAAAAGGTAACCACATTTAACTTCATGTAAGTGTTAAGGATTTGATTTTTTATCTTTGGTTTTCTGAGGTAGGGTCTCACTCTGGTCCAGGCTGACCTGGAATTAACTCTGTCATCTCAGGGTGGCCTTGAACTCATGGCAATCCTCCTACTTCTGCCTGCCGAGTGCTGGGATTAAAGGTGTGTGCCACCACACCCGGCTCATGTAAGTTTTATAGAATGTACTTCAATTAAATACTGCTTTCCTAAAACAGTCTTTTTATCATTTCCCACTCTTTTAAAATTTTTATTATTATCATATTTATTTATTTGAGAGCGACAGAGAGAAAGAGGCAGAGAGAGAGAGAATGGGAGCACCAGGGCCTCCAACCACTGCAAACAAACTCCAGATGCATACGGCCCCTTGTGCATCTGGCTAACGTGGGTCCTGGGGAATCAAGCCTCGAACGGGAGTTCTTAGGCTTCACAGGCAAGCGCTTAACTGCTAAGTCATCTCTCCAGCCCTTTCCCACTTTTTAAAAAAATATATGTGTTATTTATTTGAAAGAGGCGGGGGTGGGGGAAGAAAAAGAGAGAGAGAGAGAGAGAGAGAGAGAGAGAATGGACATACATGGGTCCTGGGGAATTGAACCTGGGTCCTTTGGCTTTGCAGGCAAGTGCCTTAACCACTAAGCCATCTCTCCAGTCCCTTTCAAACTCTTAATATCAACAAAGAAAATAAGCTCAAGTACAATATCAACAGCAGGGGTAGGAAAATTCTGTCCCCAGTATATCTCCTCACTGCTGACTTAAAAAAATATATATATATGTGATTACAAAGCAGACATAAGATCAATTTATTCCTGAAAAAGTACCAGCACCCGGAACTGGAGAGATGGTTTAGTGGTTAAGGTACTTGACTGCAAAGCCTAACAACCTGGGTTCAAATCTCCAGGACCCATGTAAAGCCAGATGCACAAAGTGGCGCTCGCATCTGGAGTCTGTCTGCAGTGGCATGTCCATTCTCTCTGTCTCTCTTCAATGTCTCTCTGCTTGCAAATATATATACATATAAAAAGTATCAGAGCCCAAAGGTAGGGAAGGTAAAATTCTTGTAGAATCTAGTAAAAATGCTTCCACACAAGGGTGGAGAATGCAATTCTCATATAAGCACTGCTTGCTATTATTGCTGGTGTACTGATCACATTAAACATTGTTTTACAAAGTTAAATGGTGAGGTTAAATCGTAACTACATCACTTAATTGAGTTATCCTTAGCAACGTGACATTTCTCAGCCTTGGTTTTCTCATTCGCAAACCAGTGATTCAGAAGACATGAAGGCTGCGGCACGTAGCAGATACTTGTCAGCCTTTTGAAGGTAAAAGCATTTTGATATTGAGGATTCTAATTTTACCTCTTGGCTAGTAATAAACTATTTAGTCTACTATCAGTAAATACAGAGCACGTAATCCTTTCTTTTTCTTTAACACTTTCTTGGTACTTCAGAAAATCAACAAAACAACTGCCCCTTCAGCAGTAACTCTAAAACAAATGGTTTTAAGCATTAAATATACATATACATATATATTTGGGGTTTTTTTTGAAGTAGGGTCTTGCTGTAGCCCAGACTGGCCTAGAATTATTCACTACCTAGTCTCAGGCTGGCCTCAAACTCATAGCAATCCTCAGACCTCTGCCTCCAGAGTGCTGGGATTAAAAGCATGTGCCACCAAGCTTGGCTAGGTTTATAATTTTGCAAGCTTTATCCATCTGTTCCCTCTAAGACAATCACAAATCAACCCCTTACAGGGTAGCTGTGGAGATGCCTAGGTGAGTAACGCAACTGCTGCAGAAGCCCGAGTACCTGAGTTCAGATCCCTAGATCCCAAGCAGAAGTGGAAGTTGTGGTGGGCTTCCGTAATCTCAGTGCAATCACAAGAACAGAGGTGGAAACAGTTCCCCAGAAGCTCACTAACAGATCAGTAAATAACACAGAATCCTGTCTCAAACAAGACAGAAAGTGTGGTCCCACCAGAAAAGTTATACTCTCACCTACACACGTGCACTGTGTCACACACAAACCACGCCCATATTCACACACACGAAATAGCTTTTTTTAAAAAATGAGAAGGGCAGTGGTGAAAGTGAAATAATAACTATAATGGTCCTCATTGATGCAATAGGAAAACAAAACAAAACTCAAAACTCAAATCGTTAGGGGCAACCCTTTCAGGAGAAAGCAGGTGACTTGGCAAGTAAAATCTTCTGAAAACAACCCATGACTTTTCTTTTTGTTTTGAGGTAGGGTCACAATCTGTAGTCAGGGCAGGCTTGGAACATCACTACATAGCCCAGGGTGGTGGCCTGGAATTCACCACAATTCTCCTGCCTCAGCTTTCCAAAGTCCTGAGGTTACAGACAGGAACCACCTTGCCCATGTTTTAACAGACCACGTTATAGAAGATCTCTTTTTTACAGTAAATCACCAGTGTAGGTTGGGATCCATAAGTTGAAGACAAAATAACAATAATTTGGAAAAGATATACTGAAGAGAAAAAAAGAAAAAGAAAACCCCACATTCTGTAAAAATGTACTTTGTTATGAAAGACACTGATTACAGTTTCACAGCTCTGTCTGGTCCGTATCAAGGTGTAAATTTTACCATAGCATATACAGGTAAAGGGAAAAACAGGTGGTCGCCTCGACTCTTAAGCAACATCCCTCCAGGTTAAAGTCCCTCCTTGGTTACCCATCACACGTTTTCATTCAACGCGAAAAGGCCCTTTTCATGCACATCCCAAGTTTTCGGGTGGGTGGAAAATAGGAAATGGCTCAACATATTCCAGTGAAGCAAGTGGACTTAAAAAAAAAAACCAAAAAAAAAAAAAAACCCTACTGCCTCAATCCATAAAGCATCGGCTACTAAACCTTCACCAACCAGAAATCATGATGAACACGTCGAGGCCTACGCGAATAAAAACAAATAAATAACCAAATGAATGAATATATAAATAAATGATAAATAAATAAAACGAACGCGACAATTTCCCTAAAAAAAAAAAATCCAACACACACCTAACAAACAGGGCTTAGAAATGAAACCCGGAGATGTCTGTGGATCTAGGCCCAACGGTCCAAGGTCACGCCAAGTGAATGGTTGGGGGGAAAAATAATAATAATAATTAAATTTAAATTAAAAAAAAAAGAAAATAATAAATAAAATCCTAAGCAATGAGCCTCCCTGGATCATTCACTAACTGCTGAGGCATGGAGTCTGGCTTTTTTTGGGGGGGGTGGGGGGGAGGTACGGACGACAGTGGGGCTCAAAGCTTTCCCGTGCACCCCAACCGAACGCAGGGAGTGGGGTGGGGGTGGGGTCTCGCGTTAGGTTAAAAAAAAAAAGACACCCGAGGGGTTTACGACCGGATTTGCTCCCCCTTTTCCCCACCCACCCAACCCCACTCCGTAGCCCCGGGTCTCCCCACCTTTTTTTTTTCTTCCCCCCCACACACACCTCTCCCCAGTTACCCCCCGACACCCACTCACATCTCCGGAGCCACTTCATCCAGTGGTAGACGATCGTGCTGTGGTGTTTCTTGTTGTCTATACACCAGGACGACAAACCCTGGATGGATTCCATGGTGTTGGTGACCGACTGGAATTTTCGATCCAGCGACGACTCCAGAGCCCCCGCGGAAGAGGCCGACGACGACGAGGAAGAGGAGGCCTTGCCGCTGCCTCCGCCGCCGCCGCCGGCCGCCATCTTCGCGGGTTTGCACGGGCGCTCGCTTGGCTGCTGCTCAGGCGGCGGCGGCGGCGGCGGAGGAGGAGGAGGAAGCGGCGGCGGCGGCGGCGGGAGCGGGGACGACAATCACTGCGAGGGCGTGAAGGCGGCGGCGGCGGCGGCGGCGGGAGGAGGAGGAGGAGGACGGGGGGTGGGGACGCCGCGCGCGCTCGGCTTCCTCCGGACCCACGCAGCCGCCCGGGTGCCCGAGGAAGGCTGAGCGCTTAAAGCTACGGTTCGGGGGCTCGTGGTTTTTCAGTCAGTCATCCACACGGAATGACGCACAAAAATAAAAAAATAAATAAGTAAAGTGAAAATAAAGACGAGACCTACGGAGGCTTTTCCAAACGCCCGAGCTTAATGGTGGTTTGTTTTTTTTTTTTCCCCCCTTCTCTTCCACACCGCTCAACCAATAGGTCCCCCCAGCGAGCTCCCGGCCGTCCGTGAGCCTCGGGCGGGCGGGGCGTTAGTATATCCTACATAGACTAGCACACGACTACCCGGTTGCACTCGCAGATATCTTTTCCTTTACGTTCTTTAAGCACAGTCAAGGCGTGAGGATACCGAGTCTCAGAATTTTTCTTTCTTTTTTTTTTTTTTTCTTTTTCTCTCTCTCTTTTTTTTTTTTTTTTTGCAACGCAATAGTTATGGCCCAGCGAAAGTCCTGCGCGTGCGCGCGCTAGCCCCGCCCCTCCGCTTCCTCCCTCAACCTACGGCAGCCCCCGCGCCCGGACCAATCGAGGAACGGAATCCCAGAAGCGCGCGCGCAGGAGTCCGCAAATCCTGAGAGGCGACGCGGCGCGGCGTTCCCTCGTGCGCCTGCGCGTTAGGTCGGCGTGGCGCACGTTGGGACACGCTGGGAAGGGGAAAGGCGAAGGAGAGGTTAGACTGGTTTGTCTACGCTCCGCCCCGCTTTTTTTTTTTTTTTTTTTTTTTTTTGCTCCCTAGCGGGGCCACGCGCCTGAAGCTGTTCGGTTCACGCGAGCGCTGGGAAGGTTTCGCATTTTCAGCGGCGGCTGACTCTGTGGCGACTGCGTGCGTGTGTTGCCGACTCTTGAACTCGGGACGCGCCGCGCGACCCCATGACTGGGCGCCATCTTGCGGCCTCGCACGCGTCGCGCATGCGTGGGGTCCAGACGCAGGCTCGGGCTCGACGTTGTCGCCCGCTGGGCTTTTAAGTGTCCTTTACCGCTAGTGGCCCACTGGGAAATAGGGAGAGGGACTAAATGAGGAGGTGAGGCGGAAACTACTCTGTGTAGTTTTCGAGGCGAGGAAAGAGTAATTGGCAAGCTGTGGCCACTTTTGTCACTTTAGGATACGATCCCGTGATTGCACAGCACATTGTAGTTCACAAGAGTTCCTTTCATGCCAGCACTCGGGTGGCAGAGGCAGGAGGATCGCCGTGAGTTCGAGACCACCCTGAGACTACATAGTGAATTCCAGGTCAGCCTGGGCTAGAGCGAGACCCTACCTCGTAAAGCAGAAGAAAAAAAAAAAAAGTTAAAAATCGACTGCGTTTGTTGGCATCGCCTCCTCTGCCTGTGTAAATGATCTTGGGCAGGTCTGGAGGATCGTGTGCTCCTGACACAGGCAAAGGGAATAGTTGAACCCACCTGACAACAGTGCTTGGCTTAAGCAGCAGTAAACACACCCTTCTGGCAACCTGGGACCCACGACTGCACAAACACCCCACTCCACACACTGAGTTTTCCCCTCCCCTTAACCAGCACTCTTTTAAATATTTATTTATTTATTTAAGAAAGAGCGAGAGAGGGAAAGAGGCAGTGAGAGAGAGAGAGAGAATGGGCACGCCAGTGTCTACAGCCAATGCAAACGAACTCCTGACACATGTGCCACCTCGTGCCTCTGGCTCACGTGGGTCCTGGGGAATCAAACGTGGGTCCTTAGGTTTTGCAGGCATGCGTCCTAACCGCTAAGCCGTCTCTCCACCCTTAAAAAATATTTTAATAAAGAATATATTTCAGTAGGTATTGACATTGAAGAGTGGTGGTGGGCTAGAGAGACGGCTTAGCGGTTAAGGCACATGCTTGTGAAGGCTAAGGAGCCAGGTTCAATTTTCCAGGTCCCACGTGAGCCAGAGGCACGAGGTGGTGCATGAGTCTGAAGTTGGTTTGCAGTGGTGGTAAGCCCTGGTGTGCTCATATTCTCTCTCTCTAATAAATAAATTTTAAAAATCTTAAATATAAAAATTATAAATATATTTAAATATTTTTATTTATTTGCAAGCAGAGACAGAGAAAATGGGCACATTAGATAGAATGGGCACATCAGGGCAGCAAATGAACTCCAGATGCATGTGCCATTATGCATCTGGTTTTATGTGGGTACTGGGGAATTGAACCCAGGTCATTAGGCTTTGCAGGCAAGTGCCTTAATCACTGAGTCATCTTTCCAGACCTAATATATATTTTTGTCAGACATGGTGACACACATCTTTAATCCCAGCACTCGCAGAGACTGAGGTAGGAGGGTTGCTCTGGCCAGCTTGAGAAGACATAGTGAATTCCAGGTCAGCCTGGGCTAGAGCAAGACTGTACCTTGAAAAACCAAAATGAGAAAAGAAAAAGAAACATTGAGGGGGACGGTAAAAAGGAGACTCAGGAAGTCAAGTCTGGGGAAAGGTTGTTAGACTTCTCACTAAGGCTGTGTGAGGGGAAAACAACTGCTTGGAGATAACACTCTCTGACTGAGCTGCCTGCAAGTCAGAGTGTGTTGCAAACTCCGCCACCAGCTGAGCTGCGTGCAAGTTGTACTCCACAAATTAAGCTTCTGTGACTTGTCACCTACACTGGGGTGGGCGTTCAGTGCTGTAGCTGCCTTTGAGTCAACTCTGCTATGGCAAGGTCACCATCCAGGAGGGGATGAGACTTCCTGGTGGTGACAATGCTTTGGAGTCTCCCTTGCTCCTATAAGCATCTCCTCACCCTGCCTTCTAAGTGACTCCAATAAACTCATTGGTTCACCAGAACTGGTTTTTGTGTAATTGGCCTTTTGTCTGTTATCTTGCTTTGTCTTGAATGGAGACCTGTGTTCATATCTCCTTAGGGAAAAAGTTTCTCGTGACACTTTTTTTTTTTTCTTTCTCTTTTGGCTTTTCATGGTAGAGTCTTGCTGTAGACCAGGCTGACCTGGAATTCACATGTAGTCTTCAAATGGCCTCAAACTCACTGAGATCCTCCTACCTCTACCTCCTCAGTGCTAGGACTAAAGGCATTGCACCACCACATTCGACCAGCCCTTATTTTCATTTGCTTGTTTCTTTGAAGGTGGGTCTAACTTTAGCCCAGGATGACCTGGAACTCTTGTAGCCGTGGGCTCACAGTGACCCTCTTATTTCTGCCTTCTAAATGCTGAGGTTAAAAGTGTGCATCACCGCTCCCTGCCACGGCCTCCTGCCTCTGCAAATGAGCTCCAGACACAGGCAACACTTTGAATCTGGCTTTATGAGAGTACTGGGGAATCGAACACAAGCCGTAGGTTTTGCAAAATACCTCCTTTACTGATCCATCTCTCCAGTTCTCAACAAGCATTTTTAATGTTGCCACCTCATTGGAGAGGCAGGCATTTGCTCCCTAGGCTATGTACTACCAGAGAGCTCCATTCCCTGGGAAAATGCTTCCCTGTCTTTCCCTCCATATAAGAACACCCTCAAATTAAGACCCTGCCTCAGGGCTGGAGAGATGGCTTAGCGGTTAAGCGCTTGCCTATGAAGCCTAAGGACCCCGGTTCGAGGCTCGGCTCCCCAGGTCCCACGTTAGCCAGATGCACAAGGGGGCGCACGCGTCTGGAGTTCATTTGCAGAGGCTGGAAACCCTGGCGCGCCCATTCTCTCTCTCTCCCTCTACCTGTCTTTCTCTCTGTGTCTGTCGCTCTCAAATAAATAAATAAATAAATAAATAAATAAATAAAGACCCTGCCTTAAATTTAAAAAATAAAAAAAAAGAGGATGTTTAGTTTGAGGCCAGTCTGGGCTATGTAGCCAGACCCTATCTGTATATAGATGACTTTTTTTTTTTGGTTTTCTAAGATAGGGTCTTACTGTAACTCAGGCTGACCTGGAATTCACTCTGTAGTCTGTGGGTGGCCTTGAACTCTCAGCGATCCTCCTACCTTTGCCACCCAGCTAGATGACCTTTTTTTTATATCTTTGATTTTGTTTTTTTTTAATGTTTGTTTTTCTTTTTATTTGAAAGTGACAGACAGAGAAAGAGGCAGATAGAGAGAGAATGGGCGTGCCAGGGCCTCCAGCCACTGCAAATGAACTCCAGACACATAGGCCCCCTTGTGCATCTGGATGACATGGGTCCTGGGGAATCGAGCCTTGAACCGGGGTCCTCAGGCTTCACAGGCAAGCACTTAACCGCTAAGCCAGATCTCCAGCCCCTTTGGTTTTTATTTTTAATTTTGGTTTTTTCGATGTAGGAGTTACCTCTAGTCTACACCGACCTGGAATTTACTATATAGTCTCAGGGTGACCTTGAACTCATGGTGATCCTCCTACCTAGGCCTCCTGAGTGCTGGGATTAAAGGAATGCACCACCACAACCAACATATCTATGGTTTTTTTATTTGTTTGTTTTTTTCGAAGTAGGGTTTCACTCTAGCTCAGGCTGACCTGGAATTCACTATGTAGTCTCAGCATAGCCTCAAACTCACGCGATCCTCCTACCTCTGCCTCCCAAGTGCTGGGATTAAAGGCGTGAGCCACCACGCCTGGTTATATCTTTGGTTTTTAAATTTATTTTATTTATTTGAGAGAGAGAAGGAGTAAAAGAGAGAAAGAGTGGGTGTGCCAGGGCCTCTATCAATGCAAATGAATTCCAAATGAATGTGCCACTATGTGTAGCTGGTATATGTGGGTTCTGGGGAATTGAACCTGGGTCCTTCGGCTTCTCAGGCAAGAGACTTAACCATTAAGCCATCTCTCCAGCCCTAGATGACCTTTAAAGTCACAAGATGTAATAAGTCACCTAGAAAATGAATGAATATAAATAGAAAAAGAGATCCAGGACTGGAGAGATGGCTTAGCAGTTAAGGTGCTTGCCTGTGAAGCCTAAGGACCCATGTTCGACTCTCTAGATCCCAAGTAAGCCAGATGCACAAGGTGGCACAAGTGCAAAGGTGCACATGTGCTCAAGGGGGTACACATGTCTGGAGTTTAATTGTGGTGGCTGCGAGCCCTGGCGCGCCAGTTCTCTCACTCTGGCTCTCACGCTAAAAAAAAAAAAAAAAAAAAAAAAACAGCATGGTGGTACACACCTTTAATTTCAGCACTCAGGAGGCAGAGCTAGGGGGGTCACCATGAGTTCAAGGCCACCCTGAGACTATATAATGAAGTCCAGGTCAGCCTGGGCTAGAGGGACACTCAACCTTGAAAAAACAAAATAATAAAGAAAAAGAGGGGCTGGAGAAATGGCTTAGTGGTTAAGCACTTGCCTATGAAGCCTAAGGACCCCGGTTTGAGGCTCGGTTCCCCAGGTCCTACGTTAGCCAGATGCACAAGGGGGCGCACGCGTCTGGAGTTCGTTTGCAGAGGCTGGAATCCCTGGTGCGCCCATTCTCTCTCTCTCCCTCTATCTGTCTTTCTCTCTGTGTCTGTCGCTCTCAAATAAATAAATAAATAAATTTTAAAAAATATATAAAAGGAAAAAAAAAGAAAAAGAGGTCCAAGTCAAGAGTGAGGTGTCCATGTGCAACCCCAACACATGGCAGGTGTAGTCAAAAGAATCAAGTTCAGGGCTGGAGAGATGGCTTAGCGGTTAAGTGCTTGCCTGTGAAGCCTAAGGACCCCGGTTCGAGGCTCGGTTCCCCAGGTCCCACGTTAGCCAGATGCACAAGGGGGCGCACGCATCTGGAGTTCATCTGCAGAGGCTGGAAGCCCTGGCGCGCGCCCATTCTCTCTCTCTCCCTCTATCTGTCTTTCTCTCTGTGTCTGTCACTCTCAAATAAATAAATAAAAATTAAAAAAAAAAAAAAGAATCAAGTTCAAAGATATTCTTGGATACATAGTGAGTTTGAGGCCAGCCTGGAGCTACAGAGTGAGTTCCAGGTCAGTCTAGGCTACAATGAGGCTGTTCCTGAAAAAGACAAAAACAAACAAACAAACAAAAAAGAGGGTCTTAAATGGAGAAAACTCGAACCTTTTCCACTAAAATCAGGAAAAAGACAAGGGTTTCCACTACTCCTACTTTTATTTAATATAGTACTGGAAGTCTTAGCCATAGCAATAAGGCAAGAGACACACATAAAAGGGATACAAATTGGAAAGGAAGAGATCAAGTTATCATTATTTGCAGATGACATGATTCTATACATAAAGGACCCTAAAGACTCTACCAGCAAACTGTTAGAATTAATAAATACCTATAGCCATGTAGCAGGATACAAAATAAACACAGAAATCAGTAACACACAGAGGTTGAAATTAGAGAAGCACTCCCATTCACAATTGTATCAAAAAGAAAAAAAGTACCTTGGAATTAACCTAACCAAGGAAGTAAAGGATCTCTACAATAAAACTTTAAAACACTCAAGCAAGAAATTTCAGAAGACACTAGGAAATGGAAAGACATTCTTTGTTCCTGGATGGGAAGAATCAGTATTGTAAAAATGGCAATCTTACCTAAAGCAATCTACACATTCAATGCAATCCCCATCAAAATGCCAATGGCATTCTTCATGGATAGAAAAAAATCCAAGGATTCATTTGGAAGCACAAAAATCTTTGAATATCTAAAACAATGTTGAGCAGCAAAAATAAGGCTGGTGTTATCACCATACCTGATTTTATTTTATTTATTTTGGTTTTTCGAGGTAGGGTCTCACTCTAGCCCAGGCTGACCTGGAATTCACTATGGAGTCTCAGGGTGGCCTTGAACTCATGGCAATCCTCTACCTCTTGAGTGCTGGGATTAAAGGCGTGTGCCACCCTGCCCAGTTTATTTTTTTCATACCTGATTTTAACCTATACTACAGAGCCATAGTAACAAAAACAGCATGGTACTGGCACAAAAACAGATATGTAGATCAACGGGACAGAATTGAGGACCCAGATGTAAATTCGAGTAGCTATAGCCACTTGACCTTTAACAAAAATGCCAGAAATACTCATCAGAGAAAAGACAACCTCTTCAGCAAATGGTGCTGGGAAAACTGGACATGTTATCTGTAGAAGGACAAAAATAGATCCTTATCTCTCTCCATGCATAAGGATTAAATCCAAATGGATCAAAGACCTTAGTATCAGACCTGAAACTCTGAAACTGCTAGAAGAAAAAGTAGGGGAAACCCTTCAACATATTGTCTTGGCAAAGAATTTCTGAATATAACCCCAATTGTTTAGGCAATAAAACCACAGATTAACCACTGGGACCTCATGAAATTACAAGCCTTTTGTACAGCAAAAGACACTATGAATAGAGCAAAGAAACAACCTACAGAATGGGAGAAAATGTTTGCCACCTATATATCTGATAGAGGATTAATATATAGGATATACAAAGACCTCAAAAAATTAAATAATAAGAAATCCAACAAGCCAATTAAAAAATGGGCTATGGAGCTGGGCGTGGTGGTGCACGCCTTTAATCCCAGCACTCGGGAGGCAGAGGTAGGAGGATTGCCGTGAGTTCGAGGCCACCCTGAGACTCCATAGTGAATTCCAGGTCAGCCTGGGCCAGAGACCCTACTTCAAAAAACTAATAAATAAATAAATAAATAAAAAATAAAAGGGCAGAGAGTTCTCAAAGGAAGAAATATACGTGGCTTATAAACATCTAAAAAATGTTCTACATCCATAGACATCAAGGAAATGCAGATTAAAACTACATTAAGATTCCATCTCACTCCTGTCAGATTGGCTACCATCATGAAAACAAATGACCATAATGCTTGTGAGGATGTGGAAAAAGAGAAACCCTTCTACACTGTTGGTGAGAATGCAATCTAGTCCAGCCATTGTGGAAATCAGTGTGGAGGTTCCTGAGACAGCTAAAAATAGATCTACCATATGACCCAGCTATACCACTCCTAGGAATATATCCTAAAGACTTGTCTCACTACCGTAGAGATACTTGCTCAACCATGTTTATTGCTGCTCTATTCACAATAGCTAGGAAATGGAACCAGCCTAGATGTCCCTCAACTGATGAGTGGATAGTGAAGATGTGGCACATTTACACAATGGAGCTCTACTCAGCAGTAAAGAAAAATGAAGTTATGAAATTTGCAGGAAAATGGATGGATGTGGAAAGGATTATACTAAGCGAGGTAACCCAGGCCCAGAAAGCCAAATGTTTCATGTTCTTTCTCATTTGTGGATCCTAGCTACAAATAATTAGACTTCTGTGTGAGTAGGAAGAAAACTCAGTAGCAGAGGCCAATAAGCTAGAAAGGAGATATAAAGGGAATAGAAATGGAGGAAGGGGGGACTTAATAGGATGGTACTGTACATATGTAAGTAGAGGAACAGATTAATGAGGGTGAAAAGGCCTAAGTGAGGTCTGGGAAAGAGACTGAGTAAAGGAAAGTTGGAGGGAGGGCTAATCAAAATCTAAAAGGATATAAATAAATCATATAGAAACCTACTTTTTTGGACAATGGAACACACAGGAGCCACAAATTGTTAGTAGAAAATTTTCAGTTCTGAGGATGGGATACTTTCCAGTGAGTTGCTGGCCAGTGAGGACCCTGATGCCCCAAACATTACAGGCATTTGCCAAGGTCCTTGGTTTCCCACCAGGAATAGATGGTAAGACCCTATTGCTGATGACTCCACATACTTGGGCTGCAAAGTCACTGTGAAACCCTGCTGGAGCTGAGATGAAAACCTCCTCCATGTAGGACAGCTGACAGAAAGCTGGAAAAAGGTATACTGCATGAAGTTCAATAGGAGAGAGAAATCACTAGTGAAGACACTCAAGAGTAGACACTGCAAGCCTTATATTTGGCCAGCCAGGCTAAATGAGCCAACAGGTGCAATAGTGGCATGTCTGTTATGGGGGAAACCAACTGCCCTCTAATTTGGCTGGAGGCCCCCTCCATGGGAGGAAATACATCCCTGATGCTGAAAACCTACAACAGGGGTAGTCATGAGCCCTAGGGATGTAATGTCTGCTGCTGTCTGGCTAAAGGTATATACTATGCTCACGAAACTGCCCAGTAAGCACTTCTCTTAATGTTCATACCCATATATTAATGCTACTTTCACTTTTTTTTTTTTTTTTTTTTTGGTTTTTCAAGGTAGAGTCTCACTCTAGCTCAGGCTGACCTGGAATTAACCATGTAGTCTCAGGGTGGCCTTGAACTCACGGCGATCCTCCTACATCTGCCTCCCGAGTGCTGGGATTAAAGGCATGCGCCACCACGCCCGGCTTAATGCTACTCTCTCTTTTGATCAGAGAACCTTCTCTTTTCAGATGGCAGTGAACTTGGGATGAGTCAGAAGGCATCATGGTGCTGGAAGAAGTGACAGGAGTGCTCAGCACTGCAATTTATCTATCACACCTTCCAAGGCTCAGGGTCCATTGCAGAAGAGGTGTCAGGAAGAATGTAAGAGCCAAAGGAAGGGTAGGACTCCTTACAACGTGCTCCTCTAGACACAAAATGGCCCAGATATCCATGACCTCACAGTGCCTGACACTACCTATACAAGACCACCATAATAAGAGGAAAAGATCATGACATCAAAATAAAAGAGGGAATGATTAAGAGGAGGAGGGGATGTGATGGAGAGTGAAGTTTCCAAAGGGAAAGTGGGAGGAGGGACAGAATTACCATGGGACATTGTTTGTAATCATAGAATTTGTCAATTTTAAAAGTTATGTTTTCCCCAAAGCAAAGAAAAAAAAATAAATACATACATAAAAATAAAAGGATCTGTGGCTGGCTAGAGAGATAGCCCAGTGGTGAGAGGTGTTTGCTAACAAAGCCTGATGGATTGGTTTCACTCACTAGTGCTTACAGAAGATGCATGTTCTCTCTCATATGAGGATCCTAGCTACAGATGATTGGACTTCTGTGTGAATAGGAAGAAAACTCAGTAGCAAAGGTCAGTAAGCTAGAAAAGAGATATAAAAGGAATAAAAAGGAAAGGAGGGGGTACTTAATAGAATGATATTTTATATATGTAAATAGGAGAATAGATTAATGGGGGGGGGTGAAAAGGCCCAAATGAGGTCAGGGAAAGAGATTGAGTAAAGGAAAGGTGGAGGGAGGGCTAATCAAAATCTAAGAGGATATAAATAAATCATATGGAAATCTACTTTTGACAATAGAACACTCAAGAGCTGTACATTGTTGCTAGAAAATTTTCAGTGCCAGAGATGGGATACCTTCCAATGAGTTGTTGGTGAGGGAGGTCCCTGATGCCCCCAAAACATTATAGGCCATTGCTCATGCCCTTAGTTTCCCACCAGGAATAGATGGCAAGACCCTATTGCTGAAGACTCCACATACTTGGGTTGCAAGGCCACTGAGAAATCCTGCTGGAACTGAGCTGATAACCTCCTCCATGTAGATGAGCTGACAGCTAGAAGAAGCCATGCTGCATGCAGTTCAATGGGAGAGAGAGAAATCACCAGTGAAGATACTCAGACATTGGCTTATACTGGCTGATAATATCTGGGAACCCAAGAGCCTCATGTTCAAAACTTAAACTTCTGCTGGGCATGGTATGTTGGCACACACCTTTAGTCCCAGCACTTGGGAGGCAGAAGTAGGAGGATCGCCATGAGTTCAAGCTCACCCTGAGACTACATAGTGAATTCCCGGTCAGCCTGAGCTGGATTGAGACCCTACCTTGAAGAAAAAAAACCACCTTAAACTCCAACCAAACCTGCTTCTCAGGTGTATAAATCTCAGCTATTTGGGAGGCTGTGGCAGGAGGATTGAAAGTTCAAGGCTAGGGCTAGGGATGTGGTTCCTTTGGGCGAGTGCTTACCTAGTATGCAAGAAGCCTAGGCTCACACTCTTTTGGGAGGTGGAGTCAGGAAGATCAGAAGTTCAAGGTTATTCTCAACTATATAATAATTTTGAGGCCAAGCCTGGAATCAATGAGACCCTGCCTCAAAACAAACAAATAAGAATAAAACCCCCAAATAAACAAGAATGGATCCAGCCACAAGATCCATGGGTATCTTCAGAAGACATCAGCATTTATATGGCTTCTATTCTCCTGCATTCTCACCACCCCAGGCCAGGCCACCTTCATCTCTGGCCTGAGTTGCTGAGCTAGACTCTCATAAATTTCTTTTCTAGCAACCTCATCCTCCCGGAGTCTCTTCTCAACACCACAGCTACATTAGTCTTTCAAAATATGTACAGAAAAAAAAAAAAAAGTACAGCAGAGGGCTAGAGAGATGGCTCAGCAGTTAAGGTGTTTGCCTGCAAAGCCCAAGGACCCAGGTTCAATTTCCCAGTACCTACTTAAAGCCAAATGCACAAGGTGACGCATGTGTTGGGAGTTTGTTTGCAGTAATTGGAGGCCCTAGTGTGCCTTTCTGTCTCTACACCCTGCATTTTCCTTGTAAATAAGTAAAAATATACTTTAGAATTCTGCCTGGTACTATAAACCTAATCAAAAGCCTATGGCTGGGAAGGTCATAAGCCCTAGGGGGGGGAACTACTGCTATTATCTGATTAAATGGATATGTTATATCCACCAAACTGCCCCTCTACATACTTAAGTTTATGCCCACATATTAATGCTACTCTCACTTTTGGTTAGAGAAGCTACTCTTCTCAGATGGCAGTGACCAATGGGATGACTCAAAAGGCACCATCGTGCTGAGAAGTGACAGAGGAGGATTTAGCATTGAGACATCTCTATCACACCCTCCAAGGCTCAGGGCCCATTGAGGAAGAGGTGGTAGAAAGAATGTAAGAGCCAAAGGAAGGGTAGGACTGCTTACAATGCACTTTTCCTGACACAAAATGGCCTGGATATCCATGACCTAACAGTGATTCTCCTACCTCAATCTCCCAAGTGCTGAGATTAAGGGAGTGTGCCACCATGCCTGGCTTGCAATTGTTAATGTGTGGAACTCTTGCTGCAGGATGAGAGGACCCCTTTCCTTCCCCTGTCCTCATAATTTTCCTTGTTTTTCTATCCTGTCTCATACATATATACTTGACCACCTGGCCTGCTCTTTGAGTATGCCAACAACCACACTCACCTTAGACTTCTGGCTCCTCTGCCTAGAATGATTTTTCTCTCATTACCTGATATTCTGGCTTCATTTGCTCCTTTAAGGCTGTTCGCATCTCCCCTTGAAGGCTGGGGATCGAATTCAGTGGCAGGACTGTGGCCTAGTGTGTGTGAAGAGCCGAGTTCTATTCCTAGCCCTCCCAGGTATGAAACCAGCTGACCGCCCACAATGGGCACCTTCTTTAGGGTTTACCTCAGCCACTGAGAGCCACTTCCCTTCCCCGGCCAGCCCACAGCCCGACTGAGGGACGTGTGCATGCGAGAGCCCGACCTTTGGGCCCAAAGAGGAGCAGAGGTTCCAAAAGCACTGGTTGAGTTACTAAGGTAGCAGAGGCCAGTAAGCTAGAAAAGAGATATAAAGGGAAGAGAAAGGAAGGGAGGAGGCTACTTAATAGGATGGTATAGTATATATGTAAGTAGAAGAATATAGATTAGTGGAGATGAAAAGGCCCAAGTGAGGTCAGGGGAATGAGATTGAGTAAAAGAAAGGTGGGGGAGAAGGCTAATCAAAATCTAAGAAGAGGGCTGAAGAGATGGCATAGCGGTTAAGCGCTTTCCTGTGAAGCCTAAGGACTCCTGTTCGAGGCTTGATTCCTCAGGACCCACGTTAGCCAGATGCACAAGGAGGTACAAGCATCTGGAGTTCATTTGCAGTGGCTGGAGGCCTGGCGCGCTCATTTTCTCTCTCTCTGCCTCTTTCTCTCTGTCTGTTACTTTCAAACAAATAAATAAAAAGTTTAAAAAATCTAAGAAGATATAAATAAATCATACGGAAACCTACTTTTATTTGGACAATAGAACACTCAGGAGTCCTAGATTGTTACTAGAAAATTTTCAGTGCTAGGGATGGGATACCTTCCAGTGAGTTGTTGGCCAGGGAGGTCCCTGATGCCCCCCAAACACATACTTTTATTTGTAAGCATAGATGAGAGACAATGGGTGCACTAGGGTCCTTAGCAGCTACAAACAACTCTAGATGCATGAGCCCCTTTGTGCATGTGGCTTACGTTGGTACTGGGGAATTGAGCTTCAGTTGTTATATTCTACAGGCAAGCACCTCAACAGCTGTTTCTTCATCCCCAAATAAAACTTTTATTCATTTATTCGTGTTGTTTTAAATTTATTTAGTTATTTAAACTTTATTTATTTGAGAGAAAAAGAGAGGGAATGGGTCCACCAGTGCCTCCAACCACTGCAAACTCCAGATGCATGCATTGCTTTGTGCATCTGGCTTACGTGGGTCCTGGAGAATTGAACCGGGGTCCTTTGGCTTTGCAGGCCAACACCTTAATCACTAAGCCATCTCTCCAGCCCATATTTATTTATTTATGTGAGAGAAAGAGGCTGGGGGGAGGGGAGAGAATGGGTGTGTCAGGGCCTCAAGCAACTTCAAACAAACTACAGATACATGTGCCACCTTATGCTTGGGTGAGTCCTGGGGAATCTAACTGAGGTTCTTTGGCTTTGCAGGAAGCACCTTAACCACTAAGCTATCTCTCCAGCCTTTTTTTGGGTTTCACTCTGGCCCAGGCTGACCTGGAATTCACTATGTAGTCTAAGGTTGGCCTTGAACTCACAGAAATCCTCCTACCTCAGCCTCCAGAGTCATAGGATTAGAGGCATGTGCCACCATGCTGGCATCCTCTTTTTACTTTCATACACACACATATGTACATGTAAAGTCTATATGTGGTATGTGCAAATGTGTTCAAACATCCAATGCCCTTGTCAACCTGAGCACTTCCTGGAGACAGGGTCTCTCCCTTACCTTTAGTAAGCCCCAGGGAGTCTCAGCTAATGGGTGTTTTTACATGGGTCCTGGGGAAAGAGAGAAACCAGTGGTCTCAGACCCTTGTGCTTCAATAGCAAATGCTTAACAGCTGCCACCTCTCCCCAGCCCTCCTTTGCTTTGTAAGACTGGCCTTGAACTCTCAGTGATCCTTCCACTTCTGCCTCCTAAATGCTGGGGTTAGAGACATGAACCTTCACAACTGGCTATTGTTGGTTGAGTATTCGTGTTTGCAATTGAGTCTCTACAGTAGGCTGGCCTTGAACTCATGGCTATCCACCCGGCTCGGCCTCCCTAGTGCTGGTATTACAAACACGAGCCACAACTGTCCTTCACTCGTGGTTTGTTTTTTGAGTAGAATCTCATTCAAGTTCAGGCTGACCTGAAACTCATCCATGATCTAAAAAGAGCTGCTTCTGGGGCTGGAGAGAGGGCTTAGGGGTTAAGGCGCTTGCCTGCAAAGCCAAAGGACCTCAGTTCAATTCCCCAGAACCTACATAAGCCAGATGCACAAGGGGGAGCATGCATCTAGAGTTTGTTTGTAGTGGCTGGAAGCCCTGGCGTGCACATTCTCTCTCTCTTACTCTGCTTCTTTCAAATGAGAGAGAGAGAGAGAAAAAGCGAGCTGCTAACTCAGTATACACTAACTGAAGAGGTTCTGGGAAGGAGAAATGCCTGGGGGGATTGGGTGGCTCATGGCTGTATCTGAACACTCAAGCTGCTGAAGTAGTAGGATCAGTGGGAGTTCAAGGCCAGTGTGAGCTACAGAGTTCTAGATCAACCTGGGCTAGTGTTAGAAATCTCAAAACAACAAAGAATGAGAGAAATGGAGTTACTATCACTACTTTTTTCCTTAAATTTTTTTTTTCTGTTTTCAAGGTAGGGTCTCACGTCTCACTCTGGTCCAGGCTGACCTGGAATTCACTATGTAGTCTCAGGGTGGCCTCAAATTCATAGCGATCCTCCTACCTCTGCCTCCCGAGTGCTGGGATTAAAGGCGTGAGCCACCACGGTAGGAGGTAGGAGGATGGCCGTGAGTTCGAGGCCACCCTGAGACTACATAGTGAATTCCAGGTCAGCCTGGACCAGAGTGAGACGTGAGACCCTACCTTGAAAAACCAAAAAAAAAAAAAAAAAAAAAAAAAAGTATTGGGCTGGAGAGATGGCTTAGTGGTTAAGCACTTGCCTGTGAAACCTAAGGACCCCAGTTCGTGGCTCAATTCCCCGGGACCCATGTAAGCCAGATGCACAAGGTAGCGCATGCATCTGGAGTTCGTTTGCAGTAGCTGCAGGCTTTGGCACGCCCATTCTCTATCTTCCTCTTTGTCTGTCATTTTCAAATAAATAAAAATAAACAAAAAAAAATAAAAAAATTATTGTGCTGGAAAGATGGCTCAGTCTTAAGGTGCTTGCTTGCAATACCTGATGGTCCAGGTACAACTGCCCAGTTTCCATGTAATGCCAGATGCACAAAGTGGTGTATGTCTGGAGTTCCTTTGCAGTTGATAGAGGTGCTGGTGTGCCCATTCTCTCTCCCCGTCTCTATTTTGGTGTGTTTGCAAATAAATAGATATTTTTAAAGTATTTTTATTATTTGCAAGCAGAGAGAAATGGGCTCATCAGGGCCTCTTGCCAGTGCAAAGGAACTCTAGATACACATGCCACTTTATGTAGCTGACTTTATTTGGTACTGGGGAATTGAACCCAGTACATCAGGCTTTGCAAGTACCTTTAACCACTGTGCCATTTCTCCAGCATTTCTTCTTTTTTTGGTTTTTCCAGATAGGATCTTGCTTTAGCCCAGGCTGACCTGGAGTTCACCATGTAGCTTCAGGGTGGCCTTGAAGTCATGGTGATCCTCCTACCTCTGCCTCTTAAGTACTGGGATTAAAGGGGTGTGCCATGATGCCCGGCTTCTCCAGGTTTTTTATTTTGTTTGAGGCAGGATCTCTCCTAGCCCAGTCTGACTTGGAATTCACTCTGTAACTCATGTTGCCCTCTAACAGCAATCCTTCTATCTTGGCCTCCTGAGTGCTGGGATTACAAGTGTATGTGTGCAGTGTCTGACAGTAACGACACAAGACCATCATAATAGGAGGAAAAAATCATGACATCAAAATAAAAGAGACTGATTAAGATGGGGAGAATGGAGTTTCAAAGGGGAAAGTGGGGGGATGGAGGGTATTACCATGGGATATTTTTTATAATCATGGAAGTTGTTAATTTAAAAAAAAATTTTAAACTTTTAAAAAAGTGTGTGTGGGGGGCTGGAGAGATGGCTTAGCGGTTAAGTGCTTGCCTGTGAAGCCTAAGGACCCCGGTTCGAGGCTCGGTTCCCCAGGTCCCACGTTAGCCAGATGCACAAGGGGGCACACGCGTCTGGAGTTCGTTTGCAGAGGCTGGAAGCCCTGGTGCGCCCATTCTCTCTCTCTCCCTCTATCTGTCTTTCTCTCTGTGTCTGTCACACCCAAATAAATAAATTAAAAAAAAAAAAGTGTGTGTGTGTGTGTGTGTGTGTGATTCCACCTGATTCATACTTGCTTTTATTTTCTTGAGACAGTTTCATGTATCCCTGGCCTGAAACTTGATAAGTTGCTAAGGATGACCTTAAACTTCTGCCTCTACCTCCCAAGTGCTGAGATTGCAGGCCTGTGCCATCATGCCTCCAATATAAATTCCAAATGGCCCTTTCCTGTCTAGACCTTGCTTAGGTATAGGAATGAAACAGTCTAGTGCATGCTAAATACAGACTCACATAACTATGCCCCTAGCCTCTTGCATCTATTTTTATTTATTTGACAGAGAAAGAGGGAGAGAGAGAATGGGCATGCCAGGGCCTCCAGCCACTGCAAATGAACTTCAGACGCATGCGCCCCCTTGTGCATCTGGCTAATGTGGGCCCTGGGGAATCGAACCTGGGTCCTTTGGCTTTGCAGTCAAACGCCTTAACCACCAAGCGTTCCCTCCAGCCCTTGAATTTATTTATTTTTGGATTTTCAAGGGTTTCACTCAGGCCCAGGCTGACCTGGAATTCATTATGTAGTCTCAGGCTGGGCTTGAACTCATAGCGATCCTCCTATCTCAGCCTCCCAAGTGCTAGGGTTAAAGGTGTACACTTCCACACCTGGCCTACTTTATTCTTATTTGCTTGTTTTCCCGAGGTGGAGTCTCCCTCTAGGTCAGGCTGACGTGGAATTCACTCTGTAGTGTTAGTTAGCCTTGAATGCAGCTATTCTCCTACCTCTGCTTCCCAAGAACTAGGATTAAAGATGTGCACAACCACATCCAGCTCTAGCTTTTATTTTTCAGGGCAGTTTTAGGTTCAAGCAAAATTGAGCATGGAGCAGAGACATTTCCTACAGATTACCTGCACACACAGAGACAGCTCCTCCATTACCAAGCGTAAGCGTTAGAACAGAGGAACCTAAATCGGACAGGCACATTGCTGGGTGCTCCCTGATGGCACAACCTGCAACCAGCTACTCAGGAGGGTTATACACTCAAGCTGCCTGAGCTAGCGATTTCAGTTCCAGCCTAGACAACAGACCTGGTCTCAAAAAGTAAGCAAGCTGGGATTCGGCTCGGTGGTGGAGCAGCTGCCCTAGTGAGCATGAGGCCCCATTTTCCTTCCTTCGCACCATTTCCAGCTCGACCCCAAAGAAAGGCTTATCACCCACAGCTTAACCTTTTCTTCTTTTGGACTTGGGGTCCTTTCTAAAAAATATTTTTGGTTTATTTTTATTTATTTATTTGAGAGTGACAGAGAGAGAAAGAGGCAGATAGAGAAAATGGGTGTGCCAGGGCCTCCAGCCAGTGCAAATAAACTCCAGACGTGTGCGCCCCCTTGTGCATCTGGCTAACGTGGGTCCTGGGGAATCGAGCCTCGAACCAGTGTCCCTAGGCTTCACAGACAAGCACTTAACCACTAAGCCATCTCTCCATCCCGGACTCAGGGTCTTGCTGCATAGCTCAGACTGGCCTCAAACTCATGATCCTCCTGCCTAAGCCTCCCAAATGGTGAGATTACACTGCCTGACTGGAGGTTTTTTAATGTTTTGGTTTTTCAAGGTAGGGTTTCACTCTAGCCTAGGCTGCCCTAGAATACACTATTTACTCTCAGGCTGGACTCAACAGCAATCCTCCTACCTCTGCCTCCAGAGCTGGAATTAACTGCATGTACCAACACACCCAGCTAGAGATCACTATTTAAAAAAAAAATATTTATTTATTGCAGAATAGAGATATAGAGAGAATGGGTGCTCCAGGGCCTCCAGATACCACAAACAGGCCAACTGGTGCATCTGGCTCTACATGAGTACTGGGGAATCAAACCAGGGTCCTTAGATCTTTGAAGGCAATCACCTTAACCACTAAGCCATCACGTCAGTCCTTTTTTTTTTCCTTTCTTAAAACTTTTTTTTTTTGAGGTAGGGTTTCACTCTAGCCCAGGCTGACCTGGAATTCACTATGGAGTTTCAGGGTGGCTTCAAACTCACCGTGATCCTCCTACTTCTGCCTCCCATGTGTTGGGATTAAAGGCCTGTGCCACCATGCCCAGCAATACTTTTTTTTTTTTTTAATTTTACTTATTTGCAAGCAGAGATAGAATAGGATGGACATGCCAGGGCCTCCAGACACGTATCACTTGATGCATCTGGCTTTATAGGGGTGCTGAGGAATAAACGTGGGTCTCTAGGCTTTGCAGGCCAGTGTGTTAACTGCTGAACATCTCTCCAGCACCACTCCCCCCCTTTTTTAGCTTTTAAAACAAATGTTTCTTTTTTTGTTGTTGTTCTTTGAAGTGGGGTCTTGCTCTAGCTCAGTCTGACCTGGAATTCACTATGTCTTCTCAGGCTGGCCTCGGACTCACAGCGATCCTCCTGCCTCTTGAGTGCTGGGATTATAATATATGCATTGTACAAAGGGATGAGTTTCATATTATTTTCACTTAAATATCGTGCTAAGAATGGTGGTATATGCCTGTAATACCAGTGCTCTGGTAGCAGAGACAAGAAGTTTTCGAGTTCTAGGGCAGCCTGGTCTACATAGTGAAATTATCTCAGGAAAAAGGAAAACTAGGGCTGGGGGAGATGGCTTAGCTGTTAAGATCCTTGTCTGCAAAGCCAAAGGATATAGGTTCAATTCCCCAGGACCTATGTAAGCCAGATGCACAAGGCGGCACATATTTGGAGATTGTTTGCAATGGAGGCCCTGGTATGCCCATTCTCTCTCTGCTTCTCTCTCTCTCAAATAATAAAAACATTAAAGCCGGCCATGGTGGTACACGCCTTTAATCCCAGCACTCAGAAGGCAGAGGTAGGAGAATCACCGTGAATTTGAGGCCACCCTGAGACTCCATATTGAATTCCAGGTCAGCCTGGGTTACAGTGAGACTCTACCTCAACCCCCCCCGCCAAATAAATAAATTAATTAATTAAAAAATTTTTTGTTCATTTTTATTTATTTATTTGAGAATGAGAGAGAGAGAAAGAAGCAGAGAGAGAGAGAGAGAGAGAGACAGAGAGAGAGAGAGGGAGGGGGAGAGGGAGAGAACGGGCACGCCAGGGCTTCCAGCCACTGCAAACAAACTCCAGACACGTGCGCCCCCTTGTGGATCTGGCTAATGTGGGTCCTGGAGAATCGAGTCTCGAACCGGGGTCCTTACGCTTCATAGGCAAGCACTTAACCGCTAAGCCATCTCTCCAGCCCCAAAAAATTTTTAAAAAACATTAAAAAAAAGAAAAACTACATTGTTCCCCTAGAGCCCTATTCAGATCCTTGTTTTTTCACCACACTGGCTGTCTCTGTGCTCTGACAGTGTCAAGTCCATTCTCCATCACTATGCATATGACACTCCACCTGGCATGAACTCATGGGAATTCTATGAGGTTTCTAGTATTTTTTAAAATTATTTTTTGTTCACTTTTATTTACTTATTTGAGAGTGGCAGAGAGAGAGAGAGAGAAAGAGGCACATACACAGAGAGAATGGGCGCCTCAGGGCCTCCAGCCACTGCAAATGAACTCCCGATGCGTGCACACTCTTGTGCATTTGGCTAACATGGGTCCTGAGCCTTGAACCAGGGTACTTAGGCTTCACAGGCAAGCGCCTAACCACTAAGCTACTTCTCCAGCCCTAGTATTATTTTTTTTAATGTATTTTATTTATTTGAGAAAAGAGGTGGGGGGGAAGGAGGGGAGGAGGAAGAGAATGAGAGTGGGCACACCAGGGCCTCTAGCCACTGCAAATGAACTCCGGATGCACACACCCCTTGTGCATCTGGTTAACGTGGGTCCTGGAGAATCAAACTGGGATCCTTTGGCTTTACAGGCAAACACCTTAACCACTAATCTCTCCAGCCCAAGCTTTCTGGTTTTATCCATTCCCAATATGTCCTCAATAGGAAACATGAAATGGATGCTTAAACTGACCCACATACTCCTAAATCAAATTAGAAACATTTAATGCTAAAATAGAACCAATCACCTAGTCAGATTCTTACATAGGAAATGAGAAATTCCACATTTTAGAAAAGGAGTGTGATGGACTAGGGATACAGATCCTACAGTTGGTGGCGGGGAGGACAAAGACTTGTATTAGCAAAAAAATTGTGTATGGGTGCACCAGGCTCTCTTTCTGCAGCAACCGAATGCCTATCTATCTGGCTTTCTGTGGGTGGCTGGAGAATTGAAACTGAGACAGCAGGCTTTGCAAGCAAGCACCATTAACTGCTGAGCCATCTCCCCAGGCCCTAACTTTTTAAAAATAAAACGGCACTTTGGGGTTGGAGATTATACCTCAGTTGGTAGAGTGCTTGCCTAGCATGGATAAAGTCCTAAACTCATTCCCAGAAAAACATCAACTGGATGTGGTAGTTCTCACCAATAATTCCAGCAGTCAGGAGGGAGAGGTAGAAATTCAGGGCTGCTGGGAATCCTTCAATCCCAGCACTTAGGAGACAGAGGTAGGAGGATTTCCATGAGTCTGAGGCCAGCCTGGGACTACAGTGAGTTCCAGGTGAGCCTGGACTAGAACGAGACCCTACCTTGAAAAAAACAAAAGTCAAGGATTCAAGGTCATTCACAGGTACATAGCAAATTTGAGTCCACCTTGGGTTACAGGAAACCTTACCTCAATAAATAAGTAAATAGATAAATAATATGCCGGGTGTGGTGGTCCAGCAGTTGTGAGTTCGCGGCCACCCTGAGACTACATAGTGAATTCCAGGTCAGCCTAGGCTACAGTAAGACCCTATTCCCCCCCACACACAAAAAAAAGGCCACCCTGAGAGTTAAGCAGTGAATTCCAGCCTCGGACACTGAGACCCTAAACCCCAAACAAACAAACAACAACAAAAACATATCCATTTCTTACTTTGAAAGACAGCAGGGGCCATGGCAGTAACAGTAACAACCTGCCATAAATAGATAAGTTTTTGATTGTTATTCCTCTTTACAAACTGATCCTCCGATAATGTCTTCTTTAACCAAATAACCACTTCTGTTGAAGAACTGATTTCATGGAATGACCACTCAGTGAAGACATGAGGTGATGTGTTACCTGGTTACTTATCAATGAAGGAAGGTCAAAGTTACTCACTTGCTCTCCATACCTTAACCACTTGTTAACAACTCTGTTTCATTCTCCTCTAGAAAACCTTGTTTATCCCTTTTGCTTTAGGACGTGTCCGACATTTATAGACTTCAAAAACTGCTAGAGGGCCCGGCATGGTGGCGCACGGCGTTAATCCCAGTACTCAGGAGGCAGAGGTAGGAGGACTGCCATGAGTTCAAGGCCATACTGAGACCACATAGTGACTTCTAGGCCAGCCTGAGGTAGGGTAAGACCCTACCTCAAAAAACCAAAAAAAAAAAAAAAAAAAAAAAACTATGAAGGTACAAAAAATATCATACCTAGTTTAAAAATAATTCTTTAATCGTATGCACATGGGAGGAATGAAGGGGTAGCACCAGGCTGACCGGGGAAAACAACTATTTTCCTTTTGCCCCAATGTCTGCTTGGCACAGTTCTGAGCTCATACACACAGTGGGCTGGGCTGGGAAGTAGAACGAGTGAGAGGACTGGAGAGACCAGGCCCGGAGGCGGCGGTGTGCAGGAGTCTCAGTCAGTGGACTCCAGCACTGACTCGCTCAGCGCGAGGTCCCAGTAGTGTTCTGCTCCGTGCTTTTTGAAATGCTCCCGGGCCATGTTCTCTGTAGGGCACTGTTTAAACTTCATCTCTCCAAAGCTCCGGTCTTTGGCTGTACCCTAGGGAAAGAGCAAAAATTTTGATTTGTTTACTTAGAGACAGATCTTGTTACTATTCAGCCCATACTGTCCTCAAATTTGAAATCTTCCTGCCTTAAGGTATATTCCACGGTGCTCAGATGAGACAAAAATTCATTTATTTTTTAATTTTTGTGTTTATTTACTTATCTGAGAGCAACAGAGAGAGAAAGAGGCAGGGAGAGAGAATGGGCACGCCAGGGCCTCCAGCCACTGCAAACGAACTCTAGACATGTGCGCCCCCTTGTGCATCTGGCTAACGTGGGTCCTGGGGAATCGAGCCTTGAACCGGGGTCCTCAGGCTTCACAGGTAAGTGCTTAACTGCTAAGCTACCTCCCCAGCCCAAGACAAAAATTTAAATAAAATACTAAGCCAGGTATAGTGGCTCAGGCTTTTTTAAACCCACGCCAGTCTGGAGCTACAGAGTGAGTTCCCAAGTCAGGCCAGGCTGGAGTGAAACCCCTCTAACCACCTCACCACAACGCCAACAACGAACATCTCCACTGCCGCTCACCTTCCCTCCTTGAGCTGTCGTGCTGGAGACTGAGTGTAGAGCACTGTAGAGGCCAGGCTAGCTGTCTACCACTGCAATTTCTCATTTGAATGTGTGTGTGTGTGTATATATATATATATATATATGGTATTCTTTTGGAAGACATATTTATGGAGCAAAGTGACTACTTTAATGTGATTTTATGGTAAAACCCATTATAACCACCAACACCTAGGATGTTTGCATAAATTCATATACATAAGGGTTTAAGCTTTTTTTTTTTTTATGGCAGAGAAAGCAACTGAGTGAGAGAGAATTGGCACATTAAGGCCTTAGCCACTGCACATGAACTCCAGATGCATGTGCCACCGTGTGCCTCTGGCTTATGTGCATTTTGGGGAGTTAAACCTGGGTCCTTAGGCTTCGCAAGCAAGTGCCTTAATGACTAACCCATCTCTCTAGCCCTGATCATAAATTCTTTTTTTTTTTTTTTCCTCACTCTTTTTCAAGTTAGGGTCTCGCTCTAGCCCAGGCTAAACTGGAATTCACTATATAGTCTCAGGGTGGCCTCCAACTCTCCACAATCCTCTTAACTCTCCTCTCGAGTGCTGGGATTAAAAGCGAGTGCCACCATGCCCGGCTCCTGACCCTATGTTCTTAATATTCTTTCTTTCTTTTGCTCTCTCTCCCTTTTTCTTTTTTGGTTTTTCAAGGTAGGATCTCACTCGAGCTCAGGCGGACATGGAATTCACTCGGTAGTCTCATGGTGGTCCTCCTACCTCTGCCTCCCAAGTGCTGGGATTAAATGCACACACCATCATCACACCCAGCTTTCTTTCTTTTCTGCTTTTAATATATTTTTATTTATTTATTTGAAAGAGAAAGAGAGATAGAGAAAGGAGATAGGGAGAAAATGGACACAGCAGGGCCTCCAGCCATTGCAAATGAACTCCAGACACATGTGCCATCTGGCTTTTGTGGATCGTGGGAAATTGAACCTACTTCCTTAGGCTTTGCAGGCAAGTAACTTAACCACTAAGCAGCCCCTCCACCCCCTTGTTTTCTTTTTCTTAATATTTTATTTATTATTTACTTGAGTGAGAGAGAGGCAGATAAGAGAAAGGGCACGCCAGGGCTTTGCTTTGCAGGCAAATGCCTTAACGGCTAAGCCAGCTCTTCAGCCCCAATTCCTAATATTCTTTTTTTAAAAAAATAATTAATTAATTTGCAATCAGAGGAGATAGAAGAGAGAACAGATGTGGTAGGGCCTCCAGCCATTGCAAACAAACTCCAAACACATGCACCACTTTGGGCATCTGGCTTACATGTGTACTGGAGAATCGAACCTGGGTCCTTTGGATTTGCAGACAAGTGCTTTAACCTCTAAGCCATCTCTCTAGCCATTTTTGATTTTGAGGTTTTCATTCTAGTCCAGGATGACCTGGAATTCACTATGTAGTCTCAGAGTGGTGTCAAATTCATACATCTGCCTGCCAAGTGCTGGGATTAAAGGCATGTGTCACCTCGCCAGGTCCAATTTTTAAGCCTAGTATTTTTACTATATCTTGGGGTTGGGAGTGAGGGGGAATAACACAACTTACTCTGCTTTTTTTTTTTTTTTCCCAAGGTAAGGTCTTACTCTAGTCCAGGCTGACCTGGAATTCACTATGTATTCTCAGGTTGGCCTCAAACTTACAGTAATCTTTCTACCTCTGCTTCAAGAGTGTTAGTATTAAAGGCGTGTACCACCATGCCCAGTCACTCTGTTTTCTTACCCATAACAGAAAATAAGTAATTTCAATATTTTTATTTCTATTAGAAGCATTTTCCATGTAATTTTTCCAGGCAGCATATACTATACATGAATTTTACTAAAATATAGTCAAGAATTTACCACTAAACATTTAAAAATGGACCCAAAAAGAAATAAGAATTGTTCTAGAGACGATTTGTTGTTTAGTTTTATGCATCTTATTGCTGCACTAGGCTATCATAAACCATGAGGGACTGGCTAGTGTTCGTTTATAAAGACCACCTACCTCCCAGACTAGCACGCATTTATTGGTTTTCTTCACAGCTTCCTCATCAGATTCCTCATCATCTGGAAAAGACAATATAGCTAAATTTACCCTAGCCTTAGGATTGAGATTCTTAAACAATATCCATTCTACTCAAATACTGTCACATTTCCCTATGTATTTGAATCATGTTTTCCTTCTGATATTCTTATTTTCCCTATATTTGACTTGAAACAGCAGGTAGGTAGGGACATTAATAAATACTCAGCATCATATCACGCAGCTAGTCAATGTGGTACATGCACAGAGTCCTAGCAATGGGGGAAGTTCAAGTGGGAGAACTACTTTGAGCCCAGGAGTTTAAAGCCTGAGCAACAAAGCTAGACTTCACCCTGGGGGGGGGGAAAGGTTCTCACCACATGTGGTGGCGCACGCCTTTAATCCTAGCGCTTGGGAGGCAGAGGTAGGAGAATCGCTGTGAGGTTGAGGCCACCTTGAGACTACATAGTGAATTCCAGGTCAGCCTAGGCTAGAGTGAGATCCTACCTCAAACAACCAAGAAAAAGGGGAGGCTCTCTGCAGATATTGTTAAATGCTAACGCAGCTCTTTGTTGATGGGAGGAATAAATACTCATGGAAGTATGATTGAAAGATGAAGATGGGAATGGTTGGGAGATATGTGGTAGAGCATTAGCTCCAATTTCCAGCACTCTAAAACAAGCTAACGAAAAAAATAAAAAATAAGTAAAACAAGCTAATGCTCAGTAACAACAGAGCAGATCTGAGCAATGAAGACAGAGCTGCCAAAATGGTTCAGTTAAAGGCTTTTATGTGCAAAGCCTACAGGTCGGAGTTCGATTCCCCAGTGCCCATGTAAAGCCAGATGCACAAAGTGGCTCACGCAACTGGAGTTCATCTACAGGGACAAGAGGGCCTGGTGTGCTCTCTATATACTTCTCAAATAAACAACAATAATAAAAAAAGCACAGCTGGGTGTGGTGGTGCACGCCTTTAATCCCAGCACTTGGGAGGCAGAGGCAGGAGAATTACCATGAGTTCGAGGCCACCCTGAGATTGCATAGTGAATTCCAGGTCAGCCTGGGCTACAGTGAGACCCTACCTCGAAAAACCAAACAAACAAAAAAACACCCAACCAAACAAAACCCCTGTTGAACGTGTTGTTCGCATGTGTACACACGCATGTAAGGCCTGACAATGTTTTAGTCACTAAACACTGTCATTTCCCTAGCCCCCTTTCTTCTTCTTCCTTTTTGGAGACAGAATCTCTGTAAATAGCCCAGGTTTGACTGACCTATGTATTCCACACTGCCTTCCAACTTGAGATCCTCCTGCCTCCATCTCAAACATGTTTCAACCATAGCTTGCTGATTTGTTTTTTTGTTGTTTTTCAAGGTAGGATCCTGCTATAGCCCAGGTTGACCTGGAATTCACTATGTAGTCCCAAGGCGGCCCTGAACTCTCGGCAATCCTTCTACCTCTGCCTCCTGAGTGCTGGGATGAAAGGCGTGCTCCACCATACCCAGCTTTAGCTTGTTGATTTTAAACAAATTAAGTATATTCATGTAATCAGCACATACAACCAAGATAGAGAGGGAAACTAGCTAAGAGAATATCCTTAAAGGACAGGCAGAAGAATAATTTTAACAGTAATTAATACACATGATCCTGCAATAAACACTGTATAAGCATCTATAGCAGGCTCAAATTTGAGTATGTCTGTCTAAAATTCTTGAACTCTAGAACGTTGCAGAAAGGGTCAAGATGAATGGGCAAATGTACCATCCCACCTCCCACAACTCTGCTCTCCCATTCATGCCCTCCTAACCCCATTCACCATCTCCCTTCGTGTTAGAAGTTTGTTCGTCCCACTTTATCCGATGCAGCATGAGTCGCTTAAATTTCTTCTGGGCCTTGGGGCCTGGAAACAGAATTTTGCCAGAGTTGTAAAGATGACAATATAGAAAGAAACTGTGAATTCATCTAATGCTCAGACATTAATGCGGTAGTTGAAGTAATCCAAGGAACCACTGTAGCCTTCTATTCCAATAACCACAGAAACAGAAGTCTAGAAAGTTCTATCCAAATACATACAGCTCTAAGTACATCTTTCTCCCTTCTCCCCACAATACCAATCAATGTAGGTTTTGGGCTGTCTAGATATTCTCTCAGTGTTTCGTAGACTCACCCCCTTCCACTACCACCACGTTGACATCCTTGTGCAGAACCACCACCCCTGTCAGGTACAGCTGCCCAGCATTGGCCTCAATCTTGAACTTCTTGGCTGGGTTGCTCAAATTTCGAACTCTAGGGGAGGGAAAGTTTCATTATGTCTTCAGTTTTACCATCAGTAGCTGCACAAATGGAGTGGCAAATAAACAGAAGAATCCAACATGTTTTTCTCTTTAAAGACAAGGCCTCAGGAGTGTACAAATGTGTTTCTGTTCACTTGTATTTCTTCCAAGTGTGACACTACATTTTAGGACAAAGGTAACTGGTTAAAATCTCAGAATGAGGGGAAGTACTCACTATCCTCCAAAACTATTTATAAACACACCACTTGTGACAGTTTAAAAGCTTTAGACATCTATAATGTGGCTATGTAGGCATGAAAATCATCTATACGGAGACATGAAAAACAAGTAATATTGGGCTGGAGAGATAGCTTAGCAGTTGAGATGTTTGCATGCAAAGCCAAAGGACCTCGGTTTAATTCCCCAGGACCCACATAAGCCAGATGCACAAGGGGCACATGAGTCTGGAGATCGTTTGCAGTGGTTGCAGGCCCTGGCGTGCCCATTCTCTCTCTCCCAAATAAATAAAAAATAAAAGTTTTTTAAAAATTTCAAAAAACAAAACAAAACAGTAATATCAGGACTGGTCCTAAGAAATCAGAGAACAGGAAGGGGACTTCTCCAGTAAGTGCTACTCTGGACTGTTAGAATGTTTTTTGATATTTTCCAGCCTGGGCTAGGCTGGGAGCTGCTGTGTAATCCAGGTTAAACTTGAACTCCTGATTCTCCTGTTCCTCCTTCCAAGGGCTGGGATTACAGGCAGGCACCATAATGCCTGGCTCAGAAATTTTATCTCATAAACATTACTCGTTTTATAATAATGTATCACTTCTAATGAAGAACTAGTTAATAGAAAATGAGCACACTTAATAGAAGATGCACATGAACTTAACCTAAAAGAATGAAAACATTAAATCAAGACAAAAGCAAAAATATATTTCCAGAGCTGGGCATGGTGGCACACACCTTTAATCCCAGCACTTAGGAGGCAGAGGTAGGAGGACTGTGTGAGTTCGAGGCCACCCTGAGACTACACAGTGACTTCCAGGTCAGCCTGGACTAGAGAGAGACCCCAACCTGAAAAATCAAAAGAATTTTCCAGTACACAAATGGATTTTGGAATGAGTACATAAGATAAAGATATGAATACTGAGGAAAAAATTAACACTTTTTGGATCGGGTGTGGGGGCGCATACCTATAATCCCAGCATTCAGGAGGCAGAGGTAGGAGGATCACTGTGAGTTCGAGGCCACCCTGAGACTACATAGTGAATTCCAGGTCAGCCTGGGCCAGAGTGAGACCCTACCTTAAAACAAAAACAAACAAACAAAAAAAGCACCTTTCTGGAGAAACAGGATATTTTATCATATGGCGTGAACAAATACATCCCTTGATTTATTCTTTGGAATATATACTGGTGACTAAGATCTGAGGAGAGAAATGAATAGCCGCCACAACAAGAAGCCTTTAACCCTTACCTCCGTAAAAGAGCTCCTAGCTCTTGATTCACACTAGGGAAACTGAGGAAGGACTAGTGTTGGCCATGATTTTAGGTCACAATGATTCTGTCTGAAGCAGAACATACTGGAAATTATTTTAGAATTTCTTAGGGAAAGCTGGCCTACTGCAAACACCTACCTATATACAGATATGTGTACCCCCTGAGAAATGTCTTCTTTAAGCTTTTTAATTTTCTTGACCTTTCTCTGTTCTGCTGTAAGTTTTCGGGCAGCGTTGGCCTCTTCATGCGCTCTGTCGTGACAGGAAGGACATCCACAAGTGAGAAAGGCATTGAAGATCAGAGGCAGGGCTAAGGGAAAGAGAGAGCAACAGAGAACTCTCCCCTCCCTCCAAATATGGATCCCCCAGAGGAGTCTGGAAAAGGCACGTATCCTGGCTTCCCACCCAGTCCCACGGCACTTACTTCTGTCGTTTTGCCATCTGGGCTCTGACGTGGGCTTCCACCTTCGTGGGGTCCTGAACAGCTTCTGTCCCTAGTACTCGCATCAAATTGGAAATTCTCACTACAGTGGAGAGAAGAAAGCCATCAATCTCCCAGACTGCTTCTCTCACTACGATAACCTGTTCTTTATGCCTACAGACACTGCCCTGCTCCTCTGTTTAAAATACCTGCCCCAAATCACCTTCTCCAGTAATTCCTACCTTGAAACTCCTAGAAGTTCAAGCAATGTGAAAAGTTGGTTTGCACTTACATTATGAAAAACAACGCGAGGGCTGGAGAGATGTCTTAGCAGTTAAGGCACTTACTTGCGAAGCCCAAGGACCCAGGTTTGCTTTCCCAGGATCCAATAAGGTGGCGCAGGCATTTGGAGTTTGTTTGCAATAGCTGGAGGCCCTGGTGCACCCACTCTCTAGCTCTCAAATTAATTATTAAAATAAATAAAATTAAAAAAAAAACAATGTTGAGTGCGCAGTGCCAGATGAGACATCCATACCACCATCTCCAAAGCTCAGAGAATTAAAAAAAAAAAAAAAATTAAGAGGAGCTGGGCATGGTGGCACATGCCTTTAATCCCAGCATGGGGAGGCAAAGATAGGAAGATCGCCAAGAATTCAAGGCCATCCTGAGACTACATAATGAATTCCAGGTCATCCTGGGCTAGAGCGAGACCCTACCTCAAAAAAGCTCCTCCCCCCAAAAAAAAGAGGGCTAGAGAGATCAAAGGACCTAGGTTTGATTCCTTAGGATATAAGCCAGATGCGCAAGGGGCGCACGTGTGTGGAGTTCACTTGTACAGGCTGGCACACCCATTCTCTCTCTCCCTCTTTCTGTCCCTCAAATAAATAAGTAAAAGTAAGTAAGTAAATAAAAAGTAAAAATGTTTAAGATACTCAGGATGGGGAAGCGTGCTTTGTGACTTGAAGTGGCCGCTGTATTCATGGCTTCATAGCAGCTGTCCTTACCTGCACAATATTGGACCCACCAATACTCTGTCATAGATGATGGAGGGGGGAAGGAGATGAAAAAAAGATCAAATAGAAGAGGGACTAGTTGGCAAAAAGGAGAGGTTCAGAGGCAGAAGATACGGCTCAGCATTCACAGATGTGTTCTTGCACAGCCTGGCGGCCCAGCTTTGAGTCCCCAGTATCCAAGTAAACCAGATGCAAAGTGGCACAAGCATCTGGAGCTTGTTTGCAGTGGCAGGACGACCTTGCGTGCCAATACCCATTCTCTCTCTCTCTCTCAAATAAACAAAGGGAGAGGTTCAGTGGAAGGGAAGGAGAAACCACAGGTAATGAAGGTGATTATGATCCAGTATACCCACCTGCACCACCTGCTGAAATGCTGGGGTGACAGACGTGTGCCACTATGCTTGGCAGATTCCCCCATCTCCCCACACACATTCACCTCATGATTTTTGTTGGCATTAGGATATGACCTTCGGATTAGAACACCTATATATTATTCAGTTTTATTATTATTATTTTTTTGTTTTCATTTTGGTTTTTCAAGGTAGGGTCTCACTCTGCCCAGGCTGACCTGGAATTCACTATGTAGTTTCAGGGTGGCCTCGAACTCATAGCCATCCTCCTACCTCTGCCTCCCCAGTGCTGGGATTAAAGGCATGTGCCACCACCAGTTTTATTATTTTTTTTGTTCTTTTTTAAAAAATTATTTATTTATTTTGAGAGATTGGGGCGGGGGTAAGGTCTCACACTAGCCCAGGTTGGCCTTGAACTCCAGGGTGCTGGGACTAAAGGGATGTGCCACAATGGCCAGCCTCACCTCCAGGAATTTAAAGACTAAAATCCTTTCAGGAAAACCAGAGATCTATACAGTTAATAATGCTTAAATATGAGTCTTAAGCCAGGCATGGTGGCACACACCTTTAACCCCAGCACCTGGGGCGCAGAGGCAGGAAGATTGCCGTGAGTTCAAGGCCACCCTGAGACTCCATAGTGAATTGCAGGTCAGCCTGGGCTAGAGTGAGACCCTGCCTCGAAAAACAAAAAACAAACAGGGCTGGAGAGATGGCTTAGCGGTTAAGCGCTTGCCTGTGAAGCCTAAGGACCCCGGTTCGAGGCTTGGTTCCCCAGGTCCCACGTTAGCCAGATGCACAAGGGGGCGCACGCGTCTGGAGTTCGTTTGCGGAGGCTGGAAGCCCTGGCGCGCCCATTCTCTCTCTCCCCCTCTATCTGTCTTTCTCTCTGTGTCTGTTGCTCTCAAATTAAAAAAAAAATTAAAAAAAAAAAAGAGTCTTAAATTCACTTCTATAAGGAATATGTTGACTTCACTTAATAAGTAAAGACAATGTCACCAATGAACCATGAACCTGTGGATAATTCCGAGAAACAAAAAAACACTCGAAGAAAGATGCTACCAATTCTTCTGGAATGCAAGGCAAGCTTGCTCTTTGCAGCAGCAGCGGGTGAAGAGGCATACCTTTGGGTTCTGGCGGCGGCATCAGACCTAGCCGGACTTTTTCCTGCAGCTCCTTCTGTGCCTCCCTCCGCGTCTGCCTCCGGAGTTTCTTCTGCTCCTTCTTGGTAAGATAGACTCCCAGAGTAACTGGTGTGTCGTTGTCAACTGTCGGGCAGAGAAAACAAGTGAACCAAAGCAGACAGTACCAGAGGTGAAGATCAATCACATTAAAAGGACCATTAGCTAAATTATTATTTTTTTTTTTGGGGGGGGGTTCAGATATGGTCTCTCTCTGGTCCAGGTGGTCTCAGGGTGGCTTCAAACTCCTGGTAATCCTACCTCCTCTGACTCCCGAGTGCTAGGACTAAAGGCGTGCATCATCACGCCAGGCTTATTATTTATTTTTGAGGGGGAGAAATAAAGACAGGGCTTTGCTTTGTAGTCCAGGCTGACCTTGAACTTGAAATCTCTCACCTTCACCTCCCAAATCCTGGGATTACAGGAAGGCACTAGTGTGCCTAGCCTCTTATTGTTATTATTATTATTTTCTGAGGTTGGGTCTCACTCCAGACTAATTTAGAGTTCACTCTGTAGTCCTAGGCTGTCCACATCCAGCTTTAGTATTTTTAAGTTCTGAGAAAAATAATAATTTTTAAAGTATCATCTTTTTTTGAAGCATTTTTTTTTAAAAGCAAGAGTGAGAGAGAATTGGTGTGCCAAGACCTCCAGCCACTGCAATTGAACTCGAGATGCGTGCACTCCCCCATGCATACTTGCATCATTATTCATCTGGCTTATTTGGAACCTAGAGCGTCAAACATGAGTCCTTAGACTTCATAAGCAAACCCCTTAACTGCTAAGCCATCTCTCTAACCCAGTATTATCTTTGTAAGTAGTGTATTAAGTCTTACGCAAGACTGTAATTCTCAATGATCTTAATATTACATGTCTAGTAGCCACTAACCTATGAGAACATTTAAATTATTAAAAATACAAACAGCTGGAGAGATGACTTAGCAGTTAAGGCACTTGCCTAAGAAACCTAAGGAGCCAGGTACACTCATTTTCTCTCTCTCCACCTCTCTCTCAAATAATGTTTTTTTTTTTTTTTTTTTTGTTGTTTTTAAGTACAAACAGAGCCAGGTGTGGTGGCACATGCCTTTAATCTCAGCATTAAGGAGGCAGAGATAGGAGGGTTGCCATGAGTTCAATGTCACCTGAGACTACATAAGCAATTCCAGGTCAGCCTGGGCTAGAGTGAGATACTACCTTGAAAAAAAAATTAAATTAACAAAAATAAATAAAAATTTAAGAAAGTACAAACAGGGACTGGAGAGATGGCTTAGTGGTTAAGGCATTTGCCTATGAAGCGTAAGGACCCAGTTCAATTCCCCAGTACCCAAATAAGCCAGATGCACAAAGTGGTGCATGTGTTTGGAGTTCATTTGCAGTGGCTGAAGGCCCTGGCATGGGCCCCTGCCATTGTCTCTCTCTCTCTTTTTGTCTGTTTCTCTCTGCTTGCAAATGATTAAATAAAATTTGAAAAAAAGGAAAAAAAATAGTACAAAACTGAAGAGATGGCTTAGTGTTTAAGGCACCTGCCTACAAAGCTAAAGGACCCAGGTTTGATTTCTCAGGCCCTGTGTAAGCCAGATGCACTAGGTGGAAAATGCACCTGGAGTTCACTTGCAGTGGCTGGATGCCCTGGTGCATCTAGTCTATTTTTCTCTCTCAAATTAAATAAATAAATCAATTTATATATATATATATATATATTTTTTTTTTTTTTTTTTTTTTGAAAAGTACAAACAGGCCTTTGGTTTCACTGGTACAATTTGGTTTTCAGATGCAGCAACTGTAAGTGAATAGTGGTTCAGTTCAAGACAGCCCAGACAGAACATATACATCACTGCGTACATCACCACTGGAGAGTGCTGCTCTGGAGCCTTGCCTGAGTAAATCTACACGTTACCTGGAGGGTTGAGCTGGGCTGGATGTTCAACAAGATTTGTGATTCCAAAATAATCTTCTCTCTTGGGATTTTCCTCTGTACTAAAAGGAAGAAGAAAGAACAAGATGTATGGGTAGAGACGATGTTAAGTGTAATCTCAGGACACAGCGACAATACCCCATCTCTACGTGTTCTAGCGCTTTTAGAATGCGCGTTGCGTCTCTTCACTATGTACTTAGGTTACATACACTTTACATGACAAGAAAATGGGGCCCTCCAAAAGTTGGGTACATCTACTATACCAGCTATTCTCCCTTCATTCAAATATAAATATAAATATAAATATATATACACATACATTTTGTTTATTTATTTTCATTCCCCACCCACCTGAGGAAGAGACAGAGGAAAGGATGAGCACACCAGGATGTCTTTTTTTTTTTTTTTTTTTTTTTGGTTTTTGAGGTAGGGTCTCACTCTAGCCCAGGCTGACCCGGAATTCACTATGGAGTCTCAGGGTGGCCTCGAACTCATGGCAATCCTCCTACCTCTGCCTCCCGAGTGCTGGGATTAAAGGCGCGTGCCACCACGCCCGGCTTGAGGATGTCTTACCACTGCAAACAAACTCCAGATGCATGTGCCACTGTGTGCATCTGGCTTCTAGTTTTTTGGAAGGTGGGTTCTTGTGTGTTTCTTTTAAAAAATTATTTATTTATTTGAGAGAGAGAGAGAGAGAGAGAGAGAGGGAGGGAGGGAGGGAGGGAGGGAGGGAGGGAGGGAGGGAATGCGTGCACCAGGGCCCCACCAGCCACTGTAAACAAACTCTAGATACATATGCCCCCTTATGCATCTGGCTTACATGGGTACTGAGGAATTGAACCTGGGTCCTTAGGCTTCACAGGCAAGTGCCTAACTGCTAAGCCATCTCTCCAGCCCTTTGTTTTTGTCAAGGCAGGGGACTTACTCTAGCCCAGGCTGACCTGGAACTTACTCTGTAATTCCAGGCTTGCCTTACATCAGTCCTCCTGCCTCTGCCTCCCAAGTGCTGGGACTAAATGTATGTGGCACATGTGTCTGGAGTTCATTTGTAGCGGCTAAAAGCCCTGGTGCACCCTATTATTTGCAAGGGGAGAGAGAGAGAGAGAATGGGTGCACCAGGGCCTCCAGCCGCTGCAAATGAACTCCAGACGTAGGTGCCACATTGTGTATATGGCTAATGTGGGTCCTGGGGAATTGAACCTGGGACCTTTTGGACCTTTGGCTTCGCAGACAAACACCTTAACTGCTAAGCCATCCCTGCAGCCCCAGTTTTTGTTTTTGAAGTATAAGGGATCAAACTCAGGGCCTTTTACATGCTTGGTCACCAGCCCTAGAACTGAATCCTTATAAGAACATAAACAGGGGCTGGGGAAATGCCACAATGGTTAAAGGTGCTTGCTTACAAGTCTGCCAACCCAGGTAAATAAAGCTGGCTACCAAACTGGAGAAATGGCTCAGTGGTTAAGGCACTTGCCTGCAAAGCCTAATGACCCAGGTTCAGTTCTCCAGTGTCCACGTAAAGCCAGATGCATAAAGTTGCACATGTGTTGGAATTCGTTTGCAATGGCTGGAGGCCCTGGTGTAGCCATTTTCTCTGTTTCTCTTCTATCTCTCTTGGCTTGCAAATAAATAAAAATTAATATTTTAAATAAAGCTTGACACAAAGTGACACATGCACCTGTAATCCCAACATGCCTATGGCAATAGGAGGTAGAGCCAGGAAAATCTAGGAACTCACAAACAGCAGCAAACAAGAGATTCTGTCTCAGAACAAGGTGGAAGCAGAGGAAAAATATGGAGACTGTCCTCTGACCTCCACATGCACACTACATGTGCCATTCTCCCATCACTCACATACACACACACACACACACACACACACACACACACACACACATATTTAAAAGACTAAACATGTAGAATGTAGCAAAAATATGTAATTAAAAAAATACGGACTGGATGAATGGCTTAGTGGTTAAAGTGTTTGCCTGCAAAGCCAAAAGGACCTCGGTTCAATTCCCCTGGACCCAGGTAAGCCAGCTGCACAAGGGGGCACATGTGCCTAGAATTTGTTTGCAGTGGCTGGACGCCCTGGCGCACCCATTCTCTCTCTCTCTCTCTCCCTCTTTCTCTCTCAAATAAGTATACATATATGAGTATAAAAAAGTATACACACACACACACACACACACACACACACACACACACATATTTAAAGGGAAATAGTCTGGCACACCATTCTCTCCCACTCTCTCAAACAAATGAAAAAACTATTTTTTAAGAATCCAAAAAGATGGCTGGAGAGAGGGTTTAGCGGTCAAGGCATTTGCCTGCAAAGCCAAAGGTCCCAGGTTCAATGCACAAAGTGGTGCATGTGTCTGGAGTTTGTTTGCAGTGGCTGGAGGCCCTGGTGCACCCATTCTCTGTCTCTCAAATAAATAAACTAATACTTTCTTAAAAATCCAAAGAGTGCTGTAAAGATGGTTCAGCAATTAAGGCACTTTCCTGAAAAGCCTAACATCCCAGGTTCGATTCCCCAGTACCCATGTAAAATCCACACGCGCAAAGTGGTGCACGTATCTGGAGTCCACTTGCAACAGGTGGAGGCTTTGGCATGGAGAGATGGCTTAGCGGTTAAGCACTTGCTTGTGAAGCCTAAGGACCCCGGTTTGAGGCTTGGTTCCCCAGGTCCCACGTTAGCCAGATGCACAAGGGGGCGCACTTGTCTGGAGTTCGTTTGCAGTGGCTGGAAGCCCTGGCGCACCCATTCTCTCCCTCTCCCTCTGTCTGTCTTTCTCTCTGTGTCTGTCGCTCTCAAGTAAATAAATAAAAAATGAACAAAAAAATATTTAAAAAATATGTATTTATAAATATTTATATATTTATTTACATAAAAATAATATATAAATATATATATATTTATAAATATTTATATATTTTTATATATATAATAAAAGAAAAAGAGGTGGGAGAGAGAGGATGGTGAGAGAGAATTATGATCATAGTATAATGTCTGTATTGTTGGAAGTTGTCAATAAGTAGTTAAAAAAAATGGAATACTGTAAAACACAAGTAACACTATATAATAAAAGCAAAGAAGAGAGCATGATAGCACAATGTTTTATGATCAGCACTCAGAAGGCAGAGGTAGGAAGATCACTGTGAGTTTGAAGCCAGCCTGGCATTACAAAGTGAGTTCCAGGTCAGTCTGGATTACAGTGAGATGTTACATTAAAAAAAAAAAAAAAAAAAATGCATGGGCTGGAGCTGGGCATAGTAGCGCATGCTTTTAATCCTAGCACTCAGGAGGCAGAGGTAGGAGGATGGCCATGAGTTTGAGGCCACCCTGAGACTCCATAGTGAACTCCAGGTTAGCCTGGACTACAGCGAGACCATACCTCGAATAAACAAAAAACAACAACAACAACAACAAAAACACCTTGGGCTAGAGAGATGGCTCAGCAGTTTAAGGCGCTTGCTTGCAAAGCCTTACACCCTGGGATTAATTCCCCAGTTCCCATGTAAAATCAGATGTATGTACACACATCTGGAGCTTGTTCACAGTGGCCAGAGGCCCCAGTTTGCTCATTCTCTTTCTCTTCCTCCTTGAAAAGTAATCAAAAATAAATAAATACACACACACACTCATTCTCTTTCTCTCCCTCCTTGAAAAGTAATCAAAAATACACACACACACACACACACACACACACACACACACACGTATACATATATATGCAAATCCTTGGGTTTAGACCCTAGCACTGAAAACATAAATATGTCCAATTTTACAGACTGACTTTGTATGTACACTGTGCTTCTGATTCTGCTGCATTCACTCAAAGCTAAGAATTACTCAAAAACCAGTGTTTTTGAAAATACATGAGCTTGTGCACAGTTATTTCATTTGGACTTAAATTTTTATTTGGGGCTGGAAGGATGGCTTAGCAGTTAAAACGCTTGCCTGCAAAGCAAAAGGACCCAGGTTCAATTCCCCAGGACCCATGTTAGCCAGCTGCACAAGGTAGTGCACGCATCTGGAGTTCATTTGTAGTGGCTGGAGATCCCTGGTGTGCCCATTCTCTCACTCACTCTCCTCCCTCTTTCTCTGTCAAATAAATAAATAAATAAAAATAAATTTTTATTTGATGCCTGTGCACCACCTCTAGTAGAAACAAGAAACTCACAGGTCGAAGCCATTGGGGATGATGTAAGAGTCCCACCATTCAATTTCAGGGATGTCTCCTTCCTTTAGCTCCTTCTTAGGAGCAATGAGAGCGAGCCGAGTTGAAGCATGGATGCCTGTTTTTCGAGCAGCCTGTGAAATCTCTGCCTGCAGCTTCTCCAACTGAGCCTACAGGTAAAAAGACCAAGTCAAGAAGAAAGCTGGAGCCACAGGAAAGTGGTAGAATCAAACTTTAAAACACCCCTGATTGAAACCCTTCTGAGACCAATAACTCACAATTCCCAAGAGTTTAGGGAAGCAGCCACTTCTGCTTTATCTTATCCTTCATTCAGTTTGCTTACTAACAGCTCAACCCATCCCCATCTCCCTCCACTTCAGAGGTGCCTGCAGCAGATATGCAGAAGTGGAATTTCATGAAAACCTCATTCAGAGAGGACAATAATTAAAAGACTATTTCAAGTCACCTGATGTTTAGAGTTTCTGCAGTAATCCCCCCCCCCCACAAAGTATGGTCTCCCTCTAACCCATGCTGACCCGGAATTCACTATGTAGTCTTCGGGTGGCCTCACACTCACAGCGATCCTCTTACCTCTGTCTCCCAAGTGTTGGGATTAAAGGTGTGCACCACCATGCCCAGCTCTGCAGAAATTTTTTTAAATATATCTTTTTAATTTATTTATTATTTTTGTTTGTTTGTTTGTTTTTCAAGGTGGAGTCTCACTCTAGCCCAGGCTGACCGGGAAATCACTATGTAGTCTCAAGGTGGCCTCGAGCTCACGGCAATCCTCCTACCTCTGCCTCCTGAGTGCTGGTATTAAAGGCGTGTGCCACCACACTGGGCAAAATATGTATTTTTAAATTTTTTATTAGAGAGAGAGAGAGTGAGGGAGAGAGTGTGGGCACCCCAGGGCTTCCAGCCACTGTTAACGAACTCTAGATGCATGCGCCACCATGTACATCTGGCTTATGTGGGTCCTGGAGAATTGAACCTGGATCCTTAGGCTTTGCAAGCATGTGTCTTAACCATCTCTCCAGCCCTAAAATATATTTTATTTGGGCTGGAGAGATGGCTTAGAGGTTGAGACACTTGCCTGAGAAGCATAAAGACCCAGGTTTGATTCTCCAGGTCCCAAGTGAGCAAGATGCACATTGAGGTGCACGCGTATGGCATTCATTTGTAATGGCTGGAAGCCCTAGCACGCCCTTTCTCTCTCTCCCTCTGTCTCTAATAAATAAATAAATAAAAATAAATTTAAAAAAAACGTTATTTGAGAGAGAAAAAGAGATAAAATGGGTGTGCCAGGGCGTCTTTCTAGCTTACGTGGGTCATGGGGAATCGAACCGGGTTCCTTTGGCTTTGTAGGTAAACACTTTAACTGCTAAGCCATCTCTAAAGCCCCTTCTGCAGTAGTTTTTGAGGTACGGTATCACCCTACTCAAGGCTGACTTGGAACTCACTCTGGAGACTCAGGCTGGCTTCAAACACACAGCAATCCCAATTCTGCCTCCCCAGAGCTGGAATGAAAGTCATGGGTCATCACATCCATGTTGCAGTAAATTTTAACACCAGCCACACCCATGGTCTCTCTATCTGCCTCCCCCTCTCAAACAAACAAATAAATAAAATTTTAAAAAATAAGTAAATAAAGTATTGGGGCTGGGGAGAAGGCTCAGTCAGTCAAGTACTTATCATGCAAGCATTAAGGCCTGAGTGCAGATCTTCAACACCCTCATAAAAGCTGGAAATGGGGAAGGGGAGACAAGAGGCTAGTTGGCTGAGATGAACTGGTGAGCTCTGGATTCAGTGAGACCCTGTCTGAAAACTAAGATGGAGAAGCTGGGAATGTCGGGCAGATCATACACTGCATGCCTAGCACAAAGCAAGCTTGTTTGAGTCCCAGCACGATGGGCATGGAGAATGGTGGCACACAATTATAACCCTAGTGCCCTGGGAGGTGAACACAGCAAGACCAAAAGTCTCAGGTTATATTCAGCTACATAGTGAGTTTGAGGCCAGCCTGAGCTACATGAAGCCTTATCTGGAAAAACAAACAAACAATGAAATAAAAATAAGATGGGCAAGGGCTTGAGGAAGACACCTGACATGGTGACCTAAGCAGATACATGTGTGCTCACATACATGAACATATACATATATGAAATACACACACACTTAGAACCAGTATTACAAGACTAAACATAATCTTTAAAAAATGCTCAAAACTGGGCACGGTGGCACACGCCTTTAATCCCAGCACTCGGGAGGCAGAGGTAAGAGGACTGCAGTGAGTTCAAGGCCACTCTGGGAATACATAGTGAATTTCAGGTCAGCCTGCGCTAGAGCAAGACCCTACCTCGGGTGGGGGGGGGGGGAATCCTCATTGGGCTGGAAATGGTTTAGCAGTTAAGACGCTTGCCTGCAAAGCCAAAGGATCCAAGTTCAATTACCCACGTTAAGCCAGATGCACAAGGTGGTGCGAACTTCTGAAGTTTGTTTGCAATGACTAAAGGCCCTGGCATGCCCATTTTCACTCTATCTGCCTCTTTCTCTCAAATAAATAAATAAAATGAAATGAAATGAAATGAAATAAAATAAAATAAAATAAGTAAAGGAAAATAGGGCTGGAGGGATTGCTCAGTGGTTAAGGTGCTTGCCTGCAAAGCCCAAGGACCTCGGTCCAATCCCCCAGGACCCACATAAGCCAGATGCACAAGGTGGCACATGCGCCTGGAGTTCATTGCAGTGGCTGGAGGCCCTGGCATGCCTATTCTCAATCTCTCTCTGTCTGTCTGCGTGCCTTTCTCTCAAACAAATAAAATATAAATTAAAAAGAAAGAAAGAAAATAAACAACCCTGAAATACATAGTGAATTTGAGGTCAGCCTGGGCTAGACTGAAACCCTACCTCAAAAAACCACAAAAGAAAAAAAAAGAATTGGTAAATACACTAAAAAGATACTCATTTTTTTTTTTTTGTTTGTTTTTTGTTTTGTTTTTTGAGGTAGGGTCTCACTCTAGCCCAGGCTGACCACTCTGTATTCTCAGGGTGGCCTTGAACTCACAGTGATCCTCCTACCTCTGCCTCCCGAGTGCTGGGATTGAAGGCGTGCACTAGCACGCCTGGCGTCATTGTTTTAATTACCTGTTTATGTAATTCCTCAGGTCTAGATCTCTTTTGTTTGTTTGTGAGGCAGGGTCTCACTCCAGCCAAGGCTGACCTGAAACTCACAGTCATACTCCCACCTTCACTGGCCTGGACCTGTAGGCGTGAGCCAGTATATCCAGCTAAATTCTTTACTTTTTTGTTGGCAGTAATTTCCTTTCTGTTAAGTTGCCTAAATTCTAAATTCTGGGATATACTCAAAGCCAGATAGGTACCTTTGTCCTTAATCGTTGAGCAATCTTCTCAAATTTGCCTTTGTCGTGAAATTTAAAAGTGCGTCTCTGGCGCTGGGAAGGGGCAATGGAGACTCGAGGATCAAAAAAAGTATTGGATTCCATGTCTTCTGATGGCTTTTCTTTGAGCTGCTGTTTAAACTGTTCCCTCTTCACAGCACGAATATTGGCTTTCAGAGTGGGCATCCGATGTGTCAGCTCAATCTCCTTGCCTGTTGCGTCTACAGTGCGACCTTGCTCATCTAGGATCAGCGGTGTAGGTTTAGTTTGATCTTTTAACTCTACCTTCCTGAAAAATAGCCCATAAAGAAATAAATCCTATATACCGTTAAGGCAAACAGAAAACAAACAGAAGATGAAAGATATTAAGCCCAATTACAAAAAAAAAAAAAAAAAATACTTGGTAAAATAATTCTATGGCATGTAATCTTATCGGTAAATAAAATCTTCATTTAAAACATCAAACTGGATTGTTGCTTTCTGGTTAAAAGTAAAGGCAGCACCATCAAGCTGACACTGAGGATTTAGCTCCTTGGAGATCACCTGCCCCGTACATGCAAGGCCACAGCTTCTGTCTCCAGCCCTGATGGGGAGAAACAAATCCACATGTGTACCCACGTAAGCCGGATGCACAGGGTGGTGCGTGTGTCTGGAGCTCATTTGCACTGGTTAGAGGCCCGAGTGTGACCACTCTTTTTTCCTCTTTCAAATAAATGAATTAAAAATTATTTTCAAAATTATATTGAGAAGAATTTGTAATCCTATCTTTCTTTACTCCTGAAATGCTTTTTTCTGGTGGCGGTGCTAAAGACTGAACCCAAGGCATGCTGGCCAAGTATTGTAGCCCTGGGACCCATCCCCAGTGTTCTTCAGATAGTCATGGGACACCAGAGAAATCACAAATGCTAGGCCACAAATACCTTTACATCCTTTTGGAGGCAATGCCTCACTATAGCGCAGGCTGGTCTGGAACACTCTATAGTACAGGTTGGCCTTGCACTCATACCAATCCTTCTACTCAGCTTCCCAAATGCTGGGATTAAAGGTGTGTACCACTATGCCTAGCTTTCTTTCCTTCCTTCCCTCTCCAACCTCCTTCTCTCTTTCTTCCTTTCAGAAAAGGTCTTGTTATATAGTCCTGACTGGCCTGGAACTCTCCTTATAACATTAATACCTTTAATCCCAGCACTCAGGAAGCAGAGGAAGGAATATGGCCATGAATTCAAGGCCACCCTGAGACTACATAGTATATAGTGAATGCCAGGTTAGCCTGAACTAGAGTGAGACCCTACCTCAGCAAAAAAAAAAAGAAAAACAAAAACAAAAAAAATCTGGACCAAGTCTAATCTAGTTCTATTCCTAGCTCCAATATTAAGTGAATAATCTTTACTTCAGTTCTACTAGTTATAGAAACAAGACAAGGCATGTAACAAAGCCAAAAAATAAAAAAATAAATAAATCTAATATGTATGTATAGGTCCTATTTTAAAAACATGAAACTGGAGCCAGCATGGTGGCAGATGCCTTTAATCCCAGCACACGGGAGGCAAAGGTAGGAGGATCACCATGAGTTCAAGGCCACCCTGAGACTACATAGTGAATTTCAGGTTAGCTGGGGCTAAAGTGAGACCCTACCACGAAAAAAACAAAAAACAGGAAAAAAAAAGAAAAAAGACTGGGTTGGTGAGATGGCTTAGCAGTTAAGTCATTTATTTGCCTGTGAAGCCAAAGGACCCAGGTTCTATTCCCCAGGACGCACATAAGCCAAATATACAAGGGGGCACATGTATTGGAATTTGTTTGCAGTGGAAAAAGGCCCTGGCATGCCCATTCTCTCTCTGTCTCTCTGCTTACAAATAAATAACTAAATAAAATTTTTACAAAATCTTGAAAAAAAATTATAAAAACAAGCAAACATGAAACTGGAGCCAGGCATGGTGGTTCACACCTATAATCCCAGCACTCAGGAGGCTGAGCTACCAGGACTGCCATGAGTTTGACAACATCTTGGTCTACACAGTGAGTTCCAGATCAGCCTGGGATAGAGTGAGATCCTGCCTCAAAAAACAAACACCAAAAGAAGTAAAATCTGCAAGAAATAATTTTAAATTCTTTAGAAAAAAAGTGAATCAATAACATTCATAGGTAGTTTACTCACGGTGGAGCAATGCCCATGGCATGAAGGTTGGCCAGGCCCACCATGTTGGCGTTGCCGATGAGCCCTGGCTTCAGTGCCAGCTGGGCCTGGATTCGGGCTTGCAGCTCCGCTGCTTTCCTGGCTTTCTCGATGGCGTCGTTCATGAAGGTGGCGGCCTGGGAGGGCTGGATAGTGTTGCCAATGGGAAGTCGCTCTGCTTGGGAAGAGGAGGGCGTCTTTGGCTACGAGACAGAGGAAAAGAAACGAGATGGATTAGATAGGTATACAGATACGCACCTATACCCATAACAGATCAGAACCCTCGGGACCCTCACGTGGATGAATAGCAACATCTTCTGGACTCAACGTTCTCTTCAGAGGAACCGGGCACTATACCTGAGGCGCAGGGGGGCTAATGAAGCTCAGCTGCTTTTTCCTCTCTTCAATTTGTCGTGTTGCCGCCTCCATCATCTGTTTGATCTGCTCTCCAGAGGGAAAGATTGACAAGTATTAACTTCTCCCATATAGGTTCCTAGAGTGAAACGCATTTGTGTCTGGAGACCTAAAACTGTCTCCACTATATCCTACCTAAACCACAGACTAAAAGCTACATAAAGAGAGCCTACACTGCTGAGCATTAGAATTATTCAACCTTTTCTCCTAAAGCAGGATTGGTACAAGCTGTAATGACTAAGAGTCAGACAAGGGGCTAGAGAGATGGCTTAGTGGTCAAAGAGGTTGCCTGCAAGGCCAAAGGACCTCGGTTCGATTCCCCAGTACCCATGTAAGCCAGATGCACAAGGTGTTTGGAGTTCATTTATAGTGACTGGAGGCCCTGGTGTGCCTATTCTCTCTCCCTACGTCTTTCTCTCTCTCTCAAATAAATAATAAATAAAACATTTTTTTTTAATATTAAAAAAGAAAGACTCAGACGAAGCTAGGTATAGAACTGTTGTTTGCTGCCTGTGTGGCCTTGGACAAGCTAACCTCCTGCCAAGAATCTAAAGGGAGGGGTGTTAAAACTTACTAACTTAATTTATTCATATTTTGTTCATATTTATGTATTCACTTATCAAATTATGTTATCAGTCTCTAAGCTTCTAGTGTGGGTAAACACAGACAACAGTGAAAGGACTTCTGTAGACTTCTATAAACCTTTTTTGTTCTATCCTGATGATGGAAGATCCCCATGAGTTTGAAGCCACCCTGAGACTACATAGTGAGTTCCAGGTCAGCCTGAATTAGAATGAGACCATACCTTGAAAAGCAAAACAAAACCAAAAAAAAAAAAAAAATATATATATATAGAAAATAAACACAAGCTGGAAAGATGGCTTAGCAGTAAGGCTCTTGCCTGCAAAGCCTAAGGACAAATGTTTGACTCTCCAGATCCCATGTAAGCCAGATACACAGAGGTGAGGCAAATGCAAGGTCACACATGCCCACTAGGTGTCACAAATGCCTGTTGATTGCAGTGGCTGAGGCCCTGGCATGCCAATTCTCTCTAAAACAAAACAAAACAAAACAAAAACCCCAAAGCTGGGTGTGGTGACACATGCTTTTAATCTCCAGCACTCAAGAGGAAGAGGTAGGAGGATCACTGTGAATTTGAGGTCACCCTGAGACCTCGTAGTGAATTCCAGGTGAGTCTGGGCTAGAGTGAGACTCTGCCTCGAAAAAACCACAAAATAAACAAACACGCACACAAAAGTGAAAAAAGAGAAATTCAAAAAATCGTTTTTTCCCAGAAAGACCATATATATATATATATATACACATACACATACATACACAAACCTATTTACCCATATATTTCTCATTCATTCACAAAGTTATATGGTATCTATATATACTCTATTCTATGGATATATTATAGTTATATATTCTATCCCAATTTTTAAAAATATATTTTTTTACTTATTTTCAAGTAGAGAGAAATAGAAGAGAGACAGAGAAAATGGACATGCCAGGGCCTCCAGCTGCTGCAAACTTGTGATGCATGTGCCCCTTTGTGCATCTTGCTTTATGTGGGTACTGGGGAAGTGAACTCTGGTCATTAGGCTTTGTAGGGTAGTGCCTTAACTGCTGAGACTTCTTTCCAGCCTATCACCTCAATTTTAAGTAGTACAGGAAGTATTAATGTAGTTTCAAAATGGCTTAGTAGCACTTATTTTTAAAAATACAAGCATTTCCTGGGCAGGGGAGGGTGCTCAGTAGTTAAACCCACTTCCCTGCAAAGCCTGATAGCTCAGGGCTCAATTCTCCAGTAGCCATGTAAAGCCAGACACACAATGTGCACATATGACTACAGCTCATTGGTAGGCAAGAGGCCCTGCATGCTCACTCTCATTCATGTCTTCTCTCTCTCAAATAAATAACAATATATTAAAGACAATTTTTTTTTTATTAAATAGGCAACTTGAAAAAAATTGTTTTATGTTCCTAGATTTGAACCTAGCGCATGCTAACCAAGTATTTCACTACTGAGCTTTATTGCCAGCCTAATTTTAAATGAGTATGCTAAGTTTTTGATATATTTGGAAATTCTTCTCCTAAGCCTTCAAACTGAGTTCTGATGATTTTATTTCATTTTCCCAATGACAATGTGGTGGTAATTAGACAATGCATATAGCACACTAGGTGTTCAGAAAAGTGCAATTTCAATATTCCTTAATGGACTATTATTGATCACTGCAGAGAAAGGTAAAACAAAGCAGGATAGGAAACTTCCCCAATGGTAAACACTAACCTAAATCAATGATTATGGTGAGCATAGACCATGTGCTCTTTGCTTCAATAGACAAAATCCATTTGTGGTCTGAGGATGTACTTTGGTTTGTACAATGCATGCTGAGCATGCACAAAGCCCTGGTTTGATCCTCAGTGCTACATGAAACCTGGCATTGTGGCACATGCCTAAAATCCAGGCACCAAGGAGGTGGGGGAAGGAAGATGAGAAGAGCAAGGTCACAGCTGGGTGCAATGGCTCACGCCTCTTACTCCAGTGATCCTCCTACTGCAATCCCAAGAGCTGGGACTGGAGGCCAGCATGGACTAGAGTGAGCTCTAAGCCAGTCTGGGCTAGTGTGGGCCCTGTCTGAAAAAAGCAAAAAGAAATAAAGCAGCTCATGGCCATCCTCAGCTACAGTGAGTTGAGGCTACGTCTGGGCTACATGGGACCCTGTTTCAAAACCAAACCACTTTGCTTCTAGTCTCTTTTAACTAACCTGAAGTTTAGTCAGCATGCCTGGGCTTTCTGAGGGGGGCCCAGGGATCACCTCAGGCTCCTCTTCCACTTCCTCAAAACGGGGTATTCGTCGCTTCTTTACCCCTGATGATTCCTTGGAGATTTCAGAGTCATCGCCAAACACCTCCTAAGGGAACCCAAGATGAAAGAAGAGTTGTATCCTCCCCTATGGGAAAAAGGGAATAATCATCCTAACCCCTGTCAGCATCTTGACGCTTTTGCTTCCCCACAGGCATATGACACAACATGGCAACAGTAACTGCTTGCCAGAAGCAGGGTCTTCTAGACCCTCCACCATGAAAACATTTCACCCAACTTCAATCTGCTACTTGAGGCAAGCAAATTTCATCCTTATGTTCTTATAAATGTTCCCATCTCAAGGTCGTTACAAATGCTACTGTACACATTTATAATGCTCTCCCTCCACTTTTCCATAATGTGTTCAAAATCCTGCCTAAAACTCACCTCGTCTAGATTTTCCTCACAACCTCATCCCACTCTGATGTGTTCCTCCACATCCTCTCAGTACTTCCAAGCTTGGTTCCCAGTGGGTTAAAGTACATGGCTGACACTCTGGTTAGCAAGTGTTAGTACTTTCTCACAACTTGCATCTATGTTCTTCCAGGACACAAGTTTTATCTTTCTTTTTTAATATTCCCAAACAACAATTTTTTCTCACTATATACAGCGGGAACTCAAATATGTTGACTAATTTGCAAGATGAATTTAATAGGACCAAGGGTGGCCAAGTGGAAGGGACAATGGGAAAAAGCAAATGTACACACCGGTGGTAGGCTTTGGGTGACATCCCCTCTTCACTAGGAGGGCTCGTGTTTTGCAAGGACATATCCTCAGCCAGGGGCGAGCGCTTCCTGGAACTCCTACAGTTCAAGAAAAAGGACTCTCCCATAATATATTGTGTGGAGTGGGGACTAGAATGGACCAAAAATGGGACCCATATCCCATGGCTAACTAGACATCTCCTTCATGAAACTATTTTATTAATCCCACCCAATGTAGTCAATTCATTCATAGCATGACTTCAGCACTTATACACTGGCATGTCCTACCATAAAATAATCTTTATTGCATGGATCTGAACAGTGTATGGATTAATCATCCCCTCTTAACAATTAAAAAAATTCAAGATAAGTCTAAAATTCCATAACCAACCATAAAATTTATGCAAAACTGTGACTTAAATTTCATCATGTGTGCCTGTGTATGGCACCCCCCACCTCATGCTTTCTATAGTGCAGTATGATTTTAAGGTAAAGGCTACGTTTCATTTCTCTGGCCACCCTATGCTGCTCTAAAAACAAAAGGCACATTTCTATTTTCTTTGGTTTTCTTCTTTTATAGCTGGCAATGCTAATGTTATTATACAATATGAAATGAATTTCTATTTTTCTTGGCTGCATAGCATGGTAGGGACCAAGCAGACATTGCTTATCTTTTCTTTGTGTATCAGAAAAAGCAATATGATACCAATGTATCAAAAGCACTTGAGAGCTGGGAATGGTAGAGCATGTTTGTAATCCCATTGCAGTTCCAACACTTGGGAGAAGGACTGCTGTGAGTTCAAGGCTGGCCTGTACAGTAAGAACCTGTCTCAAAAACAATAACAAAGGACACACGCTTTTAATCCCAGCACTACAGAGGCAGAGGCAAGAAGACTGCAGTGAGTTCCAGGCTAGCCTGGAGCTACAGAGTGAGTTCCAGGTCAGCCTGGGTTACAGAGACCCTGCCTTGAATAAGACCAAAAACAAAACAAAACAAAACAAAACAAAACAAAAAAACAGAGACTTCAGAAGCTTTGACAAGAGTCAAAGAATCATACAAACTCTCCCCACAAAAAGAGACAAGTAAACAGAGGATCCAGAATTCCAGGCTCGCCAAGCAAACTACATAGTGAGACCCTGTCTTGAAAAACCAACCATTCAACTAAAAAGCAAACAAAAGCATCCAGCAGGCCAGGCATGGTGGCACACGCCTTTACTTTAATCCCAGCACTTGGGAGGCAGAGGTAGGAGGATCTCCATGAGTCTGAGGCCACCCTGAGACTACATACTGAATTCCAGGTCAGGCTGCGTTAGAGTGAGACCCTACCTACAAAAAAAAACAAAAAGCCAGGTGTAGTGGTACATGCCTTTAATCCCAGCACTAGGGAGGCAGAGACAAGAGGATCACTGTGAGTTCAAGACCAGCCTGAGACTACACAGTGAATTCTAGGTAAGCCTGGGCTAGAGTGAGACCCTACTTTGAAAAACCACACACACACACACACAAAGAAGGGAAAATGACCACGCTGGGGACATAAGATAGTGAGATCAGGCACTTGACACTGCCATGACTAATCAGCAAGCAGAGGATAAACAGTGTAATAAGAAGGGGAGTACTACCGGGCGTGGTGGCGCATGCCTTGAATCCCAGCACTTGGGAGGCAGAGGTAAGAGGATTGCCGTGGGTTCAAGGCCACCCTGAAACTACAAAGTGAATTCAGATCAGCCTGAGCTAGAGTGAGACCCTACCTTGAAAAACCAAAAATAGGAGAAGAAAAGAAAGAAAAGGAGTACTGCCAGCCCCCTTAGACACCCCAGTCATGAGATCAAATGACTCACTATATGCTATATGGTACATGGTAAATGGTAGGCTCTTTTTCTGTAAGTGAACAAGAATGAGGTCTACAGCCAGACAGGAACAATCAGTTTACCAGTTATAGTAAAGGGGGAAATATGAAAATAAAAGCTATGCATCAAAAAAAGAAAGCTATTAATGATTTCATTGGCAAGAACTTTGTTCAGAATCCTAAAACGGTGATAATCCAAGTTCGACCTCCTCTACTTTACTGTCTACAGGCCCCTCTTGAACATGAAGTGTTCTATGTTGCTCTCAGCTGAACCCTCTCTCAAATGTTAAATATTCTACTAATGGATATTGTAGGGGTGAGCCAGGTAATCATGGCAATGTTTTTATCACTCAAAACACTCCTGAGCTCATTAGATAGTAAACTGTAACCTACCTTCAACTCTCGTTTTCTGCTCCGGTCACTGCTAGACTTGGAATGCCTAGAGCTTCGGCCTTCTTCCACAGCCTCAAACAGTTTGTCCACAAACCGGAGAGTAGAATCATCAAGAAAAGGTTTCAGATGGTCTGACAGAAAAAAGGTGGTCGTCAAGATTGAAAAGATAAGAGTACTAAGCCCAACATTAGACATGTAACAGATAACACACTAAACTGTATCTAAAGGATGGAGGAAATATTTTTTTTTAAGATTTTTGCAGAATTCCCACAAGTTCTGATACACTTAATGAGCCTGCTACATGTTATAAATTTTTGGAGTAGGAGGGAGTACAGCCTGTGCAATCTGCTTAAGCCGAACACCGAGGTTTAAGATGAGGAGTGGAAGTGAGCTCTGTGGATGACGGTGTGCCTTCCATTTTCACATATCTTATGGACTTTCATATGCTGAAATGTAAAAATGCCTACACAAGTTCAGCATTATTTCCTAAGTAAATCTGACTTAGGTGACTCAATATGGCAGTCAAAATACACAACAAATAATACAAAAATAAGAATAAGATAAACGTACTGGAGGCCTGCTCCATGGGAGGGAATACATGCGTGACACTGAAAACCTATGACGGGGCAAGTCATGAGCCCTAGGGGTGTTAACACTTGCTGGTGTCTGGCTAAATACATATTATGCTCACTGAACTGCCTGGTATGCACTTCTCTCTTTTTTTTTTTTTTTTTCCGAGGTAGGGTCTCACTCTAGCTCAGGCTGACCTAGAATTCACTATGTCATCTCAGGTGGGCCTCAAACTCATGGTGATCCTCCTACCTCTGCCTCCTGAGTGCTGGGATTACAGGAGTGCACCACCCCACCTGGCTCATGATTTTTTCCCTCCACGTAAACTGTCATTCATTAGCCATCAGCACTTGGACCTAACAGCTTCAGTAAACATGCCGAGCAGAGCAGGTGACTCTCACTTCTTCCACTCATCCTTGTCGTAGTCCCACTTGGTGGAGAGGCCTGGATGGGGTTCACCTTCATGTCAAGCATCTGCTTGGTCTGCATGGCCAACCAATCCTCATCAAAGGTATGTGGGATGGGGCTGTCCCCACAGTGCTTCTCCCAGATCCGAGCGAGGACGAAGAACATGGTCATACCCACAAGCATTTCCACTCGTTGGTGGCCCTGTTCATCTCTGCAAAGCTCTTTGTAAACATCTCTGCTCAGGCTGCCCCTGTCAGCCTTCTCCGTCCCCTTCAGGGCCTCCTGGCTGGCAGGCAGATGCTTCACAGGGCCGTATCAGGCAAAGGCAGTCACGCCGATCCCCTTGGGCGTAGACGGGAGAGCATAGTCTTCACTCTTCACAAAACTCCCATGTGCTTGAACACACACTGAGGTGGAAATGGCTCACTTGCCAATTAGGCTAAGAGTTCTGGTGGCCAACATTCTGCTGCCACTGCCCATGGAGCCCTCTGAGCTCCAGATGCCCGCTGTAAGCACTTTTCTTTACTGTTCATACCCATATATTAATGCTACTCTCACTTTTGGTTAAAGAAGCTTCTCTTTTCAGATAGCAGTGACCTTGGGATGACTCAGAAGGCATCATGGTGCTGGGGAGAAGTGACAGAGGAGTGCTCAGCACTGAAACATCTCTATCACACCTTTCAAGGCTCAGGATCGATTGTGGAAGAGGTGGCGGAAAGAATGTAATAGTCAAAGGAAGGGTAGGACTCCTTACAATGCATTCTTCCAGACACAAAGTGGCCTGGCTATCCATGATCTCACCTGGGCACTACCTACCAAAGACCCCTATAATAAGAGGAAAAAATGATGACATCAAGTAAGAGACTGATTGAGAGGGGGAAGGAAATATGATGGAGAGTGGAGTTTCGAAGGGAAAAGTCAGGGGAGGGAATTATCATGGTTTGTTGTCTATAATTATGGAAGTTGTCAATAAAAATAGATCAATCTTTAAAATGAAAGATAAAAATTAGGGGCTGGAGAGATGGCTTAGCAGTTAAGGTGCTTGCCTGCAAAGCGAAAGAACCAGGTTCGATTCCCCAGGACCCATGTAAGCCAGATGCATAATGGGGCACACGTGTCTGGAGTTCGTTTGCAGTGGCTGGAGGCCCTGGTGTGCCCATTCTTTCTCTCTCTCTCCCTCTTTCTCTCTTTCAAATAAATAAATAAAGCTAAAAATTTTTTTTAAAAAAGATAAAAATTATCTAAGCTATTTCCACCATAACAGAAAATAAAAAAATGGCCTGCCCTTCCTTTAGGTGCTCCTAGCAGGATGCATCCAGGGGAAGCTCAGAGCACGGTTTGGGATCATTCTACTTGTTAAGTCAAGGGGAAGGAAGGTACATACCAGCTGCCTTCTTCTTGTCCATGCCCTTCCCCACGCAGTTCAACGCGGCGGTGACCACAGTGGGTTCCGAGAAACCCAGCACCCTCTTCACCGTCTTCTCGACCCATGGTTTCAGCTCATCCAGCTCCCTTTTGGACAGCGCCATTTTCTGTGACAGGAGAATGACAGTGCAAGTGGGCTCAACACTGTATCTAAAAAGAGACCAGGTAGGGCTCAGTAGTTAAGGCACTTGCCTGAAAAACCCAACCCGAGCTCGATTCCTCAGTATTCACATAAAGCCAGATGCACATAGGAGCACATGCACCTGCAGTGTTTGACCTGGGCAGAGGCCCTGTCGTGCCCATTCTCTCTCTCTCATTCTCTCGTCTCTCTGCTTGCAAATAAACAAACAGGGCTGGAGAGATGGCTTAGTGGTTAAGTCGCTTACCTGCAAAGCCTTAAGGACCCAGGTTCAATTCCCCAGGACCTATGTAAGCCAAATGCAGAAGGTGGCAAATAAATAAATAAAAATATTGGGGGACAAAAAGAAACCAGACAAAAGTTAGGGAGAAGGTGGACAGAAATCTAGGACAATGTTTAACCAGAATGCTTTTACCAGCCCTGTTTTCTTGTTCTTCTGTTTTTTCAAGGTAGGGTCTTAATCTGGCCCACGCTGACCTAACGCTCACTCTGTAGTCCCAGGCTGCCCTTGAACTCACACTGATACTCTTTATCTCGGCCTCCCGAGTGCTGGGATTAAAGGCATGCACCACCATGCCTGTCCTATTTTCATTTTCTTTTAAATATTTTTACTTGAGAGAGAGGGCCTCCTACTGCTGCTGCTAAACTGCAGGCACATGTGCCTCTTTGTGTATCTGGCATCACATGGGTATTGGGTAATCGAACTTAGGCCTGTAGACTTTGCAAGCAAGCACTTTTAGCTGCTGAGCCATTTCCCAGGCCTATTTCAACCCCTGGGTATATTCTTGCACTTCATTTGAAGGAAAATACTTTCCCTAAAGAACTAGGCCTCCAAGTAGAAGGAAACAGATTTTATCTGATTTTTAAATTTTTGAGGCAGTATCCCAGGTTCAAATAGAACTCAAAGTCATCTTGCCTCTGCTGGGCGTGAAAGCACTGGGGAGGGAAACACGGGAGGAGCGTGGTGAGTTTCAGGCCAGCCGAAAACTACACAGTGAATTCCAGGTCAGCCTGGGCTAGAATGAGACCCCACCTTGAAAAATGGGGTAAAAATCATTTTGCCTTTGCCTCTCTACTGCTGGGATTATAGGAGTACACCAGCATGGCCCATTCCAATCTGATTGTGACTTTGCTTGTTTTGAGGCAGTGTCTCACTCCAACTCAGGCTGGTCTGGAACTTACAGTGATTCTCCAACCTCAGCTTCCTCAGTGCGGGCATGGAAGGCATGACCCACCACAGCAAATTACACCTGATTGTTACTTTCAGCTCAGAGTCAGTAATCAATGGCATCTGAAGTGCTGGAATTCAAAGGTGAACTGTTAACCCACTCAACACCTGCCTTGTTGGCATGGTGCTAACCCCCAGAAGTAAATACATTTCATTAATTTATATATGCTATCTTTATATATTCTCTGCTGTTTTTTTTTTTTTTTTTTAAGTTCAGGCCAAGCATGGTGGTGCACGCCTTTAAGACCAGCACTTGGGAGGAAGATTGCTGTGAGTTCGAGGCCACCCTGAGACTACATAGACTACATAGTAAATTCCAGGTCAGCCTGGGCTGAAGGGAGACCCTACCTCGAAAAAAAAAAACAAGTAAAACAGAAAAGATTACGGCTGGAGAGATGGCTTAGCAGTTAAGGAGTTTTGTCTACGAAGCCAAAGGATGTTGATTCGACTCCCCAGGACCCACGCAAGCCAGATGCACAAAGTGGCACAAGTTTCTGGAGGCTCTAGTGCACCCATTATCTCCACTCTCTGTCTCTCTCTCAAATAAGTAAAAATAAAATATTTTAAAATTATTTTTTTTTTAATTTTTTTAAATTTATTTATTTATTTATTTATTTGAGAGCGACAGACACAGAGAGAAAGACAGATAGAGGGAGAGAGAGAGAATGGGCACGCCAGGGCTTCCAGCCTCTGCAAACGAACTCCAGATGCGTGCGCCCCCTTGTGCATCTGGCTAACGTGGGTCCTGGGGAACCGAGCCTCGATCCGGGGTCCTTAGGCTTCACAGGCTAGCGCTTAACCGCTAAGCCATCTCTCCAGCCCTAAAATATTTTTTTCCTAAAATTTTTTTTTTTTAAAAAAGAGAAAATTTCTAGTTTGGTGCGGTGGTGCACGCCTTTAATCCCAGCACTCAGGAGGCAGAGGTAGAAGGATCGCCAAGAGTTTGAGGCCACCCTGAAACTACACAGTGAATTCCAGGTCAGCCTGAGCTAAAGCAAGACACTACCTGGACACTTTTCTAACTCCTTCCTCTCTTCTTTAGACAAGGTAAGTCCAGACTCTCTTTCAAGTATAAACACCTTTAATGATTAGCTTTTAGGAACAATTCCCAGATGTATTTTCTTTAAGCTCCCTAATTAAGTTATCTCAGCCTTTTACCTATGTACTTGACAACAGATGTACTTTCCCAGAGATGTTATGCATTTTAAGTTCCCTAATTAGGCACCTGCAACTTGAACTTGGGAGGCAGAGGTAGGAGGATCACCATGAGTTTGAGGCCACCCTGAGACTACATAGTGAATTCCCAATCAGCCTGGGCTAGAGTGAGACCCTACCTCAAAAAAAAGGGGGGAGCAGGGGAGCTAGAGGTCAACTTCACTAAGAAGGCATTCCCTAACCCAGCTGTGACCTAACAAGGATGCAAATAAGGGAAGGGTTGTCAAGCTCAGCCGTCCCACATTAGATCTCACAATCCTTAAGGAGTTCGGTTACATTTTCATGTAGTTTTACTTGTGGTAGGCACTCTATACACAGATAATTCTTCATCATATTCTACCGGGTGTCTGTTGGCTGATGTGACCAGAATAATCCCAAAACTCAGAAAACAGTACCCATATTTTGGATCTTCTCCCTTTTCACCTTCATTCTTCTTCCAGGTCAACCTGGGCTAGAGTAAGACCCTAACTCAAAACACCAAAAATAAATAAAACAAAATAAAATTTCAATGTCATTCCTGTTTACATCAGAGTTCCTCCCTAAATCCCAAGCATCTGCAAAAACACAGGGGACTTTCTCATTTTCTTCATAATGGCTGTTATGTTAGTCAATGAACTATATGAACTTCAATTTTCCAGCTAAGTTCTTCTCAGCATTGACACTCATCATAGTATGATGGGGTAATAATCTTTCAAGGTGTTTTAAGGATCTTTTCTTCTAGGGCTGAAGATATGGCTTAGTGGTTAAGATACTTGCTGCAAAACCTAAGGACCCAGGCTCAGTTCCCCAGGACCCACATAAGTCAGATGCACAAGGTGGTGCATGCAGCTGGATTTTCATTTGCAGTGGCTGGAGACCCTGGCACATTTATTCTCTCTGTATCTGCTTCTTTCTCTCTCAAATAAATATTTAACGAATCTTTTTTGTTGGGTGTAGTGGCACATTCTTTTAATCCCAGCACTCAGGAGGCAGAGGTAGGAGGATTGCTGTGAGTTCAAGGCTACCCTTACACTACATAGTGAATTCCAGGTCAGCATGGACTAGAGTGAGACCCTACCTCAAAACAAACAAACAAACAAATGGGCTGGAGAGATGGCTTAGCAGTTAAGGCGTTGGCCAGCAATGCCAAAGAATCCCAGTTCAAGTCTCCAGGACCCATGTAAGCCAGATGCACAAGGGGGCGCACACATCTGGAGTTTGTCTGCAGTGGCTGGATGCCCTGGCATGCCCATTCTCTCTCTCTCTCAAATAAATATTCTAAAAATAAATATTTTTTTAAAAAAATCTTTTCTTCTAAAAGATGCAGCCTTGTAGCCACCAAGTTAGCTCAGTTGTTAGAGCACACGACTCTTGAAAGATGCAGTCTGGGGGCTGGAGAGATAGCTCAGTAATTTAGGCACTTGCTAACAAAGCCTAAAGACTCAGGTTCAATTCCACGGTGCCCACATTAAAGCCAGATGTACATGGTGGCACAAAAGCCTGGCACGTCTTCTTCTTTCTCTCTCTCCTTGCAAATAAACTAAAAAAAAAAAAAAAGAGATGCAGTCTGGCTCAGTGTGTTAGTACAAATCTGTAATCCCAGAACTTGTAAACTGGAGATAGGGATCAGGTGTTCAAGGTCAGCCCCTACTTCACAGTGAGGTCGAAGTCAGCCCGAGCTACATTAAGACTCTCTCAGGCAAAGACCAGCCTGAAAGTTGCCCTCTAACCACACATGTGCTGTAGCATTTTTGTGCATCTGAATTCACACACAAGGACATACACACATACAAATGAATTGAAAAGGAGAGACAGCCAGGCATAGTGGTGCACTCCGTTAGTTCCAGCACTCAAGAAGCAGAGGTAGGAGGGTCGCTGTGAGTTGGAGAGCAACCTGGGACTAGGGGAGTGAGCTGCAGGTCAGCCTTGGCTAGACTGAGACCCTACCTCAGTCACCACCACCCCAAGTAAAGTCAAAACAAAAACCAACCCTGTCTCAAATAAAACAAAAGGATACAGTCTAAGTAGCTTCTACATTCTTGGCAGATTTGCCTTCTATAAGATCTGCCAACCAGGGCTGGAGAGATGGCTTAGCAGTTAAGGTGCATGCCTGTGAAGCCTAAGGACCCAGGTTCGATTCTCCAGGTCCCATGGAAGCCAGATGCACATAGTGGCGCATATGTCTAGAGTTCCTTTGCAGTGGCTAGAGGCCCTGGCGCGCCCATTCTCACTCACTCTGTCTCTCAAATAAATAAAAATAAATCAGGAAAAAGTTTAAAAAAAGATCTGCCAAGGAGGCCAGGGAGGTCCCTGATCCTCAAAACTGTACAGGCTACTGCCAAGGCTCTTGGTTACCCACCAAAACTACATAGTAAGAAGACGCTATGACTGAAGACTCCACATGCTGGTGCTGCAGGTCACCGAGACTTTAAGCTGGGGCTGAGCTGGAAACCTCCTCCCTGTTATCTAGCTGTCAGGATGCCAAAAAGAGCTATGCAACCTTCTGGGGAGTAACTCATGAAGTCTTAACCAGCAGTGGACCCTGCAACCTTTACAGCTGGCCAGGCAGGCCACATGTGCCAACTGGTGCGATAGTGGCATGTTTGTTTTGGGGGAACCAATGGCTCTCTGACTGGACTGGAAGCCTGCTCAATGAGAGAGAATTCACGCCTGTTACTGAAAACCCACTCAAAAGCCCATGGCTAAGGAGGTCATAAGCCTTAAGAGGGAAACTACTACTGCTGACAGCTAAATGGGTATATTATAACCACCAAACTGCGCTCACGTAAAACCAGATGCAGAAAGCAGTGCATGCATCTGGAGTCTGTTGGCAGTGGCTAGAGACCCTGTCACATCCATTCTCTCTCTCTCCCCTTGCAAATGAATGAATAATTAAAAAAAAAAAAAAGATCTGCCAACCAACAGTGGATTTAATTTTGGTATACTTAAATACAGTTGGCAGACTAAAGTCATGAAACTAAGATTTAAAAATCCTGTGCCTCTGTAACAAGTTATATCAATGACTGTATGGTGGCTCTGTAAATGCCATCAAGAGATAGCGGCGTAGCCCGTCAATTTCTACGCCCTGGTTGTGCGTTGTTAAAAAAGCAAAAACACACACACAAAAGGGCAGCATGAACAGGCAGCAGCCGGAGTGAAAACACCTCACTGAAAAGTCAGAGCAAGCCCTTAAGCAAGTGGATTAAATATTCTGAAAGCCTCAGTTTCTTCACCTTGGGAAATGAGCTCATCTACTATAGCAGGTTCAATATTTAAGTCACTGCTGCCACGCAGGGGTAAATACAACAGTGAGCAAAAGCGACAAGAGTCCTCAACTTCATAGGACTCCGATTCCACTACCACGGAACAATCAGCTAGAAAAGTACAAGCAGTTTGAAAAATCCCAAATATAAATGAAGCGTCGTTGTTCAGGTTGAACGTGAGCCTAAGCATTATACTAACCAATATATTCATATTCAACCCAATCCTTTGTTAAGAGAGAGAGGGAGAGAGAGAGAGAGAGAGAGAGAGAGAGAGAAAGAGAGAGATGATGATGTGCAAACCAAGCACCTAAAGGGACAAGAAAGTTTCCAGCAGTCATGAGCTTTGCCACTCACTGCATACTCCAACCAGGACTGCGTGGGGGCGGCGGCAGCGTTGCCGGGAAGTTGGGGGGGATGAATGGACAGAGAGGCAGAATGCGTCCTCCAAAGGAGCAGGCGGCAGATCCGGTCCGGAAGGAATCGTCCCTCTCCGGAGCTGCCTCCCCATCCATCCCCGTGACTGCCGGGCTGCCTTTCCCCAGGTAGGCTCTCGCTCTAGCCCAGGCTGACCCAGGATGCACTCTGTCGTCCCGGGCTGGCCTCGAACTCCCGGCGCTCGTCCTGCCTCTGCGTCCCGAGGGCCGGGCTGGAAGGCGGGCCGGGCCCCCAGGCTTCGGGATGCCGTCTCCCCGGATGGCCCGTGACCCCGGCGCGTTCTGCCCAAACTCCCCAGCTCCGAGCAAGGTCTCATCCATCTTCCCGCCCCCGCCCTTTGCTCCAGCCATCTCATTCGAACTGCCGCTCCCCAGCGCCCGCTGCTGCCGTCGGCCTCCCCGCCGCGTCCTCCCCGGTGCAACGAGCCTGCCGCCCCCAACCCCAGCCCGGGGCCCCCGGCCGCTCGGCCCGAGGGGGAGAGCGTCTCCGGCCCGGGGACACTACTCACCACACAAACTTCAGCCCCTGAGACGGAGCCCGAACGTTACACCGGAACCGGAAATCGTATGGTCGCCCTACGGCCCGCCGTCGCTACCGCCACGGCCGCCGCCACGCTGCTGTCCCTCGTCACGTGACCGAGGCCCGGCGGCGCATGCGCGGTGGCGGTATTCCCAAAGGTTCTCGCGCTGTGGCTAGTGGCTTTCATCTTCCCCTGGGCAAAAGCAAAACAAAAACAACAACAACAACAAAAATTAAAATCGTCGTTGTGTGTCGTCTGATGCAGAAACTGGGCTGCCTGCGGCTTTCAAGAATAAGGGCGATATGGGCTGGAGCGGTTAAGGCGCTTGCATGCAAAGCCGAAAGGACCCAGGTTCGATTCCCCAGGACCCACGTTAGCAAGATGCACAAGGGGCGCATGCGTCTGGAGTTCGTTTGCAGTGACTCGAGGCCCTGGAAAGCCCCTTTTTTTTTTTTCTCTCTCTCTGTTTTTTTCCTCTCCCTTAAAATAATTAACCCAGGCGTGGTAGTGCACGCCTTTAATCCCAGCACTTAGGAGGCAGATGTAGGAGGATCGCAGTGAGTTCAAGGCCATCCTGAGACTACATAGTGAGTTCCAGGTCAGCCTCTCTGGTCGAAAGTAAACCTTATAAGAGTCCTGAAAAGCACCTTAGCCAGCTCCTTTCTCCCTCATTTAACAGTGTTCTGGAGATCATCCAGAATAAAAGACCAGAAAATCAATTTAAAATCTACTATGGGGGCTGGAGAGATGACTTAGGGGTTAAAGAGCTTGTCTATGAAGCCTAAAGACCCAGGACTGGAGAGATGGCTTAGCAGTTAAGACATTTGCCTGTGAAGCCAAAGAAGCTGGGTTCAATTCCCCGGGACCCATGTAAGTCAGATGCACAAGGGGCACATGCATCTGGAGTTGGCTTGAGGCCTTGGTGTGCCCATTCTCTCTGTCTGTCTGTCTCTCTCTCTCTCTGCTTGCAAATAAATAAATAAAAAGATTCATAATTTTTAAAAAAGACCTATAGATGAAGACTCTTGAGATCAATCTCTGACCTCCACATAGACATGTGCACGTACAACTGTACAGCCGCACACACGTGTGCCCCCATGTATGCACACCACGCATACAGGCAAAACAAAACAGGACTGGACAGTTGGCTCAGTGGTTAAGGAGCTTGCCTGAAAACCTAAAGACCCAGGTTCAATTCCCCAGTACCCAGGTAAATAAAGCACAGGTGGTGTGTATGGCTGGAGTTCATTCACAGTGGCTAGAGGTACATTCTCTCTCTCTCTCAGTCTCTGTCTCTTGCAAATAAATAAAATATGATAAAGATGATGGTAAAGGCGTGTCAGAAAACACGAGATGAAGAGAAAGAAGCATGTATTGTGTGATCCGAAGTCCATGGGAGGGGACAGGTGGGTAGAGAGGAAGCGGGACCCAATCACAGCAGGTCTCACGTGGTTTGGATTTTGTTTTGAAGGCTGCATCTGGAGCGGTCATTCTCACCCAAGTGTGAATGGGCTGGAGTCAGGCAACACTAAGGCTGAATGGCTGTTGCAGGATTTGAGGAGTTATAATGATGGCATTTAGTCCTAGACACAGCCAGAAAGGATTACACAGATACTAGGTGTTAGTGAGGGGAATTAAGGATCAGGTTTCTGGCTGGCACAACTGGGGGTTATTAAATGCTGATGTTGGGTTCTAGGTGCCAGATTCTGTGTTAAGTACTTGACATGCATTTTCACTCATTCCTCATCACAGATGCCTTCCAATGCCATTATCCTAGTTTACAGAGGGAAAGAGAGCAATGACACAGATCATGGCCAGGGATGGAGTGCACTGGTAATGCTACATGATCGCATATGCAGGGCCCTGGGTTCAACCCCCAGCACTACAAAAAAAGATGTCTTAGGCTGAAGAGATGGCTAAGTGGTTATGGCGCTTGCCTGCAATGCCTAATGACCCAGCTTCAGTTCCTTAGTATCCACATAAAGCCAGATGCACAAAGTGGCCCATTTGTCTGAAGTTCCTTTGCAGTGGCTAGAAACCCTGGTGCCCTCATTCTCTCTCTCCCGTTGCAAATAAATAAAATGCATTTAAAAAGATCATGATTAGCTGGGCGTGATGGCACATACCTTTAATCCCAGTACTTGGGAGGCAGAGGTAGGAGGATCAGCCGTGAGTTTGAGGCCACCCTGAGACTACAAAGTAAATTCCAGGTCAGCCTATTTGTGGTGTTTGTGTATGGCACACTAGGGTCCCTTGCCACTGCAAACAAAGGGTGGTTCAGCTTTATGTGGATTCCTCAGTGAGGAACTGACCAAGAGCTGACAGGCTTTGCAAAGCAAGCACCTTTAACCACTGAGCCATCTCCCTAGCTGTTGCAGCGTTGAGTTGCTGGCACAAAGAAACTGAACAACAGTGATTGGGACAAAAAGGTTAATTTGCCGTAAAGACTCAAGGGGAAGCTCCATGATGGCAGGGGAAACGGTGGCATGAGCACAGGCTGGTGACGTCCACATCACCTCCTGGCCAGTTTCAGGTGGGCAACATCAACAGGAGTGTGTGCTAAACACAGGCAAGAGAAACATGGCTATAACACCCATAAACCCATTACTAACTCCACACCTCCAAGGCTTAACTCCCAAATTGCCATCAGTTGGGGATCAAGCATTCAGAACACAAATTTATGAGGGACAGCACACCATCCCCATACTTTTCTTTTTCCTCTCCAAGTAAGGGTCTCCCTCTATCCCAGCCTGACCTAGAATTCACTATATAGTCTCAGGGTGGCCTTGAACTAACCCTACCTCTACCTTCCAAGTGCTGGGATTGAAGGTATGCACCAAAATCCTAGTTTAAAAAAAAACAAACAAAAACTTTTATTGTGCCGGGCGTGATGGTGCACGCCTTTCATCCCAGCACTGGGGAGGCAGAGGTAAGAGGATCACCGTGAGTTCGAGGCCACCCTGGGACTCCATAGTGAATTCCAGGTCAGCCTGGGCCAGAGTGAGACCCTACCTTGACAAACAACAACAACAACAAAAAAACTTTTATTTATTGGGGAGGGGGGAGAATGTGTGCACCAGGGCCTCTAGCCACTGCAAATAAACTCCAGATGCGTGCACGACCTTGTGTATTTGGGTTATGTGGGTACTCAGGAATCGAGCCTAGGTCCTTAGGCTTGACAGGTGTAGTGATTTGATTCAGGTGTTCCCCCATAAACTTAGGTGTTCTCCCCAGCTGATGGTAATTGGGAATTAACACCTCCTGGAGGCAGTGTATGGTTGAGGGTGGGCTATGGTTGTGATAGCCAGCGTCCCCCTGCCAGTGCTTGGCACATTCTCCTGGTCCTGTTGTCTACCTGATGTTGGCCAGGGAGTGATGTCCACCCTCTGCTCATGCCATCATCTTCCCCTGCCATTGTGGAGCTTCCCCTGGAGTCTGTAAGCCAAAATAAACCCTTTTGTCCCAAAAGCTGCTCTTGCTCAAGTGATTTCTGCCTGCAATGTGAACCTGACTGCAATGTCAAGCTAGCACCTTAACTGCTGAGCCATCTCTCCAGCCTCCTGCTTTAAAACTACACACACACACACACACACATGCATATATATATATATATATATATATGCATGCATACATACAGTATTTGAGAGAGAGAGAATGGACATGCCAGACCCTCCAGCTGCTCCAAATGAACTCCAGACACATGTGTCACCTTTTGCATCTGGCTTACGTGGGTCTTGGGGAATTGAATCTGGGCCCTTTGGCTTTGCAGGCAAGCACCTTAACTTTTAAGCCATCTCTCTTCAAGGTAGAGTCTCACTCTGGCGCAGACTAACCTGGAATTCACTATGTAGTCTCAGGGTGGCCTCAAACTCATGGCAATCCTCCTACCTCTGCCTCCCAAGTGCAACTAAAGGCATATACCACCACTTCCGGTCTTTTGTTTTTGTTTTGAGACAGGGTCTTACATATTCCAGGTTGACCTCAAAATTTCTATGTAGCCAAGGATGACCTTGTCTGATCCTCCTGCCTCTGCCTACCAAGTGCTGGGATTGCAGGCGTGCACTACATGCACACGTGGTTTATGTGGTAATGGGAATCAAACTCAGGCACTCTATCTACTAAACCACATCACCAACCCAGTATATTTAGTGTACTTCTAAAATCTTTTTTCTTCTTCTTTTTTTTTTTGTTTTTTTGAGGCAGGGTCTCACGGAAATCTTTAAAGTATAGGGTCTAAGTTACTCAACACAGCCCCTGATTTTTGGTGAGACTGGGTCTCACTCTAGCCCAGGCTGACCTGGAATTCACTATGTATTCTGCGTTGCCTTGAATTCGTGGAGATCCTCCTAATGCTGCCTCCGAGTGCTGGGACTAAAGGCATGCACCTCCATGCCTAGCTACAGTCCCAAGTTTGAAGGGGAATTTCCACAGCGCTACATTATTTAAGCCTGCCATTATGATGGGAACAACCCTTGCAATAGGCACTTCAGTGGACTGCTAGATACTTCACTGGAGTCGAGGATAAGGGCAGGATGTACTTACCTACTACCAAGCCACCCCTCTGCTCAAGGATTAGAGTAACCCCTACTCACTGAACCACCAGCATAGGGAGGTTTTTCTCCCTGCTGTCACAAGAGTGGAACTTTAACCGGCCTACCACTTGATGCCCATTGATGCCATCTTGCCTGGCCATTTCCTAAAATGAATCCTTGTTCATTGCACAATAACCTCAGGACTAGAGATCAGAACAAGCAGAGGATAATTTTCTTTTTCTTTTTTATTTGGGGGGGGATCCAAAGTAGGGTTTCACTATAGCTCAGGCTGACCTGTAACTCACTATGTAGTGTCAGGGTGGCCTTGAACTCATAGCGATCTTCCTATGCCTCCCAAGTGCTGGGATTAAAGGTGTGTTCAAGCAGGGGATAATTTTGAAAGACAAAGTCAATTCCAGGTTTCAGCTATCCTTAATTTATTTTTTTCGAAGTTGGGTCTCCCTTTAGCCCAGGCTCACCTGGAATTCATTGTGTAGTCTCAGGGTACCCTTGAACTCATGGTGATCCTACCTCTGCCTCCTGAGTGCTGGAGTGAGTTGGAGGCCAGACTGAGACTACACAGTAAAATCCAAGTCAGCAAGGGCTAGAGGGAGACCCTACCTTGAAATAACCAAACAAATAAAAACTTAAAAAATATTTTATTTGGGCTAGAGAGATGGCTTAGCCATTAAGGCGTTTGCCTGCAAGGCCAAAGGACCCAGGTTCAACTCCCCAGGACCCACATAAGCCAGATGTACAAGGTGGTGAATGCATCTGGAGTTTGTTTGCAGTGGCTGGAGGACCTGGGGTGCCCATTTTCTCTCTCAAATAAATAAAAATATTTTTTAATATAACTAATCAATTTATTTGAGAGTCAGCCTGGGTTAGGGTGAGACCCTACCTCAAAGAACCAAAAAAAAAAAAGACTAGAAATGTGAAGGCAGTGTATTATACCACAAGGGGGCACTGTTTACCCACAAACCCTAAGTCTTAGGCTAGAAGACCAAGTGCTCAGTTTTCTTTTTATTATGTATTTTCTTTTTTGGTTTCTCAAATCAGAGTTTCACTCTAGCCCAGGTTGACCTGGAATTCACCATGTAGTCTCAGGGTGGCCTCGAACTCACAGCGATCCACCTACGTCTGCCTCCCGAGTGCTGGGATTAAAGGCGTGCACCACCACACCAGGTTGTTTTCTTATTTTAATTTCAAGGTTTTTTAAAAATTAAAATTAAATTTAAATTAAAATTTGAGAGTGAGTGAGTGAGTGAGAGAGAGAGAGAGAGAAAGAGAGAGAATGGGTGCACCAGGGCCTCCAACCACTGAAAACTCCAGTCTTGTGCCTCTGGAATCGAGCTTCAAACTGGGGTCCTTAGACTTCACAGGCAAGCACTTAGCCACTAAGCCATCTCTCCAGCCCAGGCTGTTTTCTTTTTTAACAGGCTCTGATGGCTCCTCCCTTTGTCAGAGGTGGACTATTAATCCTGTTCTGATAGCATTTGTGCTAAGGATCCAAGGGCAGGAGAGAGCAGACAAGCAGCAGGTTTACTCCAAGTGGTCAGAGTAGCACCTGCTTGTAGTGGACAGGTGGGGGACTCTCCATCTAAAAGCAGAGTTCAAGCCGGGCGTGGTGGCGCTCGCCTTTAATCCCAGCTCTCGGGAGGCAGAGGTGGGAGGCTCGCCGTGAGTTCGAGGCCACCCTGAGATGACTAGTGAATTCCAGGTCAGCCTGGGCCAGAGTGAGACCCTACCTCGGAAAAACAAAAATAAATAAATAAATAAAAATAAAAGTAGAGTTCAGAGGTTCTCAAACTGTAGCATGCACATCAGCACGCACCAGAATCACTTGCAGTCTTGCTAGAACAGATTGCTGGACTTCAGCTTCCAATTCAGACCTTCGGTAGGGTCCGCGATCTGTGTTTCAAGCTGGTTGTCTCCTCTACTATCACCCATTTACTGCTTTACTCTGTGACGGTTTCACTTCTCCATCTCCCGCTTAGACTCCTTTAGAAAAACTAGAGTACAGGAATGAGTATTGTCAAATTTGTCTTCTGGATTCCTCTTAACAAGGATTCCAGCAGTCATGTGGCAATTAAGTATTTTGGAATTTATTCCACATATATACACACTTCCTCTTGTCTTTGTGGGGGGACATGTCAGTAAACTAATAGATGCTTTTCAAGTAAGATTTTGCTTTGGGGTCCATAAAGGTTGGGTAGGGAGCTGGAGAGATGGCTTAGCAGTTCAGGCGCTTGTTTGCAAAGCCAAAGGACCCAGGTTAGATTCTCCATGTAAGACAGATGCACAAGATGGTACAGATGTCTGGACTTCACCTACAATGCCAAGAGGCCCTAGTACCCACTCTCTTTCCAATAAACAAAAATACTTTGGAGAGATCGAAATAATGGGCATGTCAGAGCCTCTGTCCATTGCAAGCAACCTTGTGCCTCAGGCTTATGTGGGACCTGGAGAATTGAACCTAGGTCCTTAGGCTCTGCAGCCAAGTGCCTTAACCACTAAGCCATCTTTCCAGCCCAACAAAAATTTCTGAGGTTTAGAGATACTTGATTAGATTAAGGAAAGGGAAGGAAGTACAAAGAGCTGCCACGTGGAAGGCAGGAGGGGCGAGAGCTGAGGTGGGAGTGGGGTTCCTACCCCGTCCCAAGCCAGCCAGCCGGGGTGGGGGGAGGCCTACCACAGCGGGGACTTTGAGGTTCAGCTGTCAGAAAAGAGATGAACACCCAAGAAATGCCAAAAATATTCTTTAATAAAAATTGGCCACATGCACAAAGTGGTGCATGCATCTACACTTCATCTGCAGTGGCTGGAGGCCCTGGAGTGCCCATTCTCTCTGCTTACAAATAAATACATAAATAAATAGGGCCAGGTGTTACCAGGTGCACATTTTTAATCCCAGCATTCAGGAGGCTGAAGTAGGATTGCTGTGGGTTCTAGGCCAGGTTGGGTGAACACTAAGTTCTAGTGAGCTACAGAAAGACCCTACTTCCAAAAAACAGCTAGACATGGTGGAGCAATACTTTAATCCCAGCACTTGGGAGAGAGAGCTAGAAGGATTGTTGTTAGTTCAAGGCCAACCTGGGACTATAGAGTGAATTCCAGATCAGTCTGGGCTAGAGTGAGACCCTTCCTTGAATATCCCCCAAAATATAAAATTCAGACTTAGAAAATGGTTTTCTTTCTTTTTGTTTTTTCATGGTAGGGTTTTACTCTAGTCCAGGCTGATCTGGAATTCACTATGTAGTCTCAGGGTAGCCTCGAGCCCATGGTAATCCTCTTACTTCTGCCTTCCCAGTGCTGGGATTAAAGGCATTTTCCACCATGCCCAGCTTAGAGAAAGGTTTTTAATTCTTTCTTTGTGCCACCATTCACACCAATGTTTTCCAGAAGTTTTTCAAATCTTCATAAAGGAAAAATCCATCCGTTTAACAGTAGCTCCTGATTGCTCCCGCCCTACACCTCGGCAACCACTGGTGCTACTTCTTAAGCAGCTTTTGGATTCGTTTTCCTTTCACTTAATAAAAGAAAGGGTCCACCGTATGCAAATGCTTCCATCTATGCAGGTCTTCTTGAGTTTATTGGAGAGAAAGATAAAACAGGACTGAATAAAGAAAAGAGGTGAAGACAGCTGGATGTGGGCCTCTTATCCACAGGCTCAGCAGCCCTGCCAAGGGTCTGCCCTGTTCTTTCGCATCAAAAAGTTGATCTTTCGAGCCATTTCCATGTTGTAGATCCTCCGGCACGTGTCATAGCTTTCGCGCTGGCGGCGGCGGCAAGGCTTCTCGTAGTATCGCCGTCGCTTAATGTCCTCAACCAGCCCATCTGTGGTGAGGATTCTGTATAAAGGCAGGCAATGGTGTTAGAAGCTTGGCTACTATTTTCCAACTTCACAGGTGTTCACAAGTTGATGGGCCAAAAAAACTTGCTTGAAAAATTATAATGGGAGGGCTGGAGAGATGGATCAGGGGTTAGGTATTTGTTTGCAAAGCCTAATGACCCGAGTTCAATTCCCCAGTACCTACATGAAGCCAGAGGCATAAACTGGTGCATGCATCTGAAGTTTTTATGCAGCAGCTCGAGGCCCTGTTGTGCCTATTCTCTGCTGGGCAATATTGGGGTCTTATCACATCAGCGATACACTCCAAAAACACCTTAATACTCACTGTTTGCTCAGGCAAGATTACCATGTCACCTCCGCTTACATTCTGCCAGAGGTTTTCCTCAATTTTCATACCAAGCTCAGATGACACCTCTCTACTTTCTCAGTTTTCTTTTTCTTTATTTATTTGCAAGCAGAGAGAGATAAAGAGAAGAGAAAGAGATACACAGAATGGGCGTGTCAGGGCCTTCAGCCACTACAGATGAACTCCAGATGCATGCGCCACTTTGTGCATCTGGTTACATGTGGGTACTAGAGAATCAAACTCTGGTCATTATGTTTTGCAAGCAAGTGCCTTAACTGCTGAGCCATTCCTGCAGCACTCTTTTCTTTTCTAAGTTTTTTTGAGGTAGGGTCTCAGTCTAGCCCAGGCTGACCTGGAATTCATTATGTAGTTAGGCTGGCCTTGACTCACAGTGATCTCCTACTTCTGCCTACCCAGTGCCACCACATCTGGCCTTTTTTTTTTTTTTTTTTTTTTTTTTTTGGTAAATAGTATAAAGCCAGGCATGCTAGCACATGCCTTTAATCCCAGCACTGGGGAGGCAGAGGTAGGGGGAATCACTGGGAATTCAAGGCCACCCTAAAATTACATAGTACGTTCAAGGTTAGCCTGGGCTACAGTGAGAGGCTACCTTAAAACCAACCAACCAACCAACCAACAAGAGTGAGAATAGGCACACCAGGGCCTCTAGTCACTGTGGTAAACTCTAAACACATGTGCACCACTTTGCTTATCTGGCTTTACGTGGGGAACTGATCCCAGGTTATTAGGCTTTATAAACAAGTACCTTTAACTGCTGAGCCATCTCTGTAGCCCCATTTTCTCTGTTGTCTGGCGTGGGCACGTTCTCCACCACTAAGGTGCCCCCACAGCCCTTTGATAAGGTGCACCTGCAGCCCCTTGTTTCCTCCCTCTTCCCTTTCTTTTCATCTACTCTCCTTTCCCTCTATTTTTAAATTTTTTTGTTTTATTTATTTGAGAGCGACAGAGAGAGAGAAAAAAAAGAGGCAGAGAGAAAGGGAGAGAGAATGGGGGTGCCAAGGCTTCCAGCCACTGTAAACGAACTCCAGATACGTGCACCCCCTTGTGCATCTGGCTAACGTGGGTCCTGGGGATGCGAGCCTCAAACCGGGGTCCTTAGGCTTCACAGGCAAGCGCTTAGCCACTAAGCCATCTCTCCAGCCCTCCCTCTATTTTTTGGTGCTGGACATGTGTCCCAGGGTCGTGCTTTGGCTAGGCAAGTGGTCTATCACCAAGCTACATCCCCACTGGCTTCTTCTTAAAGAAAATCATTATCTTCTGAACATTGTTACTTATATGTGCCACTGTATTAGTTACTTATAGCCATCTTTATTTGACTAAGGACCCTTGAAGGCAGAATCCAGGTCACACTCAGTAATCTTGAGCAGGGGTGTGCAGCGGCAGGAGGCTTGCCTAGCATGCTTACCTGGGGTTTGACCTCTCCCACGCATCCTGTGTAAGTGTCCACTAAAATGATCCCAATTTGTTTCTCTCCCGCCTACCCAATTTTTTTCTCCTGGGATTATAACTCTGTTACTTCAAATTCACCTCTCTTCTCTTACTGACACTGGTGTTTATTGGACAGCCACCTGAATTCCTAGATTCCCAAGAACTCTGGCTCTAATCTACAATTTCATTTTCTCTCAGCTTTCCATCATCTGATCTGAGGAGGCCCCTTCTAGGCTGCCTCCATTCCTAGCATCGTTCACATAGCCTCAGTCCTAATGACTGTCCCCATGTTTGCACGTGCATGCAGGCCATGGATGAGGTGCCATCCTCAGGAACATCCGCCACCTCCTTCGTGACAGGCTCTCTCCTGGGCCTGGAGCTCAGCTATTGGGCTAGACCGGCTGCCAGCAAGCCCCAGGGATCCTCTCGTCTCTAGTGCTGGGATGAAAGCATGTTTCACCACACCTAGAATTTTATGAGGGTACTAACAGGAGATGGAACAAAGTACTTCCTTTATTTTTGGCTTTTCAAGGTAGGGCTTCCCTCTAGCCCAGGCTGACCTAGGACTCACAATGTAGTCTCAGGCTGGCCTTGAACTCAGTGATGTTCCTACTTCCTCCTTCCAAGTGCCGGGATTAAAGGCATGTGCCAACACATCCAGCTTTTTAGTATTTTGAACCATGATCTCATTAGCTCAGGCAGGCCTTGACTTTGCTATATAACTGAGGCTGGCTTTGAACTCCTGATCCTCCTGCCTCAATCTCTCAGAGTGGGATTACAGGCATAAAACATGCTCGAAGTTGTAGCTGTCCTAGAATATTTTATAAGAATTACAAAGCTGGGCTGGGGTGTGGTGCTGCATGCCTTTAATCCCAGGACCCAGGAGGTAGAGGAAAGAGTACTGCCTGAATTCGAGGCCACCCTGGGCTAGAGTGAGAACCTACCTCAAACCCCCCACCCAAAAAAAAAACAGAATTACAAGACTGGGAAGATGTCTTAGCAGTTAAAGGCATCTGTTAGCAAAGCCTGATGGCCTGGGTTCAATTCCCCAGTACTCATGTAAAGCCAGATACACAGGGTGGAGCATGCATCTGGAATTCATTTGCAGTGGCTAGAGGCTCTGGCTCACTATTCTTTCTCTCTCTCAAGTGAATAAATAAATGAAATATATATATATATTTTTAAAAGTGTGCCAGGTATGGTAGCACATGCTTTTAATCCCAGCACTTGGGAGGCAGAGGTAAGAAACAGTGAGTTTGAGGCCAGCCTGAAACTACATACTGAGTTGTAGGTCTGCTTGGGCTAGAGTTAGACCCTACTTGAAGAGAAAATATCAGGCCAGATATGGTGGCACACATTTGGGAGGCAGAAGTAGGAGAATAAACTTAAATTAGAGGTCAGTCTGGGACTACAGAGTGAGTGCCAGGTCAACCTGGGCCCCCAAAAAAGTGTGTGCTGGAGAGATTGTTCAGCCATTAAGGCAATTGCTTGCAAAGCCCAACAATCTGGATTAGATTCCCCAGTTCCCATGTAAAGGCAGACACAGAGTGAGGCATTCATATGGAGTTTGTTTGCAGTGGGTGGAGGCCCTGATATACCCATTCATATTCTCTTTCTGGGTATATACTTAAGTGACAGAGCACATGCCTGGAATACATGCAAACCCTAGGTGTAGTCTTCTATAAAAGCTAAAAACAAAACCTTTTTATTTTATTTTTAATATTTTATTTATTTATTTATTTGAGAGAGAAAGGAAGAGGCAAAGAGAGAATGGGTGTGCCAGGGCCTCCAGCCACTGCAAAGGAACTCCAGAAGCATGTGCCCCCTTTTGCATCTGGCTTATGTGGGTCCTGGGGAATATGAACTGGGGTCCTTAGGCTTCGCAGGCAAACGCCTTAACCGTTAAGCCATTTCCCCAGCCCCAAAACCTTTTTTTCTTTTCAAGGTGGGGTCTCACTCTAGCCCAGTCTCATCTGGAATTCAGTATGTAGTCTCAGGGTGGCCTTGAACTCACCGTGATCCTCCTACCTCTGCCTCCCGAGTGCTGGGATTAAAGGTGTGTGCCACTACGCCTGGCCAAAACATTTTATAGTAACACATATGTATGAGGATGCCATGGTGGACTCCGTTACTTTGTGTACTAACCTCAAAAACGTCATATAACCAACAACCAACCCTGTAGCATACGGTATTCTCTCAGCATGGCAAAATTCAGGCTCCAGTGCGCACTCATTTCTGAAGCCTGTGGGAGGAGGGGCTCAGGTACTTTCATTTCTTGGCAGTTTTGGTTACTGCCATGCCCACTGCACTCTGCGGTACACAAAATAAGCTTGTCTTTATTTTTTATTTATTTAAGAAAAAGGTGGGGGGGGGATGAGTGGTGCACCAGGGCCTCAGGCCACTGCAAACTCCAGATGCAGGCGCCACCATGAGCGTCTGGCTTACATGGCTTACTAGGGAATTGAACCCAGGTCCCTGGGCTTTGCAGGCAAGTGCCAACCGCTAAGCCATCTCTCCAGCCCAGCTTTTAATTTTTAATTTTGTTTTCTAAAAAGAAGAGAGAAGTTTGCACCCCCCACCTTCTTTTTAATGGTGCCAAGGACCACGTGACACACACACCACCACTGCGCTGCCCCAGCTGCATTTCTAACAAGTCACCAGGTGATGTCACTGCTGGGGATCCAGGAGAAACAACCCAGAACACACTGTTACTGCCATTCGTGTAGTCTTGTCTTTTCTTGTTTTCTCCAAGAGCCGCACTGTAGCTCAGGCTACTTGGCACTTACTCTGCAGCCTGGACTGGCCTCTAATTCTCGGTGACCCTCCTAGCTCAGCTTCCCAAGTGCGGGGATTAAAAGCATGAGCCACCAGGACAGGCTTAAAGCCACTATTATAGCACTGATTAGATAGTATTATAATTAACCACATTAACAGAAGCGTCCCTTACTGCTTGTGGGCTTCCTAAGGCTAGAGACCCAAGGTTCCAATTCACTCTTACACATCAGACACACTGCTTGGCAAAGAGCAAATTCTCAGTAAATGTGTGGCAAAAATGAACTGTGTCTAGGGCTGGGGAAATGGCTTAGTGGTTAAGAAGTTTCCCAAGGACCCAAGTAAGCCAGATGCACAAGGGGACACATGTGTCTGGAGTTTGCTTGCAGTGACTAGAGGCCCTGGCATACCCATTTTCTCTATCTGCCTCTTTCTCTCTTTCAAATAAATAAAATATTTAGCCAGGCATGGTGGCACATACCTTTAACCCCAGCACTTGGGAGGCAGAGGTAGGAGGATCGCTGTGAGTTCAAGGCCACCCTGAGACTACATAATGAATTCCAGGTCAACCAGAGCTAGAGTGAGACCCTACCTTGAAAACAAACAAACAACAACAACAAAAATTTTAATGAACTCTCTAGACGACAGACAGATGTTTACTGAAAAAAGGATTAAGTGACCTTATAGTATATAAAGGTCTAGTATTTTCTTACTTTTTTAAAATTTGAGAGTGGTCCCGTACCTCAATCTCCCAGCGCTGGGATTAAAGGTGTGCGCTGCTGCACCCGGCTCGGGAAGCTTTAGCAGTGCCTTTACTGAGCTGTGCTCACACCTATAATCCCAGAGCTGCTTCTTGGGCTGGAGAGATGGCTTAGTAATTGAGGCGCTTGCCTACAAAGCCTAAGGACCCAGGTTTGATTCCCTAGGACCCATGTAAGCCAGATACACCGGGGGGGGGGGGCGTTTGCACACATCTGGTGCTCATTTGCAGTGGCTGGAGACTCTGGCATGCCCATTCTCTCTCTCTCTCTTTCTCTACTTGCCTATTTCTCTCTCAGTAAATTAAATTTAAAATTAAAAAAAATACTCATCAAAGGGTTGATAAGAGTTGACTGTTGAGTTTCCAGCCCTCAGTTTACCTCTATCACCCTGACAAAGGCTCAGGGAACACTGGGAGGAAAGGTGTAAAGGATGTAAGAACAGGGGCTGGAGAGGTAGTTCTGTGGTTAAAGGCACTTGCTTGTAGAGCCTGAAGGCCCAAGGCTGATTCCCCAGAACGCATGTAATGTCAGATGCACAAAGTGGTACATGCGTCTGGAGTTCATGTGCAGCGGCAGAGGCTCTTTCAGTCTCACATTCTTTCTGTGGGCCTTTTCCTCTTTATCTCTCCCAAATAAATAATAAAAAAAGAAAAAGAAAAAGAATGAGCCAGGTGTGGTGGCACATGCGGTTAATCTTGGCACTCAGGAAGCAGAAGTAGGAGGATGGAGGGGAGTTTGAAGCTAGCCTGGGACTACAGAGTTAAGACCCGAACTCAAAAAACAAAGAGAAGCCAGGTGTGGTGGCACATGCCTTTAAGCCCAGCACTTGGGAGGCAGAGGTAGGAGGATCGCAACGAGTCTGCCCTGAGATAACAGAGTAAATTCCAGGTCAGCCTGAGCTGGAGTGAGACCCTACGTCAGGGGAGGGAGAGAAGGGAGAGAAAAGTAAATAGAGAAGGTGTGACTAAGATGCTTCTGTTTCCAAAGGTAGTTCAAGGACTAGCAAATGAGGAGCTTAGTGTAAACAGATCAGCTTGGAGTTTGGGTGCCTGGCAACCTTACATGAAGGAGAAACTAGCTGCCGGTTTTACTGCAATTCAACAGATTATGTAAAAGGAGCTGAGCTGCCTAGAGGGGGAAACTGGGGGTGGCAGATTCACATGTCAGTGTAGCCAGCCTACGTCAGGACCAACGTGTGTGCAGAAGAACTCAATGGGCCCAGAAGCTGGCCTGGCCAGAGTAAAGGGGACAACTGGGCACATTGCTAGTGTGCTTGTTTCTCCTTGTTTGGGGCCAGCCAATCAGGCAGGGCTTCCAGCAGTCCTCACTCATCATCCTCATTTCAGGTCACCAGTGAAGGCCCCTGGTTATGTAATAAGCATTCTGTGGCGGTCTCTGGGCAGCCACATAGGCTGTGTCCTTTGTAAGGTTCCCTCCGTGCTCCAAACATGGTAAGGGTCTAACCACCCCTCTCACTTGTGCTCCTTTTGTAATCAGAGCACAGAGCAAGCAACTTATTTTAAAGCACCAAACATCCTAAGGCTGAGAACTCTGAGAGTGAGATAATACACAGAAAAGATGGTCAGAGGCAGGACATTAGAGAAAAGCAGAGGGAAAGCAAGTGAAGTGTCAGAAAATACCACACTGAAAGTGCAGGAGGACAAGACCAGGCCGTTCCCATACTGGCCTGCCCATCACATGTGTAACCTTACAAGTCGTTGCCTAGAGAAGTATTTTAAGAGCAAACTACCTCTTCACTTTCTCCCTCAAGGCTAGAATACAATTTATGGCACACATACCATAAGACCCCAAGACATTTTTAAAAAAAAGAAAAAAGAAATGTTTCTACTTTAAAAAAAAATTATTTTGGTTTTTCAAGGAAGGGTCTCACTAGCCCAGGCTTACCTGAAATTCATTATGTAATCTTAGGGTGGCCACTGCATCCCAAGTGCTGGGATTAAAGGTATGTGCCACACCCCCGGACATGTTTCTACTTTTTTAAATTTGAAAAATGTGGCTGGCCAGCCCTCCACTGCCACCCATATTCTGATTTTGTTTTAAGTTATGCCCTGATGTGAAGAGGGCTCTTTCTGTTTGTTTTCTTGTTTAAAATTGGGTATGGTGGGCTAGAGAGATGACTTAGCGGTTAAGCACTTGCCTGTGAAGCCTAAGGACCCCGGTTCAAGGCTCGATTCCCCAGGACCCACATTAGCCAGATGCACAAGGGGGCACACACATCTGGAGTTCGTCTGCAGTCGCTGGAGGCCCTGGTGTACCCATTCTCTCTCTCTGCCTCTTTCTCTCTCTGTCTGTCCCTCTCAAATGAATAAATAAAAATTGAATAAAATTTTAAAAATTAAAATAAATAAGATTGGAAATGGTGATGCCCTCAGAAGGTTGAGGGTGGGATGATTACTTAAATCTAGCTGGGTGTGGGGCGCATCCCTTTAATCCAGCACTGTGAGTTCAAAGGTAGCCTAGGACTATAGTGAGTTCCAAGTCAGCCTGGGCTACAGTGAGACCCTACCTAAAGTAAAAATAAAATAAAGTAATAAAAAGATTAGTTGAGCCGGGCGTGGTGGCGCACGTCTTTAATTCCAGCACTCGGGAGGCAGAGGTAGGAGGATCGCCATGAGTTCAAGGCCACCCTGAGACTACATAATGAATTCCAGGTCAGTCTGAGCCAAAGTGAGACCCTACCTTGAAAAACAAAAACAAACAAACAAACAAACAACAACAACAACAAAAAAGAATAGTTGAACTCTGGAGTTGCATTTAGGACCAGGAAAAATTTTTAGATCTAGGGGGCTGGAGAGACGGCTTAGTGTTTAAGGCATTTGCTTGTGAAGCCTAAGGATCCAGGCTTGAATCCCCAGTACCCACATAAGCCAGATGCACAAAGTGGCACATGCATCTGGAGCACCTTTGCAGTGGCTAGAGACTCTGGCTCCCTCTCTCTCACATAAATACTAAAATGTTTTAAATTAAAAATACATACGGTAAAAAAAAAAAAAAAAAAATACATACGGGCTGGAGAGATGGCTTAGCAGTTAAGTGCTTGCCTGTGAAGCCTAAGGACCCCAGATCAAGGCTCGATTCCCCAGGACCCACGTTAGCCAGATGCACAAGGGGCGCACTTGACTGGAGTTTGTTTGCAGTGGCTAGAGGCCCTGGAGCGCCCATTCTCTCTCCCTCTTTTTCTCTGTCTGCTGCTCTCAAATAAATAAATTTTAAAAAATAAATAAATAAAAATAAAAAAAATATATGTTGAGCTGGGTGTGGTGGTGCACATCTTTAATCCCAGCACACGGGAGGCAGAGGTAGGAGGATCGCCATGAGTTCGAGGCCACCCTGAGACTACATAGTGAATTCCAGGTCAGCCTGGGCTAGAGCGAGACTCTACCTCGAAAAACAAAAACAAAACAAAACAAAAAAGAAATGCCTGATTAAGGATTTTAAGATAGGGGCAGACAGAGAGGTATGATTCTATGTTTTATTAGAGCAGTCCCAGCAAAAGAAAGAGTTACCTTTCAGAAGGGAGAGTTGCCTTTATGCTTTTGGCAGACAAGGCATCAATGAGATGATGATCAATTCCCTAAAGGAGAAGATGAATGAGACCCTGCCCCCCCCCCCCAAAAAATGAGGCATGCTAGGAAAAAAATTATCCTTAAAAACAGAAGGGAAGGCTAAAGAAGGAAATTTTTATTTGAGAAACTAGAGTAATAAAGTATTATGGTATTTCTTATCTCATAGCCTAGCATGAGGCTATGAGATACAAATCTTTTTCTTTCTTTCTTTGTCTTCCTCTCTCCCTCCTTCTTTCCTTCCTTCCTTCCTTTATTATACAGTCTCAGAGTTTCCTTGAACTCATGGCAATCCTACTTCTGCCTCCCAAGCGCTAGAATTACAGTTGTGCGCCACCCTGCCGGGCTCTTTTTCTTAATTTTATTTATGTGAAAGAGAAAGAGGTAAGATAGAAAATGAGGATGGGCATGCTAGGGCCTACTACCACTGCAAATGAACTCCAGACGCATGTGTCACTTTGTGCATCTGGCTTACGTGGGTACTGGAGAGTAAAACCCAGGCCATCAGGCTTGGCAAGCAAGCACCTTTAACCACCGAGACATTTCTCCAGCCCATAAAAACCCTTTCAATACAGCTCTTCCACTCCAGTTACATATTTTCCTCTTCAGAATCTAATATCTCCCCATCTTTTACTTGTTTTTCCAAGATCCCAATCATAATTCATTTCCTACAGTCCAGCATTTTAGTGGAGGCACATGCCTACATTCTCAGCATGAGTCAGGGTCTATGTGGTCTCAGCTAGTTTTCCTGCCTTTGCTTCCCAAGTGTTGGAATTATAGATATACACAATCATGCCTGCTTTGATGGCTCTTTTTTTTTTCTTTTGGCTTTTCAAGGTAGGGTCTCTAGCTCAAGCTAAACTGGAATTCACTCTGTAGTCTCAGGGTGGCCTCAAACTCACGGTGATCCTCCTACCTCTGCCTCCCAAGTGCTGGAATTAAAGGTGTGCACCACCACATCAGGCCATCCCCCCCCCCTTTTTTTTGAGACATGGTCTCACTCTAGCCCAGGCTGACCTGGAATTCACTAGATACTGTCAGGCTGGCCTCCAGCTCACAGCAATCCTCCTGCGTCAGCCTCCTGAGATTAAAGCTAACAGGCCTTCATTTTTAAGTATTAAATAAAATACTTTTTATTTATTTCCGGGGGTGGGGGAGGCAGATAGGGAGAAAGGGAGAATGGGCATGCCAGGGTCTACTAGCCACTACAGCTGATCTTCATATGCATGCACACCCCCCCCTTGTGCATCTGGCTTACGTGGGTCCTGGGGAATTGAACCAAGATCCTTTGGCTTCGCAGGCAAATGCCTTAACCGCTAAGCGATATCCTCAGCCCAGGGCTTCACTTTTAAATAATAAACGGAGAGACTGAGAAGGTCCATCCATGAATGTCAACAATGGGTGGCATTGGTTTGAGAACACAGAACGACAAGGGGAGGGAAAGAATAACCTTACATTTTCCACATTGCTGGTCTAGGCATGACTAACTCTTTGACCGGTTTACCTGTTCAGAGTCCGGTATGCACCTTCCACGTTCCCTTCCTGCACCATCACAGTCCTGGCAATGAACTTCAGATGTTTTGCCATGACCTTTTACTTAACAGTCTTCACTCTGCAGGAAAAAAGAGAAACCAAGTTTGACAACGAATCACCAGACTACACCTTCACCGTGGCTGATCCTTTTATTCTACGTCTAGGATGAGACCCTGGAAGCGCAGGTCGGAGTTAGACTCCGCAGTTTAGAAAGGGCTGGGGGGACTTTCATCCCAATCCCAGCCGTCGGGAGGCAGAGGTAGGCCGATCGCCGTGAGTTCGAGGCCACCCTGCGACTACAGAGTGAGTTCCAGGTCAGCCTGAGCTAAAGCCAGACCCTAGCTCGGAAAAAAAAAAAATGCAACCGAATGGTTGTCGAGACGCCCTTGTCCTCGCTTGGGAAGCCGAGGAGGCGACGGCGCCCGGGACGTCACGGGCTCCCGCGCGGCCGGGCAGGGCCGCGAGCCGCGGACGCCGCCTCCGCTGGCCGGTCGCGAAGGCGCGATGGCGACACACACGCCCTCCCGGCCGCCTCCCGGGCCCGTCACCCCGCGCCTCCTCACCCGCGCCCGGCGACTCGGCCCGGACCTCCTCCGCAACCCCCACCACCACCAGCGCCGCTCGCGACCGGAAGCGGAAGCTACGGAATCCCCGGCGCCGCGCCAAGGCCGGCTCGCGGAAACCATGGCAACGCTCCCCCCCCCCCCGCCCGGGGTGAGGCCCGCGCTGGGCGCCCGAGTCACACGCCGCGGGTTCCGTGCCCGCGGATTCCGTTCCAGCCTGCGGCGAAAGTGGGAGGCTAGGGTAAGGAAAAGTCAGGAAAAGTAAAGAAAGAAAGAGAGAGAGAGAAAGAAAGAGAGAGAGAGAGAGAGAGAGAGAGAGGGAGAGAGAGAGAGAGAAAGAAAGAAAGAAAGAAAGAAAGAAAGAAAGAAAGAAAGAAAGAAAGAAAGAAAGAAAGAAAGAAAGAAAGAAAGAAAGAAAGAAAGAAAGGAAGGAAGGAAGGAAGAGAGAGAAAGGAAAGAAAGGAAGAGGAAGGAAAGAAAGGAAGAAGGGAAGAGAGAGAGAAAGAAAGAAAGAGGAAGGAAGGAAAGGAAGAAGGAAAAAGAGAGAAAGAGGAAGGAAGGAAAGGAAGAAGGAAAAAGAGAAAGAGAGAAAGAGGAAGGAAGGAAAGGAAGAAGGAAAAAGAGAGAGAGAAAGAGGAAGGAAGGAAAGGAAGAAGGAAAACGAGAGAGAGAAAGAGGAAGGAAGGAAAGGAAGAAGGAAAAAGAGAGAGAGAGAAAGAAAGAAAGGCTGGTGGCCGTGTGCATGGTGGCTCATGCCTTTAAACCCAGCACTCAGGAGGCAGACACATAGGAGGATCACCATGAGTTTGAGGCTATCCTGAGACTACAGTGTGAATTCCACATCAGCCTGGACCAAAGTGAGACCCTACCTCAAAAAAACAAAAAAGTCCTGGAAAGATGGCTTACCCGTAAAGGCGCTTGCCTGCCAAGCCTAAGGACCCAGGTTCGATTCCCCAGGACCCACGTAAGCCAGATGCACAAGGTGGCGAATGCGACTGGAGTTCTTTGCAGTGGCTGGAGGCCCTGGAACGCCCATTCTCTCTACCTGCCTCTCTCTCTCTGTCTTCCTCTCTCAAATAAATTTTAAAAAAAGTTTAGGGGGGTGTTTGGAAGTAGGGTGTCACTCTATCCCTGGCTGACCTGGAATTCACTCTGTAGTCTCAGGCTGGCCTCCAATTCATGACTATCCTCCTACCTCTGCCTCCCGAGTGCTGGAATTAAAGGCATGCACTACCACTCGGGGCAAAAAAATTTTTTTTCAGTTTAATAAAAAGTTAAGGAAGAGATATGAACATACCTCTTTCCCATACAAAGAGCCCCCCCACTTTCATACAAAGCATGTTTGTAACAATTTCATTAAAGTAAAATCATTGAAAGGACAAAAAAAGGGGAAGTGAGGAAGGCATGCAGGACTCAGAGTCAGAGTTATATGTCAGCTTTGCTGTGTGCATCCCAGGAAGATGTGGTAGAAATAGCTCCTTGTTTTTATTTCTTCCACATTGTCAAGACAGCCATTTGTTTATGCGTTGGGCACTGTCCTTGTGTGGTAATTCACATAAGTTCAGATGTAATGACTGTGGGAAAATGTACCTCCCTTAGAACGCATGCAGACACACGTCTTCATCAGTTACCATAACAGGGACTCGCACAAAAAAAACTTAAGCCTAAACCGGGTGTGGTGGCGCACGCCTTTAATCCCAGCACTTGGGAGGGAGGCAGAGGTAGGAGGATCGCCATGAGTTCGAGGCCACCCTGAGACTACAGAGTGAATTCCAGGTCAGCCTGGACCAGAGTGAGACCCTACCTCGAAAAACAAAACAAACAAACAAACAAAAAAAACCCAAAAATTTAAGCCTGCCTTAGAACTCCAGGGTCCAAAGTACCAAAGTGGAGCTAAACTAGGACATGCTTATCACTCATTTTTATTGAATGCCCATCCTATGCCAGGTACTGTTGATACCATTCCAGTGTGTCTTGCATCACTAAAAGACAGTATGTGGACATAAAAGGTAAATAGGCAAAGTAACTTGCAAGTGCAAAATAGGGCCAACTTGATAGCTCAGTTGATAAAGAGGCCCTGACTCAGATCCCCAGTACCATGTAAAAGCTGGGGTGCCAAGCCTGTTATCCTACCCTTGGGAGGTAGAGACAGGCAAATCCCGGGAGCTCACTGGCCAGGCAATGTCTGGAGTAATTGGTGAGCCCCAGGCCTGTGAGCTACCTTGTCTCAAAAAGACTTGAATGAAAAAAAAATTGAAAAATAACAATAAATTTAAAGAGCTGGAGAGATTGCTCAGCAGTTAAGGCACTTGCCTGTGAAGCCTAAGGACCCAGGATGCGATTCCCCAGTACCCACATAAGCCAGATGCACTACGTGGTGCATGCATCTGGAGTTTGTTTGCAGTGGCTAAAAGCCCCGATGTGCCCATTATCTCTCCCTGCTTGCAAATAAATACGTAAAACATAAATAAATAAGCTGGGTGTGGTGGCACATGCCATTAATCCTAGCACTCAGGAGGCAGAGGTAGAAGGATCACCAAGGGTTCAAGGCCACTCTGAGACTACATGGTGAGTTCCAGGTCAGCCTGGGCTACAGTGAGACCCTACCTTGAAAAACAAAACCAAAAAAAGTTATAAATAAATAAAATAAAATTTAAAAAAGAGGTGAATGACATCTGAGATTACCCTCTGGTTTCTATGTTCACACACACACACACACACAAAATGTAAAATACATGATATAGACAACAGCATAATATGTTGGAAAGGCACTGTATTAGAAGTTAGGAGGTCTGGATTCTATAGTTATGAAACTCATCAGGTATATGACCTTGATAAAGTTACTTAAACCTGAAGTCTCACCAGGCATGGTGTCGCATGCCTTTAATCCCAGCACTTGGGAGGCAGAGGTAGAAGGATCACCATGAGTTCAAGACCACCCTAAGACTACATAGTTAATTGCAGGTGTTGTAGGTGAGCCTGAGCCAGAGCCAGAGTAAGACCCTACCTCAGAAAAAAAAAAAAAAAAGTCTGCAAATTGCTACCAGCAGGTCAGTAAGTTCCACCAATTTTCCTTTTCTTTCTTTTTTATTTTTTTTTCCAGATGGTGTCTTACTCCAGCCCTGGCTGATCTGGAATTTACTATGTAGTCTCAGGTAGCAGCACATGACTTTAATTCCAGCACTTGGGAGGCAGAGGTAGGAGGATCACCATGAGTACAAGACCATCCTGAGACTACATAATTAATGGCAGGTGAGCCTGAGCCAGAGTGAGACCCTACTTCAGGAAAAAAAAAAAAAAAGTCTGCAAATTACTACCGGCAGGTCAGTAAGTTCCACCACCACTTTAATTTTCTTTTTTCTTTTTCTTTCCTCCCCCCCCCCCCCAGGTAGTGTCTTACTCCAGCCCAGGCTGACTTGGAATTCACTACCTAATCTCAGGTAGCACACGCCTTTAATCCCAGCACTTGGGAGGCAGAAGTAGGAGGATTGCTGTGAGTTCAAGGCCACCCTGAGACTATGTAGCAAATTTCAGGTCAGCCTGGGCTAGAATAAGACCCTACCTCAAAAATAATAATAATAATAATTAATTAATTAAAAAGTATTGGAACACCATAATGTTTGTTTATTATGTATGACTGTTTAGGGCTACAATGGCAGAGTTAGGCAGTAGAAACAGAGGCTTAAGATATTTAATATCTGGCTGTTGCCAAACTAACTCCATTTTCCTAAACTGTAAAATGGCACACCTCACAATTAGTGATGGGAATCAACTAGGATAGGATATAAACATACTTTAAGCATGATGGCTCATGCCTTTAATCCCAGCACTCAGGAGGCAGAGGTAGGAGAATCACTGTTTGAGTTTGAGACCAACCTGGGACTTTAGAGTGAATTCCCAGTCAGCCCAGGCCAGAGTGAGACTCTACCTCAAAACAACAAAAAGTGGGCTGGAGGGATGGCTTAGCAGTTAAGGCATTTGCCTGCAAAGCTAAAGGACCCAGGTTTGATTCCTCAAGACCCATGTTAGCCAGATGCACAAGGGGGCGCACACATCTGGAGTACCTTTGCTGTGGCTGGAGGCCCTGGTGCACCCATTCTCTCTCGCTCGCTGTTAAATAAATAAATAAATAAATAGGAAAGTTCACAGGCTGGAGAGATGGCTTAGCGGTTAAGCGCTTGCCTGGGAAGCCTAAGGACACTGGCTCAAGGCTCGATTCCCCAGGATCCTCGTTAGCCAGATGCACAAGGGGGGCACATGTGTCTGGAGTTCATTTGCAGGGGCTGGATGCCCTGGCAAGCCCATTCTCTCTCTCTCTCTAACTGCCTCTTTATCTCTGTCACTCACAAATAAATAAAAAAAGAAAGAACACTGTTCTTAAAAAAAAAAAAATGTTATTTTGAGAGCACTTCATCCTAACCATTAGACCACCAGAGAAGATTGAAGAGCCTTGGAAAGAAAGGAATAGGGAAAGTAACTTCTTTTCAAAAAAAAAAAAAAGGATTATACTAAGTGAGGTAACCCAGGCCCAGAAAGCCAAGCGCCACAAGTTCTCCCTCCCCATCCTAGCTACAGATGATTGGGCTTCTGCGTGAAAAGGAAAAAACTCAGTAGCAGAGGCCAGTAAGTTAAAAAGGACCATATAAAGGGAAGAGAAAGGAAGGGAGGAGGGTACTTAATAAGTTGGTATTGTATATATATAAGTCGAATGATTGAGATGGGGAAGGAATATGATGGAGAATGGAATTTCAAAGGGGAAGGTGGGGGGGAGAAGGAGGGTATTACCATGAGATTTTTTTTCTGATCATGGAAAATGGTAATAAAATTGAGAAAAAAATAAAAAATATATATTATTTATTTGACTTAGAAAGGGGGAGAAAGAGAGGTACAGAGAGAGAATGGGAGCCAGGGCCTCCAGCCACTGCAAAGGAACTCCAGACACGTGCGCCCCCTTGTGCATTTGGCTTACATGGGTCCTGGAGAGTCGAACTGGGATCCATTGGCTTTGCAGGCAAACGCATTAACCGCTAAGCCATCCCTCCTGCATGGGAAAACAACTTTTAAAAAATATTTATTTAATGCCGGGTGTGGTGGTGCATGCCTTTACTCCCAGCACTCGGGAGGCAGAGGTAGGAGGATTGCCTTGAGTTTGCGGCCACCTGAGACTACATAGTGAATTCCAGGTCAGCCTGGGCTAGAGTGAGACACAACCTTGAAAAAAAAAAAAAATGGCTTAGTAGTTACGGTGTTTGCCTGCCTGTGAAGCCTGAGGATCCTGCTTCGATTCCCCAGTGCCCACATAAGCCAGATGCACAAGGGAGTGCATGCATCTGGAGTTTGTTTGCAGTGGCTGGAGGCCCTGGTGCACCCATTCTCTCTTTCTTTCTACCTCTTCTTCTGTCTGTCTCTCAAGTAAATAAATAAAATATTTTTTTTTTAAAAAAGACTTTTTCTCAGAGCACTGGGGATCTGCTCATGAGTATAAATAAGGAATGAATGTAAGGAAAGCACTGTTCCAGGAAAATTAATCTGATTACTAGTGTGAAAGGATTAGAGTTAAGAGAGGCTGTTGCTATAAATAAAGTGCAAATTAGAGAAGTAACTGTGGAACGATGGGAAGAATTGGATCGAGGTGTGTTTGTTCAATTGGTAGAGTGCCTGCCTTACATGCACAAAACCCTGGGTTCAAGCCCTAGCACTGCCTAAACCAGGTGTGGGGCATGCCTGTAATTCCAGTATTCAGGAGGCAGCATGATGAAGTTCAAGGTCATCCTCAGCTACATAGCAAGCTTGAGGCCAGGAGACCCTGTTGTTGTTGTTGTTGTTATTATTATTATTATTTTATTTGAGAGAGAGACAGAGAGAGAAAGAAGCAGACAGAGAGAGAGATTGGGTACACCAGGGCCTCCAGCCACTTCAAATAAACTCCAGATGCATGCACCATCTTGTGTATTGGGCTTATGTGAGTCCTGGGAATCGAGGCTCAATCAGGGGTCCTTAGGCTTCACAGGCAAGTGCTTAACTCCTAAGCCATCTCTCCAGCCCCAAGAGACCCTGTTTTGAAAACCAAAAAAAAAAAAAAAAAAGTTACTGGCCATCAACAGAAAACACTAGGTTAAACACTGAGTTTCTGAGTTACTATACCACACTGCACCACACATTATGTTGGCTTGGACAAGTTACTTAAGTTTCCTCATCCATAAATGAGGGAGTTGTGTTGAATTAGGCACAAAATCATGTCTTGGTGTGTGAGCATCCATGTGGTGTATGGTGTGTGTGTGTTGTTTGTATTGTGCATGTGTGCTGTGTGTGTGTGTAGGTCAGAGGTGATTTAATGTCTTTAACTGCTGTCCACCTTATCTCTCACTGAGCCTATAGCTCACTAATTCTGCTAGACTAGCTCACCAGCCAGCAGACCCTGGGGATCTTCTGTCTCCCACTCCTAAGAGCTGGGATTACAGGTGAATGTCACCATGGCCAACTTTTAAGTGGGTGCTGGAGATCCAAACCCAGGTACTCATGCTTGGGTGGCAAGCATTGTACCCACTGAGCCATCTTCCCAAACCCCAAAAGTATAGCCTAATCTGGGTGTGGTGGCAAATACCTTTAATCCCAGCACTAGGGAGGATTTCTGAGAGTTTGAGGTCACCCTGACACTACATACTGAATTCCAGATCAGCCTGGGCTAGAGTGAAACTACCTTGGGGTGGGGGGAGGGAAGAGGGCTAGAGAGATGGCTTGGCAGTTAAGGCACTTACCTGCAAAGCCTAAGGACCCTGGTTTGATTCTGCAGTACCCACTTGGGAGGCAGAGATAGGAGGATCGCCTTGAGCTCAAGGCCACCCTGAGACTACATAGTGAATTCCATTCCAGGTCACCTTGGGCTACAGCAAGACACTACCTGGGGCGGGGGGCAGGGGGCGAGGGGGGTGACAACTTCTCAGCAGAAACTTATACATTCAAGTTTGTCTTCTCAGAGGAAAGGTTGGGACAGAAGACAAAGATTTACCAGTCATCTAATCTGAGGCAATAGTTAAAGCTATGCAAGAAAACGAAAACGAGGTGAAGGAACACGCAGAGAGAAAGGCCAAGACCAGAGCCCAGGGGAACACCTACAACGGGGAGTAGGTGGCTGTGGGGCCATTAAGAGACCTAGAAGTTGCTGCCAGTTAGGTAAGAGGAGAATCAGGATGTGGTGCTGTCATGGGATCCAAGAGGAGCGTTTCAGTAGGCGACACCAAGTGTCAAGTGTGGAGGCTCCTGGGCATGGCTGTTGATGGTGGGAGGTGTGGCATGCTGGCTCTGCAGGCTCATTAGTGGCTTTGGCAGTACAACGAAGTGAAAGTAGTGTAAGGTAGGCTGCAAGGGGCTAAGGGTCCAGAGGGAGGCACCAGAAAGACGGCTCCCTCAAGAACTGTGGAGACGGGGCTGGAGAGATAGATCACCTGTTAATATGTTTGCCAGCAAAGTCAAAGAACCCAGGTCCGATTGCCCAGCTGCACAAGATGGCACATGTGTCTGGAGTTCGTTTGCAGGGGTGCACCCCATATTTTTTATCTGCCTCTTTCTCAAATAAATAACTAAAATATTTTTTTTAAGTTATGGAAAGGGCTGGAGAGATGGCTTAATGGGTAAGTCATTTGCCTGCAAAGCCAAAGACCTGAATTTGATTCCCCAGGACCCACATAAGCCAGATGCACAAGGGAGTGCATGCGTCCTGAGTTTGTTTGCAGTGGCTGGAGGCCCTGGCACACCCATTCTCTCTCTCTCTCTCTCTCTCTCTCTCTCTCTCTCTCTCTCTGCCTCTTTCTCTCTCAAATAAATAAAAATAAATTTTAAAAAATGTTATGGATAGAGAGCTGGGCATGGTGGCACACCTCTTTAATCCCAGCACTTGGGAGGGAGAGGTAGGTTGATCAGAGTTCAAGGCCATCCTGAGACTACATGGTGAATTCCAAGTCAGCCTGTGCTAGAGACTCTACCTTGAAAAACAAAAAACAAACAAAAAGTTATGGAGAGGACTGGGGTGGAGCTCCTCGGTAGAGCACGAATATGCATGGGCCCAGGGTTCAATCCCTAGCACAGAGGGCCAAGGAGAATTAAAGAGAAAAGAACTCACGCGCTCACTCAAGCTCTGCTTTCAAGAAGGCAATACCCAGCTGGGCTTGGTGGCGCACGCCTTTAATCCCAGCACTCGGGAGTCAGAGGTAGGAGATCACCATGAGTTCAAGGCCACCCTGAAACTATATAGTGAATTCCAGGTCAGCCTGAGCTAGAGTGAGTCTCTACCTCGAAAAACAAAACAAAACAAAAAATAAAAAAAGGCAATACCTGAGGATATTTACAGGGGAGTAATAATTATGGGGAACCAGTACAAGCTATAGAAGTTTCACAAATTGGAGTCAGGTGTAGTGGCTCATGCCTATAATCTCAGCATTTAGAAAGCTGAGGTAGGAGGAGCACCATTAAATTGAAGCTAGTCTGAGATACAGAGTGATTTCTACGTTAGCTTGGCCTAAAGTAAGCTCAGGCTGACCTGGAATTCACTATTTAGTCTCAGGGTGGCCTGGAACTCACAGCAATTCTCCTACCTCTGCCTCTCAAGTGCTGGGATTAAAGGTGTGAGCCACCACACCATGTTTAAAAAAGTAGTTTTACAAATGAGATGGCTTAGTTTTAGGTGCCTGACTGCAAAGCCAAAGGACCCAGGTTCCCTAGTACCCAGTGAAAGCCAGCTGCGGAGTCGATTTGTGGTCAAGATGGCGTGCTCCTCAGCCCACTCCAGCTTGGGGTTATATCAGAAGGTAGCGAGACTGAGGAGATAAATCACCCCTCACACTTTGGCCAAGCCCCAGCTAAAACCACAGAGAAATTGGGGAGCCGGCCAAGAGTGCTGTTTCCCTGGTGAGCCTGATGAGCAATGCCAGGGTGAAGGAGACAGACCCTGAGAACACTCAGCACCTACCAAAGCAGAGATCTAGGCACTTGTAAGAGCTCATCACCAAAGTAAACTTAAAACCCACCACGGTTCAGGGAATTTTGTGGGGGGCCCAGAAAGATTGTAAAAGCCACAGGTTGAGATATCATGCCCAGAGGCGTTGCCTCCCCCCAATAACTGACTGTTGCTCCCACAACCAAATGGGGAATGCCAGCAACCCCACTAAGGACAACAGAATGGGGGCAGGGACGAGGGAAAAGATGGTACCAACACATGATGTGTCCATACTAAGTATGTCCGTAATACAAAAATAAAAGAAAAAAAGCCAGATGTACAAGGTGGCGCATGTATCTAGAGTTTGTAGTGGCTGGAGGACCTGGCACACCCTTTCTCTACTGCCCCCCACCCATACATAAATAAAAGCGCACATGGGACACTGGGAAGATTGCTCAGTCAGTAAAGGAACCACCCACATAAATTGGATGCCAAAAAAAAAAGCTGGTCAGCTCAGTCCCCATTCATAACCTATACATAACCCCAATCTGGGTCTCTGAGTGGGATTTATCCCCTCCTACCTTCTCATGGACAGGAGGTCTTCATAGAAACTCCTCTTTCCTTTAAAAAGTACACCTGAAGCTGGGAACGGTTGCTCACACATGCAATCCCAGCCCTTGACGGGGTGAGGCAGGAGGATCACCTTGAGTTTGAGGTCACCTACAGTTTGGGCCACAATGCGTAGTGAATTCTAGGCCAACCTGGGCTACAGAGTGAGATACTGGCAAATGAAGACACCAGCAAGGCCAGCACAGAGGGAGAGCTTTGCCTTAGAAAGGAGGTCATATTTTCTGAACTAAAGAGAAGCAATTTATTCACTGAGAACACAGGGCTTGAGAAGCAGGGGAAAGATGTCTGAATAGCGAGAAGCACGCTGAGGAGCTAACATGCAGTGACCGAGATGACAGAATTGTCTGGTACACTGGAAAGGCTGAGTTGAGGGAGGAAATGGTCTTGGCAGAAAGTGGGACAAATCAGGAAGAGTAATCCACAGAGGAGCGCAGCCATAGACACAGTCATGACTTTAGTTCTGTTCCTAACACTGAGGATCTTTCCTTGGGCTATCTTACATTGAGAGGTTGCAGATTTTTGAATAGCAGTGTGGCCCAGTGTCAGTGAGTCCCTCCCACCCAGGCACCCCAGCGGCCATGTTGGCTCTTGGACCCCTCCTCTGGTGGCAGCACAAGGTTACATATGCATTTCCCCACAAGCATCAACAGCTCCCATCAGATCTCAGAGCAGCAGAACCTGCTTGTCTGGGCTAGCTGGAAGATTACATGGGGAAGAGTTACAAAGGGGAAAGTTCTCTGAACAGAAAAACAAACCTCAACTATGAACCCTGTAAGTGTCCCAAGGGTTTTCCCCCTGAAAACAGCAGCAAGAGTCCCTTCTCTCACAGGTGTTATATTGTCCCATCCAGACTCTCAACTCTGTGGAGCTCTTGTTTGTAAACACTTCCATCCCATCTTCTTTTCTGAAGCTCAGGGCATACAGATTCACTGCAGACAGAAAGTTTTTATTCTATCTGGGCCAACTGGTGCATGCCTTTTATCTCAGTGGACTGCTGTGAGTTTGAGGCCACCCTGAGACTACATAGTAAATTCCAGGTTAGCCTGGGCTAGAGCAAGATCATACCTCAAAAAAAAAAAAAAAAAGTTTTAAATTTACCCCAGTCAACAAAGTGTTCAGGTAAAAAATTCTTTAATCGGAAAGGATATATCTTTCTGCAACACAAATATACACATTAAAAGTAAAAAAAAATACATATATATACATACACACACACACACACACACACACACACACACACACACACACGCACGCGAGTTGGAAATCACAGAGGACAGTCATGCAGCCTGGGTTAGGGTTTGAGGAGATGGGCAGTAGAAGCAACTGGAGGATGGCAGCTCATCTGTGGCTGGAGGTGTCCTGTGATCCTCTCTCTGGCTATGGCGGGTAGACCAGTGGGGGATACAGAGCATCTCCAGTCTGATGGCAGAGTCCCTGGCAAACTGTGGCAACGAGGCCCCTCTCCAGAGAGCCTCTTTGGATCAGCAGGGATGACAGGGGACACGGTGGCAGGTTGGACTGGAGTGCCTGGGGCCGAGTGGGTGAAGGGCTGTGCTCCATGCTGGAGGAAAACGATAACACCAATGCTGGCTCCAGTACCTAAGGGACCATGGCTAAAGGAGACGGTATCTGGGGAACTGAGAGGGGGGTTGCAAATTGGAGTAGTGTGGATCCAGGTGAGGTTCATAGTTGGCCATTCCGCCAGATGCCAAGGCTGCTGTGGTTTCAAAACTGAATGTTCTAGCTGTGTCCGGCCCCTCTTGTCCATGAGCGGTGCTGGAGAGGAGGCAGGTGAATCAGTGCGGTGGCTTGCAAAATGCTAAGGAAAGGGAGAAATCAGAAAAAACAACTGTTAGGGAAGCTGCCAGACTAGCCCCACTTAAGAGCTTAGACTTCTGTTTTCCTTGTCGAGTCAGGGAGCAATGCAAACACACCTCGTTTTGTGCAGTAGACTTTCTCTTGCCAGGTCAAGACTAAGTACAATTTTTAGCAGTCAACTCTTTCATTAAAAAAAAAAAAAAAATTGGCAGAGTGTGGTGGTGTACACCTTTAATCTCAGCACTTGGAAGGCAGAGGTGGGAGAATTTCCACAAGTTTGAGGCCAACCTGAGACTATATTGTGAATTCCAGGTCAGCCTAGGCTAGAGCAAGACCCTACCTCAAAAAAAACAAAACAGCAGCCGAGCATGGTGGCACACGCCTTTAATCCCAGCACTCGGGAGGCAGAGGTAGGTGGATCTCCGTGAGTTTGAGGCCACCCTGAGATTATATAGTGAATTCTAGGTCAGCCTGGGCTAGAGTGAGACTCTACTTCAAAAACACAAACAACAACAACAAAAGGATGTGCTACATACCACAGTAGGTAATAGATATTCAGAGACTAGCAAAATAAAATAATCTATAGATTCTCACTGTTTATAAAATTATTCCTTTCAAATTTCCATAGAGTAAAGTCTATTCTTTTGTGGTGCTGGGTAATTGGGCCCAGGAATTCCTACATGCTAGGCAGGTACTCCAATAAACTACACTCTCAGCTAGAGGCATTCATTTTAATTGAAGTCATTTCCTATTTTTCATATTCTAAATTTTCTGTGTTGAGTGCTTTATGAGACATAACCCTGAAGGCACAGAAAATAAATCACTTCCCTATCAGCTCCAAGAACCTAATGTTCCTCCCTAGAGATGCCCTGGGTAATCTCTGTCACTCACAATCATGCCCTTCTTATTGCTGGTCCCTGAAATCCAGCATAGACTCAGGAGTCAAGAGACAGTAGCAAGGTTTCAGGGAAAGCCCTCCAGAGAAAAGCTGGTACACCTTCCTGGCCCAGTCATTTGGCCAGATTAACAGCCTTTGTGTCTGTGCAGAAGGCAGATAAGCTGTGCACAAGGATGTTAAACTTCATGGGAGTTCTGCCCAGGATCCCCACAAAACAACATCTAGGCAAAAATAAAATAAAATAAAATAAAATAAAATAAAATAAAATAAAATAAAATAAAATAAAATCTAGGGCCAGAGGTATGGCTTAGTGGTTAAGGTGCCAAAGGACCCAGCTTTGATTCCCTAGGACCCACAGAAGCCAGATACACAAGGTGATAAGGTGGCACATGCTTCTAGAGTTCGTCTGCCGTAGCTGAAGGCATTGGCATGCCCATTCTCTCTCTCAAATCAATCAATCTATCTATCTATCTATCTATCTATTTTTTAAGTCTAGAAATACAGTAATGCAGAAAGTTTAAACATTCCCTTTGCAGAAAAGAAGTTTGAAAATGGAAGTGATTTCTGGATGCACATTCCATTTCCTTGATTTTTTTTTTCTCCCACCTCTTCCTCAGGTTAAATTCTCACCTTGGTCAGCTGATGCCTGTTAGTTCCCAGTGCTGACTTCCGGACTGCTATGTGAGGAAACCATGTCTTTAGCATCCCTTCCACTTGCAGCAGAGTCCCCAGATAGCGCTCTCTGAAAAGGAGATTAGAACACATGTGAGAAGAGAAATGAGACGGGATTGATTCTATAGACTACCAGGAAAGGAAGGACAGAACTAGGAATTTACCCCATCTGAGGGTTCTTTAACACACCCACAATACGCTGGAGTCTATCCATTGCCACACTCTGCTGGAAGCTGCTCAATCCTGGGGAGAGACAGAGGAAGAGAGGTTGGTTCAGGCTGGGGAATGGAGCTCAGTGGCAGAATGCTTCTTTGCCTAGTGTGCACAGGTCTAGGGTTTCATTTCCCACCATGGCATAGGGAGGAAAGGGGGATGGGGAAGAGAATGAATTGAGAGTCAAGCTATGGCCAGGTAAAAGGAGGACAGAAAGGGGTTAATATTGAATTGTCTAAACAAACTAAATTACAAAGGCGAAAAAGGAATAACTCAAAACGCAAAGACTTACAAGAGGACACATTTGAGGGAGAGAGGAAGGGGAAGGGAGGGAACCTAGTCCAAAAGGATGCCATTAATTAGATAATTACCTCTGTCAAAACGACCCATCTTTAGCCGGTTCAGTAGGTCCGTGAGGGGGCGTATGAATCCTTGGAGCTCTTTACACTGTGGGAAAACAGCGCGAAGCCTATGAGAAAACCAAGGTATTGGACAGTCCCTACTACCATCAAGAATCCTCTCGATCACTTAGGTGTTTAGACCACAGTCCTGTCTTTCACCTTTCTCTTACCTTTTGCGCAAAAAGTAGGTCTCCCTCCGAGGTACAACCCTGGATATTTAGACTGGTCTCTGGTTCATCGTGTCTTGGTGATCTCTTGACCCCGGATCCCACCACAGAAGTCAAGCCTCGCTGTCCCAGATGAGATGCTGTATGTCGGTTACTGAAAACCTTGGGTCGATGCCTGCAGCGGATAGGACCCGGGCTGGGCCGGGAACATCCCCTCTGCCCAACAGTGTCGTCTGGCCTGCACCCATGGGCGCCCTTGCCCTCCCTCTCACTATCAGAGGGGAAGCCAAAGTCACTGTTCACTGGGGAGGTGGAGAAAGAGGAAGAGAGAGAGCAGGAGGAATGAGAAGAAACGCTAGACGGAGAATCCATAGGTCCAGAAGCAGGGGCTGGAGAGCAGCTCCTGTGGTAGTACCCAAAGATCGGAACCTGCAACTGAAGAGCAAAGCGAGGGAGTTTGAAACCAGAGCGTAAGGATCAGGAAATGGACTGGGACACTGGGGCAAACTGCGTTAAGGGTAATAATACCTTTTCCCCATGCCGAACAGATGAGAAAAATCCAACTCTTCCCCTCTACACACACACAAAACCCCGGACTACCTTGGCCTGACAAGTCCCCTCCGTTACTTCCTTCCCTTGGTTCGGAGTCAATAAATACCGATCCGTCCCAGCTAGTGGGAAGTGTGTGCCCACGTCCCCCACACCCCCAACACCCCAGAGCCCACGTACTATCACCACGGCCACCGCCCCCGCGGACAGCCGGTCCCTTCCGCTTTCCCAATCTCACTATAGAAATCCCTGCTCCTGCTCTGGCAAACGACCCCCGCTCGGTTCCCCCCCACTCCTCGTCCCCGCCAGCCCCGGTGGTCGCGGCCGCAAGGTGATGCTCTCCCTCCCAACGCCCTGACCTGCGTGCCCCCGTCCCGCCCCCACTCCCCGCCGGGCCGGGGAAGGGGCGAGGGGGCGTCCTCCGGGCTCCTCACCTGCGGCGGTCAGCTCGGCTCCGGCTCCTTCTCAGCGCGTCCCGGTGTCTCGTCTACCCACCTCCGACTCACTCCGTGCGGGTCCCGCCCCTTCCCGCCCTCCCTTCGCCGTCAGCGTCCGCGTCCGCGTCCGCGTCCCGGTCCCCGACACGTGCGGCCCGGCACGTGCCTCCCCCTGCGTACACAGATCTCGCGCCGCCATTGGTCGTGCAGCCGGCAACACGTGACTCTCGAGCCGGGCCCTCGTAGCCCATTCGCTGCGGCGCGCGGGGGCTCTCGGCCAATGGGAGGGCCGGCGAGCGCTGATTGGTCGGAAGGGAAGCATTCCGTGCTCCGCCCCTACATGCGGCTCCCGGAGAGGACCCGGTGATTAAAAAAAAAAAAAGAGGAGGAGGAGGGTTGGAAAAAAAAAAAAAAAGTGAAAACCGAGCCAAGGGAGGAAAAGGGAGGAGCCCGTGTCCTTAAATAGGATGATGATGCGCCTGGACGCGTGGTCCGAGCGTGCGGAGAGTGGCTTGCGGGAGCGGAGGCGGCGCTTTGCGGGGAACGCGAGCCCTGGGGGCTTTTGTCTCGGGATCCGGGGGAGGGGGGCCCCCCTCTCTTCCCTCCTCCACCCGCCCCCACCCTCCAGCGCCTCTGCTCACGAGCGCAGCACGTGGAAGCCCTCGGTGACTTGTGTCTGCAACGTGTGTGACCGAGCGGGGCGGTGTGACACGCCGCCGTAACCCCCTTCGCAGCGGGGCGGCCCGGCCCTCGTGACTGATCCACGCCGCTGTCCCGTGCGCGCTCGCCTCCGAGCCCGGCGCCTCCCGGCCCCCGCTGGGTGAGGAGGGTGGGGACCGCGGGGCCCCGGAACACGGCGTCCTGTCCGCGGGCTCCGGCCGGGCGTTTTCTCCCCAGCCTTTGCTTACGTAACCGGCCACGCACGTTAGCAGCTCAGATAGCAGGCCCCCGCCGAGGCGCCGGAGGTCAAAGCCGGTGGCGGCTCGCTCCCGACTCCGGACATCTCCCCCCACCCGCGTCCTCACCGCCCCGTGGGGTGGGGCGTTGGGGGGGGGGGACCCTCTGGGGACCCGCGTCCTGAATGCAGATTCTAAGCCCAGGGAACCGAGTTGGGTAGGTTCCCGGATCCTCTAGGTTATGGCCTTGGTCTCGCTTCACTTTGTTTTGTCCCGAACCTGGAGAAGACTGGGAGGAAAGAAGGGAGGCGAGTCCGGAATTGAGTGTCACCTGAGCAGGCACCCGAGGACTGGCTGACGATAAGTAGTTATGACTCTAGAAAGACCGCAAGGGGGCAGCCGAGCTCCGACTAGGGTCTGCAGGACAGCTTAATTTTATGTCCCTGCCATCATTTCGAAGTGAAAAAGTTGGAGAATATGTGATTATTTAAAAAAATATATGTTAAGATAGCCGGGTGTAGCGGCGCACGCCTTTAATCCCTGATGCAGATGGCAGATGTGTCCGCAGTTCATTTGAAGTGGTGGTAGGCCTTGGAATGCCCATCTATTTCAAATAATAAATTTATTTACTTGAAAGAAAGAGAAGAAGGCAGGTAGAGAGAGAGAGAGAGAGAGAGAGAGAATGGGCACACCAGGGCCTCCAGCCACTGCAAATTAAACTCCAGAGACATGCGCCACTTTGCGCATCTGGCTTATGTGGGTCCTGGGGAGTGGAACCTTGGTCCTTAGGCTTCACAGGCAGATGCCTTAACTGCTAAGCCATCTCTCCAGCCCGATAAATAAAATTTTAAAATAAAAAAGAAGCTTGGCGTGGGTAGCACAAGCCTTTAATTCCAGCACTCCAGAAGCAGAGGTAGGAAGATCACCATGAGCTTGAGGCCATCCTGATACTACATAATGAATCCCAGGTCAGTCTGGGCTATAAGACCCTGCCTCTAAAAACCAAAAATAACAATAAAAGCAGACTGAATTAAACAATTTCACTTTTTAAGAATTTATTTTATCTTCCAAGTTCCTCTTTATCCCAAGAGTCACAGCAGTCTTCTCTCTCACCTAAAAAAGTAAAGAAAGGGGGCGATCAAGACGGGATCAGGAAGCCTCCCCAGGCCCTCCTCCATATCTCTATGCGCTCCACAGATTTCACACGCTTAGCTGGGCTTGCTCTGTTCTGTCTCCTCAGAACAACATGTTTCTCTGCTTTTCACTTCATCCTCATCCTGTGAAATCCCCATGCTGCAGAGTCACAGTCCCAGCTTCACTCCTTCCTTATAATAGCTCTCTCTCGTCTCCTCCTCCCTTCCCGGTATCTCTCCACCTTCTCAACGCTGAACTTTGCTTCTTGGCTCGGCAGGGTTGTAGGACTCACCCACTTTGACCTCTGGCACCTGCTATACTTTCAGACCTGGCCAGAACCGAACCAGCTCTGGCTCCTCAAAGCCTATGGAAGCATGGAGAAGATACTTCTCTGTTCCACTTGCCTCCATTCTAGGATGTCTTGAAAGCCTCTTAGAAAAAAATAAGGATGGGGCTGGAGAGATGGCTTAGCGGTTAAGGCGTATGCCTGCGAAGCCTAAGGACCCAGGTTCAATTCTCCAGGTCCCACGTAAACCAGTTGCACAAAGTGGGGCATGCATCTGGAGTTCATTTGCAGTGGCTGGAGACCCCGGCACACCCATTTTCACTCTCCCTCCCTCCCTTTATCTCTAATAAATAAATAAACATTTAAAAAAAGAAAAAGTAAGGATTTGTATCACGAAAGATTTTGCCTGAACACTCTCCAAACTTCTTTAAGATTAGATAATAGAAAGGGGGAGGGAACTATCATGGTTTATTGACTATAATTATGGAAGTTGTCAATAATAAAAATAGAAAATAAAAGCCGGCCTGGTGGCAGAGGTAGGAGGATCTCTGTGAGTTCGAGGCCACCCTGAGACTCCATAGTGAATTCCAGGTCAGCCTGGACTGCAGTGAGACCCTACCTCGAAAAACAAAAAAAAAATGGGGGGAGCTGGAGAGAGGGCTTACTGGTTAAGGCACTTGCCTGCAAAGATTAAGGACCCAGGTTCGATTCCCCAGGTCCCACGTAAACCAGATGCACATGCACATGGTGGCGAATGCATCTGGAGTTTGTTTTTGGTGGCTGGAGGCCCTGGTGCACCCATTCTCATTCTCTCTGTCCTTCACTCTCTCAAATAAACATATAAAAAGGAAATCAGAAAAAAAAAAAAAAAACCAGAGGGGGGCTGGAGATGGAGAGATGCCTTGGTGGTTAAGGTGCTTGCCTGTAAAGTCTAAGCCTGAGGACCCATGTTGGACTCTCCAGATCCCATCTAAGCCAGACACACAAAGGTGAGGCAAGCCCAAGGTCATACATTCCCACTAGGTGGTACAAGTGTCTGGAATTCAATTGCAATGGCTGAGGCCCTGGTGTACAAATTCTCCCTCTTCTTCTGTCTCCCTCTAAACAAGTAAAAAATAAATAAGACAAAAAAAAAAAAAAAGGCTAGATAATAAAAAAGCTCAGCTAGCTGGGCATGGTGGCACACACCTTTAATCCCGGCACTTGGGAGGCAGAGGTGGGAAGATCACTGTGAGTTTGACGCCACCCTAAGATTCCATAGTTAATGCTAGGTCAGCCTGGACCAGAGTGAGACTCTACCTCTAAAATCCAAAAAGGAAAAACAAAACAAACAACAACAACAACAAAAAAAAATAAACTCAGCTAGAGTGAGATCCTGCCTGGTAATAAAAAAGACAAAAAAATAGGGTGGAGAAGATGGCTTAGTGGTTAAGGCATTTGCCTGCAAAGCCAAAGGACACTGGTTCGATTCCCTAGGACCCACATAAGCCAGATGCACAAGGGGGCACATGCATCTGGAGTTTGTTTGCAGTGGCTGGAAGCCCTGGTTCATCTGTTCTCTCTCTCTACCTCTTTCTTTCTCTCTCTCTCTGTCTCACAAATAAATAAATATGTTTTAATAAAAACAAAATAACTAAAGAATAGAACCAGGTGTGGTGGTGCACCCTTTTAATCCCAGCACTCAGAAGGCAGAGGTAGGAAGATCGCCTTGAGTTCAAGGCCACCCTGAGACTACATAGTGAATTCCAGGTCAGTCTGAGCTACGGTAAGACCCTACCTCAAAAATACAAAATAATGATAATAATAATAATAATATTTTTCTAAAGGTGACCCCTCTGTAAGCACCTCTGAAAACTGACTGGATTGGAATCCTGCCCAAGAGTTCTTTCACACACTCATTCCCCCAAGGCCAATGGCTGTGTTCTCACCTTCTACATGAGGTAAATACACCCCTGAAGGAGGGCCCAGGACAGGAGGAAGGAAACAGGACTCTGCAGACTGGATACAGCTTCATTCAGCTCTGGGCTCTGCTAAAATAGACATCCCCCAGCACAGGCCAGTGTCATTCTTCCGTCAGTTACCACTGCCCCTCCAGGGTGTTCTTTTAAGGTTGTTTTTCCTTCAAGTCAACCTGGGCCCCTCCCTAGAAACATTTTCCCCTTTCCTGTAACACTTTTCTCCTGGATTGTTGGAAGGATTAAACTTCATGGCAGCCCCCATTCAGAACCTACAAAAGACCCCAGTCTGGGTCTCTGGGTGGGTTTTTCCATTTCTGGAAATCCCCTCCTGCTGTATAGGAGCTTTACCATCCTTCTCTCTCCTAAGTTCTATACACAGTCTAGTAAAATCTCACCCATTCTCTCTCTCTCCATCTCTCTCAGCCTCTTTCCCTCTTTCAAATAAATAAAGATATTTAAAAAAAAAGATGTAGGGCTGGAGAGATTGCCTAATGGTTAAGGTGCTTGCCTGCAGAGCCAAAGGACCCAGATTCAATTCCCCAGGACCCATATAGGCCAGATGCACAAAGTGGTGCATGCATCTGGAGTTTGTTTGCAGTGGCTGGAGGCCCTGGTAGTGCATCCATTTTCTCTCTATGTCTCTCTCTATCTGCCTCTCTCTCCCTCTTAAATAAATAAATAAATAAATAAATAAATAAATAAAATATTTTTTAAATGTAAATGTCAGTTTTATTCATTCTTTAAAGGTAATAACAGCATCATAGACTTACTTTTCATTAGTATCCTCAGCATTGATTACAGAGGCATAGATTACATTTTCATTTACTACTACTGAGCTGGAATTTAACTGCACTGAGTCTTTTCAATATTTGTAGTTAGTATTAGATCTCGTGAAAAGATATGGGTGCCAAGTTGATATGAACACTTGCATTGCACTATTTGATCCTCCCCTCCAATACCTGCCCTCGTGTACTCCAGGTCACTCACCAGCCCCGTGATCTACCTGTCTCCTTTCTCTTCCCTGATCCCTGTTCAACTCACTGGTTCCATCGTCACTGGCTTCATGGTCACTGGCTTCGTGGTCACTGGCTTCGTGGTCACTGGCTTCATGGTCACTGGCTTCATGGTCACAGGCTGCTGGCGGTCCACGTGATCTGTCTGAAGACTGATGGTCGTTTCTACTGTTTCTGTTGTGACCTCCTTAGCCAGCCTGTCCTGTCCTCGGCAGGATTAGGAAATACAGAGGTATCATCTCTTTAATCCAATATCTGCATGCAGTTTTTTTAAAAAAAAAATTGTTTCATTTTCTCTCCCCAAGGGAGCCTCCACTGTAGCCACATTGCAAAAAAACTTAAGCTGAAGGATCCTGTGGACCTTATCCTTGCCTGGGTGATGTATGTGTCCATCCCATTCAGAAATCCCTTAATGACTCCACTTCCTTCATGTGTTAATAAACCTACTGGGTTCTGGTTTCCTTCTCCTTCCCAGCTACGGTTAACAAGTCTAGCCCCATTTCCTAGTTTTGTTTTTCCCCATATATTTGGTTTTCCTTTCTCCTTTTTGTAATGATAATAATAATAGTAGTAGTAATTGTTATTGTTATTATTATTATTAGTTTTTGAGGCAGGGTGTCACTGTCTAGCTAGCTCTGGCTAGCCTAGATCTTGCTAACTTGCTGCATAGACCAGACCCACCATAGACTCCTGCCTCTGGGATTACAGGCAATTACCACATGCCCAACACTAATTTTCATTGCTGCTGATCAGTTAGATTTCAACATTTCCCAGTTTCTTTTTTTTTTAATTTTTAAAATTTTTATTAAAATATCCCATGGTAATTCCCTCTCTCTCCCCGCCCCCCATCCCAGTTTCTTTTGAAGTGTTATTTATTCGGATCCTCTTAGATGTAGAGGCCACTCACCAACCTGTCCTCTGCCTCAAACAGGGCGTAATCAATGGTGAAATTTACACTAGAGTCATCTGTGGAGGAGAAAAGTCAGTAGTAATATGTGAGAAAGGGATTTTTAGATCCAGAAATGACAGCAGAAGAAACTGTTCAGACTACTTCAACTTGCTCAAGACGGAAAATTAATCGGTAGAATCTATTTCCTTTGAAAATATATTTTGTTTGTTTAAGAGAGAGAGAGCGAGAAAGGGACAGGTAAAGAGAGAGAATGGGATTGTCAGTGCCTCCAACTACTACAAAGGAACTCTAGATGCATGTGCCACCTTGTGCATCTGGTCTTTTCATGGGTACTGGGGAACTGAACCTGGGTCCTTCAGCTTTGCAGGCAAATGTTTTAACGACTAAGCCACATTTATAGCCCCCAGCAGAGTCTATTTAAAATTAACTTTAGTGCTAAAAGTGTTTGTGAATGTATATATTTATATTTTCAGTCTGGCATCTAAAATAATTTACAAATTTGAAAATTTCCAAATTGTCTCAACTATTTTTCAAAGGATTATAACAATAATAATAATAATAAAAACAAGCCGGCCATGGTGGCACACGCCTTTAACCCCAGCACTCAGGAGGCAGAGGTGTGAAGATCTTTGCAAGTTCAAGGCCACCCTGAGACTAAAGAGTGAACTCCAGGTCAGCGTGAACTAGAGTGAGATCCTACCTTGAAAACCAAAACAAAACAAAACAAAATTGAGAAATTAACACCCTAAGTTTCCCCCTCCCTTTCATGGCAGGGGGGTTTCATGTAGCCTAGGCTGGCCTCCAACTCAACAGATAGCCAAAGCTGACCTTAAACTCCTGATTTCTTCTGCCTCCACCTCCTGAGTGCTAGACTACATAGGAGGTCCACCACATCCAGTTTGTGCAGTGGGGATAGAACCCAGGGCTTTATAACTAGGCAAACCCTCCACAACAGCTGAGCTCCATCTCCAGCCACCAAAGCCACGAGTCTTGATCATTTTTGTTCATAGTTAAATTTCTTTAATTTTTTTTTATTTATTTGTAAACAGAGAGAGAGAAATGAGAGACAGAGAGAGAAAATGGACATGCCCAGGCTTCTAGCTGTTGAAAACTCCAGATGCATGTGCCCCTTGTGCATCTGGGTTACATGGGTACTAGGGAGTTGGACATGGGTCCTTTGGCCTCTCAGGCAAACACCTTAACTGCTAAGCTATCTCTCCAGTCCAAATTTCTTTCTTTTTTAAAAATTTTATCTATTTAAATATTTGAGGGCTGGAGAGATGGCTTAGCGGTTAAGCGCTTGCCTGTGAAGCCTAAGGACCCCGGTTCGAGGCTCGGTTCCCCAGGTCCCATGTTAGCCAGATGCACAAGGGGGCGCACGCGTCTGGAGTTCGTTTGCAGAGGCTGGAAGCCCTGGCGCACCCATTCTCTCTCTCTCCCTCTATCTGTCTTTCTCTCTGTGTCTGTCGCTCTCAAATAAATAAATAAATATAAATAAATAAATAAATTTAAATATTTGAGAGGCAGATGGAGAGAGAATGGGCATACCAGAGCCTTTGGTCACTGCAAATAAACTCTAGATGTATGTGTCACCTTGTGCATCTGGCTTATGTGGGTACTGGGAAATCGAACCTGGGTCCTTAGGCTTCACAGGAAGTGCCTTAACTGCTAAGTCATCTCCTGAGCCCCATAGCCAAATTTCTTTCTGATTGTGACACTCTCTTGCAAAGTGAAGAGCAAATTCAGAACTAAGTATTCCCTGGGCTGGGGAGATTGCTCTGCAGTTAAAGGCCTGGGTGGAATCCCCAGTACCCACATAAAGCGGGATGCACAGGGAGGTGCATGCATCTGGAGCTCATTTGTAATGGCAAGAGGCCCTTGGGCACCCATCCTCCCTGTCTCCTCTCCTTACAAACAAACAAATAATAATAATTTTTTTCAAGGTGGGGTCTCACTCTAGCCCAGGCTGACTTGGAATTTGCTTTGTAGTCCCAGGCTGGCCTCGAACTCACGGCAATCCTCCTACCTCACTAGGGTTAAAGGTATTATGCAACACCACGCCTGGCTTTTTTTTTTTTTTTTAAATTTTGATTTTTTGGTCTTTTGAGGTAGGGTCTCACTCTAGCTCAGGCCAACCTGGAATTCACTGTGTAGTCTCAGGATGGCCTCAAACTCATGGCGATCCTCCTACCTCTGCCTCCCAAGTGCTAGGATTAAAGGCGTGCGCCACCACGACCGGCTTTATTTATTTATTTATTTATTTATTTTTTAGAGGAGTTTCTCTTTTTTTTTTTAATTTTTTTTTTGTTTATTTATTTGAGAACAATAGACAGAGAGAGAGAGAGAGAGAATGGGGCACCCGTGCTTCCAGCCACTGCAAACGAACTCCAGATGCGTTTGCAAACTTGTGCATCTGTCTTATGTGGGTACTAGGAAATCAAGCCTCGAACTGAGGTCCTTAGGCTTCACAGGCAAAAGCTTAACTGCTAAGCCATCTCTCCAGCCCCGGGCTTTCCTTCTTATAATGTACTAAGTATTCCCTAAGTCTTTTCCTCCCCTCTAATGGTCAGAGCCTTTCATATACTCACCATAATTAGGGGTGATTGTATTGTAATAATAATAAGCCACCTGATAATATTCACTCTCTTCCAGCCCTTCTTCGTTGTCATATTCTTGTCCTATGGGAATAAGGAGCACAGGTCAAGGAGCGTCTGCGACACCTCAGCAACGGGACACCTGGAGTAGACCCCAGCTCTATTAGTTTTCCTTCCTTCTTTTTTTAAGTTTTTTATTTATTTATTTATTTTTGGTTTTTCGAGGTAGGGTCTCACTCTAGCTCAGGCTGACCTGGAATTCACTATGTAGTCTCAGGGTGGCCTCAACCTCACGGCGATCCTCCTACCTCTGCCTCCCAAGTGCTGGGATTAAAGGCGTGCGCCACCACCACGCCCGGCATTAAAAAAATTTTTTTGTTTTATGTTTATTTATTGATTTGAAAGTGACAGACATAGAAAGAGGCAGAGAGAGAGAGAGAGGGAGAGAGAATGGGCACGCCAGGGCCTCCAGCCACTGCAAACGTACCCCAGACACATGTACCCCCTTGTGCTTCTGGCTTACGTGGGTCCTGGGGAGTTGAGCCTCAAACCGGGGTCCTTAACAGGCAAGCTTTTAACCACTAAGCCATCTCTCCAGCCCTCTTCTTTTAAGTTTTGTTTGTTTGTTTCTTTCTTTTTTGGTTTTTCAAGGTAGGGTCTTGCTGTAGCCCAGGCTAACCTGGAATTCACTATGTAGTCTCAGGGTGGCCTTGAACGCACAGCGATTCTCTTACCTCTGCTTAAATCCCGAGTGCTGGGATTTAAGGCATGCACCACCCCGCCTGGCTTTGAATTTTATTCATTTATTTATTATTTACTCATTTCATTCCTAGTGAGCAAGCAGGAGAGAGTGTGTGTATTGGCGTGCCAGGGCTTCTTGCTACTGCAAACAAACGCTGATGCATCACTTTGTAGGTCTGGCTTTAGGTGGGTCCTGGGGAATCAAACTCAGGCTGTCAGGCTTTGCAGGCAAGCACCTTTAAATGTGGAGCCATCTCTCCAGCCCCGCATTTCCCTTCTTTCTGCTTCCACCCTAAGAGATTTATCTCCCTCTACACCTGCTCAGCCTTCTAGGCTTCTATCTATAATGAGGGCAGCTACCCTTTGCTTTCAGTCTAGAACTCCAGGACAGAAAACAGATGCCTTCATATTCTATTGTGGTTTATTTTTTCTGTTTTTTTTGTTTGTTTGTTTGTTTTGTTTTGTTTGTTTTAAATGATTTTTTTTTTGTTTATTTTCATTTATTTATTTGAGAGCGACAGAGAGAGAAAGAGGCAGATAGAGAAAGAGAATGGGCATGCCAGGGCCTCCAGCCACTGCAAACGAACTCCAGATGCATGCGCCCCCTTGTGCATTTGACTAACTTGGGACCTGGGGAATTGAGCCTCGAATAGGCTTCACAGGCAAGCGCTTAACCGCTAAGCCATCTCTCTCTCTCCAGCCCTGTTTCTTTTTTTTTTTTTTTTTAATGAGAGAGAGAGAGAGAGAGAAGAAAGAACGGGCATGCCAGGGCCTCTATCCACTGCAATCCAACTCCAGATGCATGCATCACCTTGTGCATCTGACTTAAGTGGGTTCTGGAGAGTCAAAACTGGGTCCTTAGGCTTCTCGTGCAAGCACCTTAACTGCTAAACCATCTCTCCAGCCTGAAACTGAACCTTTTTTTTTTTTTTTTTTTTAAATTTATTTGAGAGAGAGGGAAATCGAAAGTAAGAAGCAGACCGACAGGGAGAATGAGCATGCCAGGGCCTTCAGACACTGCAAATAAACTCCAGATGCATGTGCCATCTTGTGCATCTGGCTTACATGGATCCTGGGGAATAGAACCTGGGTCCTTTGGCTTTGCAGGCAATCGCCTTAACTGCTAAGCCATGCCTCAAGCCCTACCTTCATATTCTATAGGCCCAAGAAGAAAAGCAAATCAAACAAAAGTTAGAAGATAATGCCAGGTGTAGTGGTGTGCACCTTTAACCTTGGCACTTCGGAGGCAGAGGTAGGAGGATCACTGAGAGTTCGAGGCCACCCTGAGACTAAAAAAAAAAAAAAGTTAGAAGATAGTGACCAGAATATTTTTGTATCTCTGAGAGATCTTATCAGCAAATAAGTAACACACTTCTGGGGCTTTCAGATTTGGGATTAGTTCCAGATTCACTGGCAACTAGAATAACCTTGAACAGGCCATTTCACATCCGCTTTCTTAAAATGAGTCAGCTGCATCAAGTGGCCCATTGCTGTTCGTTTTTCTTCCTCACCAGCACTAAAAATATGCAGCTTTGATGACAGAATCCAGAATTCTAGGCCCCCTGCTAAACACATCCCTCCCACCTCAAGCCAGTAATGTAAGTATCTAGAGGAAGAGAAACAATGAGACACACCTGGCCCACTGGAAAACAAAGAAGGGAAGGGGCCAGCTACACTTCCCTAAAGGCGGCTAGTTCCCCATGCTCCTATAAACCAACCCACATCTGCCTTTTCTATTTTTCCTTTTTGGTTTTTCAAGGTAGGGTCTCGCTCTATCCCAGGCTGACCTGGAATTCACTATGTAGTCTGAGGGTGGCCTCGAACTCAGGGCAATCCTCCTACCTCTGCCTCCCGAGTGCAGGGATTTAAGGGTTAAAGGCATGTGCCACCACGCCTGGCTATTTTTTTTTTTTTAAGGCTAGGTGTCATGTATCCCAGAGGGGTCTTGCAATTCACTATGTAGTAAGTGACCTTTAACTCCTGATCCCCCGTGCCTCCACTTTCCAAGTGCTGGGGTTATGGGTGCGCACTACCATCCATGCCTGGCTTTCACTAGAGAAGTCTTTTTCTTGTTTTGGTTTTTCCAGATAGGGTCTCACTCTAGGCCAGGCTAACCCGGAATTTACTATGTAGTCTCAGGATCGCCTACCTTTGCCTCCCCGAGTGCTGGGATGAAAGGTTGCACCGCCCCGCCTGCGGGTACGGGCAGAGAGGTCTTTACTAAGAGCAGGTTTTTCCTTCTCTGTGGAAAAGGAGTTACCCTGGCCTTTCTCACTGGTTTCGCACCCTCAGCATCCAAAAGTCAACCTCTCATGGTGTTCAGATTTGCGGTGATGGAGTCTTGCTCACAGGACTTCATTTTCTATGAGCCTTCTCTGCTTTGACAGGACCCTGTTTTCTTCCCAGTTTCCTTTGGCTCCACCTTTTCGACCTCAGCTCCCGCCCCGGCCTTAGACGCCAGCACCGATCAAAATGTGGTAGCGGACGCCTTTAATCCCAGCACTCAGGAGGCAGAGGTAGGAGGAGCGCCGTGAGTTCAAGGCCACCCTGAGAGACTCCAGAATGAATTCCAGGTCGGAGCGCTAGCTTGAAAACAACAACAAAATCTAGCGCCATCACTCTTCACAGCCATTCCCTCTCACCCTGTACTTACAGCCCTCCAACTCCTCCATTTGTGGTTAAAAAAAAAAAAAAGAACTGACACAAAAAGCTCAGGGTCAGAAGAGGACTTACCCAAGATAAGGGGCACAATAAGGATGGCTGCAAAGAGGACATCCATTCTGGATTCTGCACTATCGCTGTGAAAATAAAAAGAGGAAATTACACTGTTTCCCACCAAACTTCCCCCGCCTACCCCCCCCCCCATATGGCTCTGAAGTCATGGAGCGACAGTGATTCCTCTCCCAGGGGACCGAGTGCCCCCGCCTACGCTAAGCAGACCTTCAGCGACTACCGGCCCCGGGCCTGAGCTGGACTGAGAGAGGGCAAGTCGCTTGTTCTTAGCGATCCCCCAGCCTTAGTCCATTGAGTCCATCCCGGGGCTCCTGCCGCTGCTCCTAAAGATTACCAAGAATTTCACCCTGTCTCCTCCTTCCCCTCCTCTCTCCCAAGAAGCTCACCCTCCCTCCTTTTTTTTTTGAGGGGGAGGGGCTTGAGATAGGGTCTAGCCCAGGCTGACCTGGAATTGACTCTGTAGTTGCAGACTGACCTCCACCTCACAGCCATCCTCCTACCTCTGCCTCCCAATGTGCTGGGTGGGATCAAAGGCAAGCACCATCGCCTCCAGGCTCACCCTCCCTCTGGACGGTCCTGACTTACCATTGCCATACAGCATTGCCCTTCTTTCTCAGGTTTAATCATAAGTCTCTTCCAGCAATGTGAAATTCACGCTGACATGAAAGGGTGAGTCTTTTCTTTCTTATTTTCCTAGACTGTACATAGTTCTCCTCTTCCTGAGTTAGCCGCGGAGGATGGGCACAATATTTACCCATCACTGACTCCAGAAAGCACTTGGTGCAGGCTGCTGATAAAGATCTCTCGGCCTGGGGTAGTTGCTTCCTTTCCTGTGCTGACCTCATCTTTTCCCCAAATTCCTGGGCACGGGAAGGAAGCAGGCAGTAAGCAAATAGTGTCTCTCTGTGGCAGGTGCTTCACCCCACCTCCCATTTCCCGTTGCTTGGTGCCTTCTCTTCATTCTCTGGCCGCCAGAGGTAGAGTCCTTATCACTCTTTCTGCTCCCCTAATTCCCTTTTCGTCCAGTTCAGCTCAGAAGCAGTAGCAGATGTGTGAGGTCTAGTCTTGCTTGGCAATTCAGAGCTCACAGGCGCAGGGACAAGTATAAAAGAGAGTTAATGAGGGCTGGAGAGATGGCTTAGCGGTTAAGCGCTTGCCTGTGAAGCCTAAGGACCCCGGTTCAAGGCTCGGTTCCCCAGGTCCCATGTTAGCCAGATGCACAAGGGGGCACACGCGTCTGGAGTTCGTTTGCAGAGGCTGGAAGCCCTGGTGCGCCCATTCTCTCTCTCTCCCTCTATCCGTCTTTCTCTCTGTGTCTGTCGCTCTCAAATAAATAAATAAAAAATTTTAAAAAAAAGAGAGTTAATGAATATCTGTGGAGCATCTACAATGAACCTGGTGCCGTGTAAGCTTCTGTAGAATCATGGTGAACAAGATATACTGGCAGGGCTGGAGAGATGGCTCAGCAGTTAAGGCACTTGCTTGCAAAGCCTAACAACCGGGGTTCAATTCCCCAGTGCCCACATAAAGCCAGGTGCACAAAGTGGCGCATGCATCTGGAGTTTGTTAGCAGTGGCACTATGCCCTGACATAACCATTCTCTCTTTCTGTTTCTCTCTCTCTTTGCTTACTAATAAATAAATATAAATATAAATATATGTGGTGGCGCACGCCTTTAATCCCAGCGCTCTGGAGGCAGAGGTAGGAGGATCACCATGAGATCGAGGCCACCCTGAGACTACATAGTAAATTCCAGGTCATCCTGGGCTAGAGTGAGAGCCTACCTCGAAAAAATAAAATAAAATAAATAAATAAATATCTTAAAGCTGGGTGGGGTGGCACCGGCCTTTAATCCCAGAACTTGGGGAGGCAGAGGTAGGAGGTTTGCCATGAGTTTGAGGTCACCCTGAAACTACAGAGTGAATACTGCCTGGGCTAGAGTGAGGCCCTACCTCAAAAAAAAAAAAAAAAAAAAATAGGGGGAAGGGAAGGGATTACCCATGGGATATTATTTACAATCATGGAAGTTGTCGATAAAAAATAATAATTAAAAAAACACAAAAAACAATAATAAATAAAAATAGGGCCGGGTGTGTTGGCACATGATTTTTATCCCAGCACTCAGGAGGCAGAGGTAAGAGGATCACAGTGAGTTTGAGGCCAGCCTGAGACTACATAGTGAATTCCAGATCAGCCTGAACTAGAGTGAGACCCTACCTCGAAAAACCAAAATAAAAATAAATAAATAAATAAATAAATAAGTATCTTGCGGGCTGGAGAGATGGCTTAGTGGTTAAAGCATTTGTCTGCAAAGCCAAAGGACCTAGATTTGATTCCCCAAGACCCACATAAGCCAGATGCACAAGGTGATGCATGCATCTGGAGTTCATTTGCAGTGGCTGAAGGCCCTGGCAGGCCCATTCTTTCTTTCTCTTTCCCTCTCTCTCTTATCACCCTCTTTCTATCTACTGAAATAAATAATTTTTAAAAAGAAAAATATATATTTACTTGAGAGAAAGAGGAGAGAGGAAGAGAAAGAGAGAGTAGGTTGCAGGGTGTACAGGTTTGTAGTGCCTCTTGCCCCAGCAAACATACACTGGTTTGCACATCTGCCTTCACAGAGACCCTGGGGAATGGTACCCTGGGCCGGCAGTATTTACAAGCATGCACCTTTAGCTACTGAGCCATTTCCCCAGCCCCCTAAATTTCTTTTTTTTTTAAAAAAAATTATTTTTATTTGTTTGACAGAGAAAGAGGGGAGAGAGATAGAGACTGAGAATGGGCACGCCAGGTCCTCCAGCTGCTGCAGACAAACTCCAGACTCGTGCGCCCCTTGTGCATCTGGCTAACGTGTGTTCTAGGGAATCAAACCTGGGTCCTTTGGCTTTGCAGGCAAACACTTTAACTTCTAAGCCATCCCTCCAGCCCCTAATTGCTTCTTCTTCTTCTTCTTTTTTTTTTTTTTACAAATATTATTTACTTATTTATTTGAGAGAGACAGAGACAGAGATAAAAGGAGAGAGAGAGAGAGAGAGAGAGAGTATGGGTGCACCAGGGCCTCTTGCTGCTGCAAATGAACTCCAGACATGTGCCACTATGTGCACCTGGCTTTACACTGGTACTGGGGCATTTAACCGCTGAGCCATCTCCCCAGGCCCCTAAATTGCTTTTTTTCCTTTTTTAAAAAAAAAATTATTTTTTTATTAACAACTTCCATGATTGTAAACAATATTCCATAGTAATGCCCTCCCTCCCCCCACTTTCCCTTCTGAAACGCCATTCTCCATCATATCCTCTCCCCCTCTCAATCAGTCTTTTTATTTTGATGTCATCATCTTTTCCTCCTATTATGATGGTCTTGTGTAGGTAGTGTCAGGCACTGTGAGGTCATGGGTATCCAGGCCATTTTGTGTCTGGAGGAGCACGTTGTAAGGAGTCCTACCCTACCTTTGGCTCTTACATTCTTCCTGACAGCTCTTCTGCATTAGACCCTGAGCTTTGGAAGGTGGGATAGAGATATTGCAGTGCTGATCACTCCTGTCACTTCTTTCCAGCAGATGCCTTCTGAGTCATCCTAAGGTCACTGCCATCTGAAAAGAGAAGGTTCTCTATCAAAAGTGAGAGTAAGCCGGGCGTGGTGGCGCACGCCTTTAATCCCAGCACACAGGAGGCAGAGGTAGGAGGATTGCCATGAGTTCAAGGCCACCCTGAGACTACATGGTTAATTCCAGGTCAGCTTGGACCAGAGTGAGACCCTACCTCGAAAAACCAAAAAAAAAAAAAAAAAAAAAAAATTGAGAGTAGCATTAGTATCAGGGCATGAACATTAAGGGAAGTACTTACTGGGCAGTTTGATGAGCATAGTATATACATTTAGCCAGACAACAGCAGACATTACACCCCTAGGGCTCATGACTACCCCTGTTTTAGCTTTTCAGTATTAGGGATGTATTTCCTTCCATGGAGCGGGCCTCCAGTCCAATTAGAGAGTGGTCGGTTTTCCCACAACAGACATGCCACTATTGTACCCGTTGGCTCATTTGGCCTGGCTGGCCAAATATAAGGCTTGCAGTGTCCACTGTTGAGTATCTTCACTGGTGATTTCTCTCTCTCCCACTGAACTGCATGCAGAATGGCATCTTTCAGGTTTCTATCAGCTGGTCTACATGGAGGAGGTTTTCAGCTCAGTTCCAGCAAGATTTCTCAGTGGCCCTGCAGCCCAAGTATGTGGAATCTTCAGCAATAAGGTCTTACCATCTATTCCTGGTGGGAACCCAAGGGCCTCTTCAGTGACCTGTAATGTTTTGGGAGCATCAGGGACCTCCCTGGCCAACAACTCACTGGAAGATATACCATCCCTGGCACTGAAAGTTTTCTAGTAACAATCTACAGCTTCTGAGTGTTCTATTGTCCAAGAAAGCAGGTTTCCATATGATTTATTTATATCCTCTTAGATTTTGATAAGCCCTCCCTCCACCTTGGGCCTTTTCACCCCCGTTACCAAGTTGCTTTTTAAACACTGCTTTCTTTGGAAACTCCTTCCTAAGGTTTCTCTCCCCGGTTCCTCTCGTTTTTCGTTGATTTTGTCATTACAGATCACAGACGAAGGCTTCATTCTAGACCTACTGTTTAACGTTTCCTACGCTAGACTGTCACCAGAGAACTTCGACTTTAAGTCCAAACTTTCATCCCTTCGGCTGTGGCTCTGGTCCGTTTCCTCTTATTCAAGTTAGAACAATGCCCGTCCCTATCTCCCAACACCCCTTATCCTGTGCTCTCTTTGTATGTGTCCCTTTAGAGTCAAACAGGATCTTCCCCCTCCGGAGCCCTTCTTTAGGGATAGGATGGCTACCACCAAGTGACGAAAGGAAACCGCGATCAGGGCGCAACCGAGCCCAGGAACGCGTGTCCCGACGGGGTGTCCAGTTCCTAACCCCCTGGCCATCTGCTCCCCTTAACCCAGCCGGGGCCACTCCCCAGCCGAGGATTGGGAGACTACAACTCCCAGAAGGCCCCGCGGCGCCCCCCCCCACGCTCTCACGCACAGTTCTGCCGCTGCCTTCCGGGGGGTGGGGATTGCAAGGGAGGTGGCCATGGGGCTGCGGCCGGGGCTTGTTCCCTCCTCGGCTTCCGTAGACGAGGTCGGGAGGACTTTCGTCTGGGGTTTCGGTGCCCCCCCCTTCCCCTTCCCCGGGGTCCGGGGGTGACATTGCACCGCGCCCCTCGCGGGGTTGCGTCTCCAGCCCACGCGGAACCCCCCCCCAACACACCCACCCAGCTGGCGCGCTGCTGCCCTTCGCCTGTCTGGATTGGGGCTCCATCCCGCCCCCTGCCCCCATCCCCACCCCGGGCCGCCCAGCCATGGGGGCTGCGGTGTTTTTCGGATGCACTTTCGTGGCGTTCGGCCCAGCCTTCGCGCTCTTCTTGATCACTGTGGCTGGGGACCCTCTTCGCGTTATCATCCTGGTCGCCGGGTGAGTAAGGGGGGGATGGAGTTGGGGTGGGGGAGAGTGGTGGAGAGAGATGCAGGCCGACGGGATTGGAGGAACTGGGGCGAGCCTGAAGCTGGGGGGCCCGGGGGACAGGGTCATTTCGGGGTGTCTGGATGATTTACCCTTAGCCTTAACCGCACACGGTTTCCGCCTCATGGGGAACGTCTCCGATTCCTTCTCCTTTGCTCTGTGGAGGAGGCCAAAGGCTCGTGAAGGGGTTGGGCTGACTTGGGGCCACCCTAGTTGCCAGTTCCCCGGGAAGGATCAGGAATGGATACTTTGCCCTTCCGTGCCCGTATACTTTGAGTCAATCTTCATTTCTCGCAAGACACATGACATGAGCCTCTGTCCCCTCAGTTAGCTCTGTCTGCAGGTGCCTTCAGACGAGGCCCTTGGGGAGACACCCCCCTCCCCGCCCCCGACCCTATCTGCTCCTTGTCTCCCTGACCACCCGGAAGTCTTGACTTCCACTTCTCACTTTACAGCCTTGATTAGTTGCCCTCCTTGGTTTCTGTGGCTGCCCGCACCCCCTGCCCTCGCCTGTCTCACTGCCTTTGTTTTCTCAGGGCATTTTTCTGGTTGGTCTCCCTCCTCCTGGCTTCTGTGGTCTGGTTCATCTTGGTCCATGTGACAGACCGCTCAGATGCCCGGCTCCAGTATGGCCTCCTGATTTTTGGTGCTGCCGTGTCCGTCCTTCTACAGGAGTTGTTCCGCTTTGCCTACTACAAGCTACTTAAGTAAGGAAAAGTGTGTGTGTGTGTGTGTGTGTGTGTGTGTGTGTGTGTGGTGATGGTGGGGGGGGGGCTCCGGAGGGAAAAGGGGCAGAGGTTTGAACTGTGGGAAGTGGCCCCAGCCCGCTGGCACTGGTTGGAAATAGGCGCTAAAGGGAGGGTGTTCTTCCCTTACATTTCTTCTACCTCACCCCAGGAAGGCAGATGAAGGGTTAGCCTCGCTGAGTGAGGACGGAAGATCACCCATCTCCATCCGCCAGATGGCCTATGGTGAGCCAAAGGGAGAGAGACCCTGTCCTCTAGGGGTAGTCTAAACACCCACATGTGCAAAGTGGTCAGTCTTCCTAGTTGATTTCCAAGGAGAGGTGGTCTCAAGGGAGAGTAGGTACGGGGGAACGTTCACTGGGCACTGGGAGGGGACACTGGCAGTGAGACCGTAGTGGCATGTGACATTGATGAGCCCCTCCCTCCCCCTAGTTTCTGGTCTGTCCTTCGGTATCATCAGTGGTGTCTTCTCTGTTATCAATATTCTGGCTGATGCACTTGGGCCAGGTGTGGTTGGGATCCATGGAGACTCACCTTATTACTTCTTGACTTCAGGTAAGCCTCGCTTCCAGCCTCGCTTTTGTGCCCTATCCATTCCCTGGCCCTGATCTGATGTATTTGGCCTGCCCTGGGAGACTTCTTTGGCTCATCATCTCAGGAGGCTGAGAGAAGGTCAGGGATGTATCTCATCCCCGTCTCCCTCCCCGCAGCCTTTCTGACAGCAGCCATTATCCTGCTCCATACCTTTTGGGGAGTTGTGTTCTTTGATGCCTGTGAGAGGAGACGGTACTGGGCTTTGGGCCTGGTGGTTGGGAGTCACCTACTGACATCAGGACTGGTGAGTTGGAGATAGGGGCCTGAGTTAGAGAGAAAAGAAAAGTATTCCATGGCGTGTGGGATGGGGTATGTCGTCTCACATCTTCGTAGTTTTTCACTTACCTTGGGCTGAGGCAGAAAGGTGAGTTTCTAGAGGTCTCTCACCTCAGCATCACTTAAATGGCACCTGCTGTGGGAATGCTCTGGGGAGGAGTTTGGATTGACCAAGTCAAACAGTAACGCAGGAGGCCCGAGGTGAGTCGGAGGGTTGAGACCTTTGAGGGAGCTGAAAAATCAAAAAGCCCCCTTCAAGCCACAAGGTGTGTTGTACTTTGAAGGGGAAGTTAGGCATTTGCGCGAGGTACCTGGGGAGAGAGGGATGGGCAGGAGGCGCCGAGCGAATGTGGGGCTTAAACAGGGAGGTTGAATCTGACTTCTTTTCTGCGTTCATTCCTAGACCTTCCTGAACCCCTGGTATGAGGCTAGCTTGCTGCCCATCTATACAGTCACCGTTTCCATGGGGCTCTGGGCCTTCTTCACAGCCGGAGGCTCCCTCCGAAGTATCCAGCGCAGCCTTTCGTGTAAGGACTGACTACCTGGACTGATCGCCCGACCGATCCCACCTGCCTGTCCACTGCCCATGATTGAACCCAGCCCCAGCCCGGGTCTCTTGTGTCCTCGGTGGTGTGTCCTTTGCTTTGTCCATTCGTGTGACCTCTCGCGTGTTAAGCTTCACCAGGAGCAGCCTGGGTGCAGCCAGTCGTGGCCTGGTGGGCTTGAACCTACACTCGCTCCCTGCCATGCGGGGACCCGACCCCTTTGTTGTCCAGGTCTCCCCGTGTGTCAGTGCTCTCGTCCGGTCCGCGAACTCACCCCCCTTCCCCTCTGCAGGCCGACGGCAGGAGGACAGTCGGGTGATGGTGTATTCTGCCCTGCGCATCCCACCCGAGGACTGAGGGAACGTGGGGGGGAGGACCCCTGGGCCTGGGGTGCCCTCCCCATCTCCTCACCATGTACTTCTCCATCTCCAGTTCTGGACAGTGCAGGTTGTAAGGAAAAGGGACGTAGTTTAGCCATGGCCCTTGGAGATGCAATTAATGGACGCTCAAGGGTAGACGAGCTTTGAGTTTCCAAGTATCCCTGCCCAGACTGGACATCCTGGTCTTTTTCTCAGGTCTGAAGGGAACCTTTTTTTTTTGGTATGATAAAGACCCCAAACTGCCTTTTATTTTATTTTTTTAAGCGTGGGGTGGCAGGGGGGTGGGGAGAAGGAGGCTATATTTTACATCCTCAAATTGCTCCTTGGTGGCTGGGCTCATTTCTAGTCCCTTTCCTCTTGGTCCCAGGCCCTGGGGGGAAGGAAGAGAGTGCATGTTTGGGAACTGGCATTACTGGAATTAATGGTTTTAACCTCCTTCACCGTTAGCATCACTTCTCTCCCCAAGGTGAAGTAGAGGGTGCTGGGGGGGAGCTGGCCCACTCCAGAGCCACAGCGCCGCTGGAGTCAGACGACATGACGTCGCGGGGCAGGAGGGCAGATTTTTTTCTAGTTTTTAATTGGGGCGCGGGAGGGGTCGGGGAGGTTTTCTATCAACTGTATCATTTTCTGCCGAGGGTGGAGTGTTCCATCCTTTTAATCAAGGTGATTGTGATTTTGACTAATAAAAAGGACTTTGTAATTGTGGGGAAACTTGGCTTTTAAGGGAAGGGATAACATCATTAATTGAGATTTCTGCCCTCCCATGTCTCTCATCCAGCCTCCTTCCCAACCTGGCAACCAGTGAGCTCCACTGGTAGCTTTGATGCAATGGTAGGAATGTGGGCTGGTGGCTTAACTTGTGGAGATTCAGGTATTTTCTTCTGGGCCAGGGGTGGAACAGAAGGAGTTAATCGCCCAGCCTTCTTTTGTTCCTATCTTTTGCCCATCTCTGTTACCTGAAGGATTGAGGAACTCTCACACCTTTGAATACTGCAAAGGACAGGCCAGGATTAAGGTCAGAAACTTTAATTTCCAAATATATATTCAGCAGAAAAATATAATTCCAGCAGCAGCCCCTTTTCCTAAGGGGAAATCCGGGAGTCTATCTAGAGGAGGGATGTGAAGGTGTGGGGTGGGGGACACCCCCAATTTCCCTTAAAACTAAACCTAGCTTGCTGTCTGCACTAAAACGGCTCTCCTGACCCTCCACATGCTTATAGAGGCAGAGGGCCCAGTTCCTCCTTGAAGAAAGAGGCCTGGGACCTTGCTCCCCTGGGGACACGTCCAGAAGTTTAGGGATCTATCTGCCTACTGCTACTAGCTCTGTTTTCTAACCCATTCCTGCACCCCCTTGTAGAGGCTCCCTGGTGGGAATGAGGAGAAGGCATCCATGGTGTCTGAGAGAGAGAGTTCATGCCTCTGTGGTGGCTCTGGCTGAAGTAAAGACCACACTCTTCCGGTTTCCCAGCCTCTTCTTCCTGGAAGGAGGAATAGTGGTTCATAGGAGTAATTAGTGACCTAGGTGAAGATTCGAGATAGAGTAGGAGAAATTTTGTTTTATTTTTTTTGGAGATAGAATGCTTCTCCTCCCACCAAGGTAGGGTCTCGCTCTAGCCCAGGAATTCATTAGGTAGTCTCAGGGTGGCCTCAAACTCACAGCAGCCCTCCTACCTCTGCCTCCCAAGTGCTGGGATTAAAGATGTGGATCATCACACCCATCTTGAGAATGTCTTTTCCTTTCCTTTCCTTTCCTTTCCTTTCCTTTCCTTTCCTTTCCTTTCCTTTCCTTTCCTTTCCTTTCCTTTCCTTTCCTTTCCTTTCCTTTCCTTTCCTTTCCCTTCCTTTCCTTTCCTTTTTTCTTTTTTTTTTTCTTTAATATTTTATTTATTTGAGAGAGAGAGAAGGGGCATGCCAGGGCCTCCACCCACTTCATATGAACTCCAGAAATAATAGCACCTTATGGCTTACATGGGTACTGGGGACTTGAACCTGGGTCTTTAGGCTTTGCCGGCATGCGCCTTAACCACTAAGCCATCTCTCCAGCCCAAGAGAAAGCTTCTTTATTTATTTGTGAGAGTGAAAGAGATTGGGTGTGCCAGGGCCTTCAGCCACTGCAAACGAACTCCGGACACGTGTCCCCTTGTGCATCTGTCTTATGTGGGTCCTAGAGAATCGAACCAGGATCTCTTGTCTTTGCAGGCAAATGCCTTAACTGCTAAGCCATCTCTGCAGCCCCTCGAGAATGCTTTTTAACTTTTTAAAGTTTTTATTTCTTTATTTGAGAGATAGAGAGGGAGAGAAAGAGGCAGAGGGAGAGAGAGAACGGGCACACCGGGGCCTCTAGCCACTGCAAATGAATTCCAGATGCATGTGCCCCCTTGTGCATCTGGCTTAAATGGGTCCTGGGGAATCGAACTGGGGTATTTTGGCTTTGCAGACAAATGCCTTAACTGCTAAGCCATCTCTCCAGCCCAAGAATGCTTTTTAATAGAAAAGAATGTACTTCAGGATTAGAAGGTAAAGCCAGGCGTGGTGGCACACACCTTTAATCCCAGCACTTGGGAGAAAGAGGTAGGAGGATCACTGAGAGTTCAAGGTCAGCCTGAGACTACAATAATCAATCAATTCTGGGTCCGCCTGGGCTAGAGCGAGACCCTACTTTGAAAAATAGAAACATTAATAATAATAATAATAAAGCCAAAAGGGAATAGTAAGTAGAACTTTACCGAATCTTTCTAGCTATGAAGTAAATGGCCAACAGAAGGCAGAGACAGCCAACCACGATTCCCACACCTAGGCCCAGCATTTCTCCTGAAGGAATAAAAATGTCAGCCCAAACCGAGGAGTAGTGAGCCTTTGGGGGGACCCCCCCCCCGTTCCTTACCTGTAGTATACAAGGGTCCCGCTGTAGAGGGAGAAAACGGTCAGTTGTGCTTCAGAGCACTGCTTATATGCCCCAGAAAGTCGCCCGGACACCTATGGCTGAGGGATGTACTCAGAACTGCTCCCCTCAGCCTTCTCCTAGGTTCACTGGCGAGTTCCTTTGATGCCCTCAAGTTTCCCATCACTTCCTGGCCCTGCCAAGTACCTTGCATGAAGGAAGCAAAAACCGTCCTCTGGTTGAGAGGCTGCGGGGCCCGGTGGTTCTGTACCAGGGGTTCAGATGGTTCCTCTTCCGTGGCAAACAGTGTTTCCTGAAGCTTTTCCAGCTGAGGAATGGAAGAGGGATGTCACTTTTGGAGGGTGGGCAAGGGTCTGAAATTAACAAGTGCCTTCACATCATCACTTGCCTGTCCCTTTGAAATCTGGGCTCTTTGATTGAAAACTGTCCAGAGCACACTTTGGTAGCAGGGGGGTGTTGTGAGGGAGCCATTGTAACGGAAGAACTGTTCCAGCTGTTGGGGAAGCAGTCCTCTCACGTTGAAGGGAGGCACTGAGGTCTTCTGATCTGGGAAGAACAGGTGATCAGACTGGCCTTGCTCTGGCCACACCCTAACCCTCCTAGAAAGGGTTCCTGCAGGCCAAACCCACTGCTTTAATTTATCTCTTCCTCCCAAGGCCTCTTCAGTCCAGGGTGTGTGTGTGTGTGTGGTGTGGGTGTACGTGTGTGTGGTGTGGGTGTGCCAGGCCGCTGCAAAGGAACCCTAGATGCTCGTGCCACTTTTTTTAAATGAAAATATTTTATTTAAGAGAGAGAGAGAGTAATGGGCACGCCAGGGCCTCCAGCCACTGCAAATGAACTCCAGACGCATGTGCCACTTTGTGCATCTGGCTTACCCTGGGGAATTGAACCAAGGCCCTTTGGATTTGCAGGCAAACGCTTTAACCACTAAGCCATCGTCTCTCCAGCCCTTGTGTCACTTTCTGAGTCCATCTGCCTGGCAGGCTTTGGAAGCAAGTGCCTTTAACCACCGAGCCATCTCCCCAGCCCCGGGTTAGGGTTTTTCTTTTTAATTTAATTTTTTTTTTTTTGTTTATTTATTTGAGAACGACAGACAGCAGAAAGAGGCAGAGAGAGCGAGAGAGAATGGGCGCGCTGGGGCCTCCAGCCACTGCAAACAAACTCCAGACGCGTGCGCCCCCCTTGTGCATCTGGCTAACATGGGACCTGGGGAACCGAGCCTCGAACCGGGGTCCTTAGGCTTCACAGGCAAGCGCTTAACTGCTAAGCCATCTCTCCAGCCCCTGAGTTAGGGTTAGGTTTTGGAAGTTTCCCCGAAGGCTAATTATTTTTCACCAACTATAGATTTTAGGCCATACCTTTATGTTTTATTTCATGCAAATGACTGAGAATATGTTCGTAAGCTGGATTCTCATTCTCACCCACCTGGAAGGAAAGGGAGAACATACGGAATAACTGTGTACTTGGAGTAAGATATGAATGTATTGGGTCCATAGGGTGGGTTGCAGTCTGCCTTGGGAGGGAGACTGGTAATGGAATAGGACTAAGGGATGCAGAGGAAGGTGGGGGGGCAGGAGAGGGTGAGGGTCACTAACCTCAATTAGGACACCCAGGACAGCCAGACCCTGAGGCCTCTGAGCAGCGTTACTCAAACTGTCATAAGACTCTGAGTCATAATGTACAATGTGGAGCTGTGGGAAGAAAACCGAGTCATTGAATGTTTCTCTACTCCCTCGAAACGTTTTTTTTTTTTTTTTGAGATAGGGTCTCACTCTGGCTCAGGCTGACCTGGAACTCACGACGATCCTCCTACCTCTGCCTCCCGAGTGGTGGGATTAAAGGTGTCAGCCACCACACCTGGCTTTTTAAAAAATTAATTAATTTGTTTGTTAGAGAAAGAGAGAATGGCTGTGCCAGGGCCTGTAGCAACTGCAAACAATCTCCAGATGCGGGTGCCGCCAGGTGCATGTGGCTTACGTGGGACCTGGAGAACTGAACCTGGCCTTAAACAGCTAAGCTGTCTCTCCAGCCCCCTCGAAGCTTTTGACCTAAGTCAACAGTAGGCAGTCCACACCAGACCCCAAGACTCTCCCTCCAAAGCCTGGCTTTATCCCTCCATATGTCTGGCTAGATCCTTTCTCTAGGACTGACCGTTCCTGTGACATTTCGTTCATTGTTACCTCTGCAGCTGTGGTTTCACTGTCGATCTGGTGCTCTGATCCCCCGGGGGACCCTTTCTGACCCCAGTGCAGGTGGAGCTGGGCAGCTACATATTTCTGGGCCAGTCCACCCAGGTACAGGGTAGGAGGCAGAGAGAGCTGTACTATGGGGGGGGGGGGAAGAAAGCAAGCTGGAATTGGCGGGGTCATGCGGGTCATGCCACCCTTAATTGCCATCACTTCTCAGAGACGCATGGTCTTCCAGCCCCAGCGATAGGCAGTGCCTCTCAGAGCCACTGGTTTTTCCAGCAGAGAGCTCCCCTCTTCAGGGAAGATTAAGTCAGCACTACGACACTAAACTGCACATCGAACTTGACCACAGACATTCAATCCCACCCCGGCTCCGGGAGCCCGAGCCCCACTTCCATGTCTCCAGGTTTTTGTGTTTGGAGTTCATGAATTATGAGAATGCTCCCCCTGCACTCCCACAGTTTGGATCGGAGCCTACAACTCCTGGGAGCTTGGGCTTTTACCTGTGTGGCCGTTGTTGAGTAGATCCAAAGGCTCAGTGCCCGGCTGGTCATACCCATGGGGCTGCAGAGCCGGCAGCTCGGGGTCAAACGTCACACTGACCGTCTGGATGTCGATGGGAGACTGAGCATCGCTTCCGCACTCAGGGTAGGAGGCTGGCCAGTGGTCCTGACCATGTGGGCCTGGTGGGGGGCTACCATGTACATTTGTACAGCCCCAGACACCCTTCAGTGCTACCTGCCACGTTCTCATGGAGTTGGGTAGGCTGGATAAGGTAGGGGTCCCCACTGGACTTAAGTCGACAGCTCCCTTTGCCTCCCCAGAGGCTAAAATCAGTCTCCCAACTAGTGGAGGATTGGGGGCTCTTTTACTTAACTTTGAGAACAAGAAAGGTGAATGAAGGGGAAGAGGAGATGGATCAGGGCAGGAGTAATAAAGTAAGAAGAAACAAATGATCCTAGAGAAGTGGGGCATCTTTGGGGCTCCCTGTCAACTGGTCTCAGGATTCAGGCATCCTTTCTATCATTCACTTCTTGCTCTCACACTGGGCTTGTTGTTGACTCAGATCATCCATCAGAAGTCCAAAGGGATTGAGCTCCCTCTTCCCCAGAATTGAAGGGGTCGTGCCAGCCCCCCTCCTCACCCCTAATCTCAAACTTTGTCCCTAAACTCAGGGTTCCTCACCCCACCCAGGTTCCCTTCCATTTCAACTGCTGCTGTCCCACATGGAGTTACTCAGAACTCCGTTGGTTTGATGCTGAGTCAGGAGGTGAGGGATTTAATGATTAGAACAGGGTCTAGCAGCTACATATACAAAATCCAGGGCCGTGGGAGATGGGGGAGAGAGGAGCTGGGTGGTTCAACTAAAGGAATCTTCCTGTCAGGAGAAGGGATCCCAGGGTGACGGGTGGGGGGGGGGCGGTTATCAGCCCACCGGAATTTCCGCTCTCACCTTCATATGTCCAGTGGTGACCTGTAAGGCAGAGTGGTTTGAGTTAGGGCCAGCAAGCCTGGGGCAGCACGCTGACCTCCACTCTTTCCTGCTGCTGCTGTCCCCCTCCCCCTGTGCTGTTGGCCTCCTCAGCTTGAGCACTTCCCCACGGAAGCCCTGAAACTGGACACCTCGCTGGAAAGGTCGGTGGGAGGTGATATTTAAAAATCACTAGCCTGGCTGCGCTGAGCGAAGGGGAAGAAAGAATAGAAAGATAAAGCTCTGAAACTAAAATTAACCTGGATCCAAAGGTGCAGTCGGCCCAACGCTTTTCTCCTGCTTGGGCCAAATCAACCAAACAGAAGATTGGGGTGGGGTTTGCAGGATAGGAACCCTGAAGAGTAGGAAGGAAGATCCGTGTTCTTTAAGTGCCACATGAATGAGGACTCCTGGCTCCAGGCTGGTATTTCAAGCCTTTTTGTTTTGTTTTGTTTTTTTGAGGTAGGGTCTCACTCTAGCTCAGGCTGACCTGGAATTCACTATGTGGTCTCAGATTGGCCTCGAACTCATGACGATCCTCCTACCCCCGCCTCCCGAGTGCTGGGATTAAACCATGCCACCATGCCCTGGGTTTCAAGTTTTTTTTTCCCCGTGTTCCCAATGTCTCTTGAGGAGCTCCTGGCCACCATGAACCTCTGCTCTTGCACTCCCAGATGACTTGCGAAGGGCAGGAGTCAGGGCAGGGTCTATTCTAGGTTGAGGGTGGTGGGTGGGCACAGGCAGCCAGGCTGGCAGGGACATGATGAAAGTAAAGCATTGTGTGTGGAGAGGAGAGTTGCCAGCACGGTCACATGCCAGCCTCTCGTGCAGTCCTGTCTCTGGCCAAAAAGCTGGGGGTCTGCCAGACCAGGTCTAGCCCTTCCCCTCAACCTCCGCTGAGCCAAATTGCTTTAAGAACAAAAGGCTGGAGAGATAGCTCAGCGGTTAAAGGAACTTGCTTTGTTGGTTGTTTTTTTTTTTTTTTTTTGAGAAAGGCTCTCACTCTGGCCCAGGCTGACCTGGAATTCACTATGTAGTCTCAAGGTGGCCTCGAACTCAGGGTGATCCTCCTGCCTCTGCCTCTGCTGGGATTAAAGGCGTGCACCACCACACCCGGCTGGAACTTGCTTTCAAAGCCTGGCCGCCTGGGTTCAATTTTCCAGTACCCATGTAAAGGCTGGATGCACAGAGTGGTACATGCATCTGGAGTTTGGATGCAATGACACGAGGTCCTGGCACACCCATTTCCCTCTCCTCTCTCTGCTTGCGTATAATAAATAAAAATACTTTTAGTGGCGGGCGTAGTGGCACATGCCTTTAATCCCAACACCCAGGAGGTAGAGGTAGGAGGACTGCCATGAGTTTGAGACCATCCTGAGATTACATAGTGAATTCCAGGCCAACCTGAGATAGAGTGAGACTGTACCTCAAAAAACAAACAAATATATATATATGTTTTTCGAGGTAGGGTCTCACTCTAGCTCAGGCTGACCTGGAATTCACTATGTAGTCTCAGGGTGGTCTTGAACTCATGTGATCCTCCTACCTCTGCCTCCCGAAAATAAATATATTTTTAAAGAAAAAAGAGAAGCCTTTAAACTTTATTACTGAAATACTTAAACTGTGAGAAACAAGAAAAATCCCAATTTACCCTTCTTTTTTATTATTTTATTTATTAATTAAATTTTTGTTTTTTGAAGTAGGGTCTCGCTCTAGCCCAGGCTGACCTGGAATTCACTATGTAGTCTCAGGGTGGCCCTGAACTCACGGCAATCCTCCTACCTCTGCCTCCCAAGGACTGGGATTAAAGGCGTGTGCCACCATGCCCGACTATTTATTATTTTTGATATAGGGTCTTGCTATATCACCCAGGCTGGCCTGGAACTAGTGGCATTTGTGCCTTAGCCTCCTGAGTGCTGGGATTATATGTATACACCACAATGCCCAGCTTCTGTAATATATTCCTTTAAATGCTCAAACTTGTAAAATGTTTTGGCTCTCAACCTTGGTCTACACAACAAAGGCCATTCCTCAGTTCAAGGCAACTCCGAAAAGCAGCCCCAGAGAGGGCTGGAGGCAGCCTCTCGTTTTGTGATTTCTGGTGGAATTCCCTATGTCCACAAAGATGTCTTTCTCCTTCGATTAAATCCTCCCCAGAAAGCCGGGCGTGGTGGCACACGCCTTTAATTCCAGCACTTGGGAGGCAGACGGAGGATCGCCGTGAGTTCGAGGCCACCCTGAGACTACATAGTGAATTCCAGGTCAGCCTGAGCCAGAGTGAGACCCTACCTCGAACCCCCAATCCCTGCCAAGAGAAACAAAAAACAAGCAAGCAAACAAAATCCTCCCAGATTCCGAATCTCCTAGCTCCTCTCCGAGTTCTTCCTTTCCCATGCGGCTCCTGTCCGATGATTTTCTTGCACTTGAGTTACTGCCTCCACCCCACTTTGTTCCTCCTCCAATAAACCTTCATTGCACACCTACTATGTGCTGCACACTGCACTAGGCATGGGAAGCAGGAAAGTGAGGGGAGGAGTGCGCTGTGGTGGTGGCCGGAACCCATGGCCCCAGAACTCAGGAGACAGAGGGGAGAGTGTCAGGAGCCCCAGCCCATCTCAAAAAGAGTTTGTTTAGGATCGGATGAGGCGGCAAGGCACCTTTAATCCCAGCCCTGGGGAGGCTGATCGCCTGGAGCTTGAAACCAGCTTGGGCCACAAAGTAAGTTAGTTACAGGTCAGCCCTTTGCTAGAATGAGACCCTGCCTCAAAAACATTGAAAATAATAATAATCATAAAATAAAGAGTCTGAGACCAGCCTGGCTAAAAGGAACTCTGTTTCAAACCAAACAGAACAGAACAGAAAATCCACCACCATAAGACCAAACAAAAGAGGTAAAGGAACTTCCAGAGACAGCCCAGGGCTGCAGGAGCACCTGGCCTCTTTATTCCAGCAGTTTCTCCCTATCACCCGTCTCCACCCGTCTCTCCAGAGCTCCTGAAAGTTGCTTGCACACTGTGAAGGCCCCAAGCACATGTAGTCTGGTAATGCCATTACTTTCGGGGAAATGGATAAGTTAGCGAGGGGCTCTATGGAATAGAGGGCGCGTTACCAGATGATCAGCTGGAAATCCGGGTCTGAGCTGGGCAGCCATGCTCCCTCCCACCCTGGTCTCTATTTGTCTCCCTAACCCACAGAGTTCATGAATGGAGAAGGGGGGGGGGGGCGCGGCCGGGAAAGAGAACTGAAGCCTGTAGAAATTCCTGCACATGTGTATATTCATACCCTGCCCCCGGCTAGTTCTCCGCCATTCACAGTAACAGCTAGGCTGGGGAGGTAAAAGGAAGGAGAATCCTCTTTATACTCTTTTCTCTCACCCCTGAGCCTATTATTCCAGCCCCCAGGCTTCCTTCTGCACATCTCCTCGCCCACCCCACCCCACCCCCGCCCCCAAAGCTAAGTACACATGGTGACACACAGCCATCCAGTTGTACCTACCGCCTTCTGCAGCCAGGATCCAAGTCACCTTTACCAGGAGAGCCAAGAACAGCATGGTATCCCTACAATGGAGCATGGAGACCAGGAATTTGGGGACTGGAAGAGAGAGAGGGGGTGAGGTAGAGAGAGAGAGAGAGGGAAGAAAAGAAAATAGAGGAGAGGAGAGTTGAGTTTGTGGCGCTTAATGTATATATCTGCTTTCTTGCTGTTTCTGTAGGCTTCCAGCTGATTTGATTTTCAGCAAGGGTGCCACCGATTTCTGGAAGTGAGGATGAATTTGTCGCAGCCCCCTTTTTCCTGCCTTCCCCTCTCTCAGTTAGTCTCTACTCCACTGGCTGGCTGGCCAGCGGCTCCACAATTGCCTCCCGCTTTTAAGGTGGCTCTGGACGAGTGAACGCGGTGGAAGGGGGGGCGGTGGTGACTGTGTCTGGCGGGCAGCTCCTTAAATAGCCCATTAGGCATGCAGGATGGCCCTACGGAGCGGAGCGCGCGCGTTTCCCCGCGAGTCCTGGCCCTGGCTCAGGAGCCCAGCTGGAGTGAGCTCTTCTGCTATTCACAGACTCAGGATGGGTGTCCCGCGGCTCTGCCAGGGGTGGGGAGGGGGGAGCAGAGAAGGGGGCCCAGTCCCCCCCCCTCCACCTCCCAACCCAAGGACACTGTGTTCTCCTATCCGCCTGCTCGGTTTCTTCAACTCCAAGGAACACCTCTTTTGGGTGTGTGCGCGGCTGGTGGGCGAACCTGCTTGCAAAGCCCGCGGAAAAGCGCCGGCGGGCTTGGGGACAAGGGTAGCAGAGTCCAGGGTTGGGAGGACAGAGGACCAGGAGGAGGTTGTGTGGGGGGGGTGTCCTGGGGGTGGGTGGGTGTGGTGCTCACGGTGCAGATGGAGGGTGGAAAGTCAAGGTTTCATAAAACCTGGGTTGTGGAGAATAAGGGAGGCGAGGAGAACTTGTCTCGAGCGCTCTTTCTCCTGTGCCTGTCGCCACCCCTTCCCACGGCGAGGCCTGGGTCCACGTGCCTGAGTGGCCCCCCGGGGAGTGGGGAGGGGGGGCGGTTTTGTTTGCTGTATAAAGCCCATTTGTGTGCACCGCGGGGGAGGGGTGGCCGCTGCACCATGGAGAGACAGCGGCTCTAACTGCCAGACCCAGCCACCTCCCTCCCCGGGGAGCCCAGGATCTAGGGCGCCTTTTGTCACTGAAGAGGACACTGACCCCTAGCAGAAGAGGCTGGGGCGGGAGAGGGAGAAGCGATGGGGAGGGGGGGACACTGTGGGAACAATCACTATCACCATCAGGAGAAAAAAAAAAAAAAGGCGGACTCTAGGGAAAGCAGAGGGGTGGGGAACCATGGACCACGTGATCCGGACGGATGCTGCCCCCCACCCCCACCCCAGGGTCTCCACTGTCCAACAAAAGGGTCGAGGCAGGTCCAGCGGGGCCGGGTGGAACCTGGCTCGGTGGACTTGGGGCCCGTGGAGCAGGGAGGTTGCGCAGCGTCTGAGGAATGTGGGATTGTGTGCGCTCCCCCCCACGGGACTGGAAATCCCGATCGGAATGTACGTCCTAAATCCCTCATTAGAGTGTGTGACAACCACAGATAATTTCAAGCTAGACATGGAAATCTCTTTGTCCTTCCGTACCCTTCATCGCTGGCCCAGAGGATGCATCCATCTGAGCTCTTGCTACCCTCTTTGCTCCTATCAAGTAGCAATAAGTAGCTGAAGCCAGGGGAGCAGAAGCTAATGAAGGGCACTGGATAAAAGCCAAATGAGCAGAATAACGCATGTGCTGGGGCCTCAGCCCCCGCGGAGATGGGCGCTCACCGCTGAGCTGCGGCGCAAGGTCATTTGCTCCTCACCTTTTGAACACTTCCTCCCTGCAAGAAAGTTTTGTTTTGTTTTGTTTGGGGGGCTGGAAAGATGGCTTAGCGGTTAAGACCTGCAAAGCCTAAGGATCCAGGTTCGATTCCCCAGCACCCACCTAAACCAGATGCACAAGGTGACGCTTGCATCTGGAGTTCATTTGCAGTGCCGGAAGGGCCTGGAGAGCCCCATTCTCTCTTTCTCTGTCCACTTGTTCTTCTTTCTCTCCCCCAATCTCTCAGATAAATAAAAACATTTAAAAAAAGGAAAAGTTTCAGCCTGGCGTTGGTGGCGCACGCCTTTCATCCCAGCACTCGGGAGGCAGAGGCAGGAGGATCACCGTGAGTTCGAGGCCACTCTGAGACTTCGTAGTGAGTTCCAGGTCAGCCTGGGCTAGAATGGGACCCAGCCACAAAAACAACAACAAAAAGAGAAGTTTCTGTTTTGAAGTTCCCCACAGCCCCATCCCGTCTCAGCTAGGAAGAATAAAAGGTATCCAGTGTGAATTAAGACTTCTTTGGAGTCAGTAAGGTGATCGTAGAAGGGGGAAAAGGAAAAAAAAAAAAAAGAAGAAAGAAAGCAATTTTCACAGGACGGGAAAGACAGAATGACCTCTGCTGGGACAGACAGGTCCCCTGGAGCATCTGGGGCCGAGGCTCAGCATCCAGGCAGGTAGCCTGTCTTGCCGAGCGCCACCTCCTGGCTCGTCTGTGAACTTTAAAGTGTGTACCATTCCTTATGGGACGTTTTCACTGCCCGCGGGTTTTGAGGTTCCCCCCCCCCAGAATACAGCTTCATAAAGATGTTTTCGCTGTAGATCCCCGTGGGCAGCCGCTCCATAGTGGCCCTGGTTTCTAGGACTGGGCGAGAAAACGCCGTCCTGAAAAGGTCTTTTATTTTTGGGGGGGAGGGGTGAGATGGGGATGTTCGAGGTAGGGTCTCACTCTAGCTCAGGCCGACCTGGAATTCGCTGTGCAGTCTCAGGGTGGCCTCGAACTCAAGGTGATCCTTCTACCACTGCTTCCAGAATTCTGGGATTAAAGGCGTAAGCCACCACGCCTGGCAGGTCTTTAAAAATATATTTCATTTATTTATGAGAGAGAGAACAAAAAAAACAAAACAAAAACGGGTGCACAGATCCTCTAGCCACTGCAAACGAACTCCAGACGCATCCACCTTGTGCATCTGGCTTTACATGGGTACTGAGGAATCGAACCTAGGGTTTTTAGGCTTTGCAGGCAAGTGCCTTAGCCGCTGAGCTATCCCTCCATGCTGAGAGTCTGTTTGGGTCATGGTTACTGGGAGTTGATTTGATGCAACAACAAAAAACAAAACAAAACAAAAACAACAACAACAACAAAAAAACCCCTCAACCCTACCCTACGTGTGTGTAAAGAGCCTTACCTAGGTTTTTTTTTTTTTTTTTTTTTTTTTTTGTGTGTGTGTGTGAAAAGAACCCTACCTAGGGCTGGAGGGTTGGCTTAGCTGTTAAGGCATTTGCCTGCAAAGCCAAATGACCCAGGTTCGATTCCCCAGGACCCACTTTAGCCAGATGCACAAGGGGGCACATACATCTGGAGTTTGTTTACAGGGACTGGATGCCCTGGCGTGCCCATTCTCTCCCTTTCTCCCTCTCTCTGTCAAATAAATAAAAATAAAATATATATTTTAAAAAAGCACCCTACTTAGTTGTGTGTGTGTGTGGGGGGGACGGTGACTATCATTCTCTTCCCCTTGAGTTTCTGCTTAATTTCTGGCACCTTTGTATCTGTTTCGTCCTTTTCTTTCCCAAGCCCTTTTCTTACCCTGGAATAGGTTTAAATCTCACTAAAAGCAAGACATTGCACTGCCATCTGGCGCCATCTTCTGTCCTTGCCGATGCAGTGAAACGTGAAAGTCAGAAGTGTTCAAGTGAGGTGACTTGTTTATCTTTTCTTAAAAGGTTTTAACCTGGATATACATGCACACTGCTTCAGAGCATGTGCTGGGGCACTTGGGAGAGAGGAAGGTTAGTGGCGAGACCAAATTAGATACGATTATATTTCTTTTCTTTTCTTTTTTTTTTTTTTTCTTGAGGTAAGGTCTCACTCTAGCCCAGGCTGACCTGGAATTCACTATGTAGTCTCAGGTGGGCCTCGAACTCATGGTGATCCTATTATTTAATTATAAAATAGTTTAATAAGAATTATTAATAAGGTAATACATAAAATAATTATTTGAAAATTACAAGTAAAACTGGACATGGTAGCTATACCTTTAAGCCCAGTGCTTGGGAGTTTCATGGGTTCAAAGCCTCCTAGCAAAACTGTACTTTTATAAAAAAAAGACATTCTTCCTTTGTTTTATTTATTTATTTGTTTGTTTTCAAGGTAGGGTCTTCTCTAGCCAAGGTGGACCTGGAATTCACTCTATAGTCTCAGGCTGGCCTTGAACTCACAGCAATCCTCCTACTTCTGACTCCTGAGTGCTGTGATTAAAGGCGTGTACCACCACGCTTGTTTTTTTTTTATATTATTTATTTTATTTTATTGTTTGGTTTTTCTAGGTAGGGTCTCACTCTAGCCCAGGCTGACCCGGAATTCACTATGTAGTCTCAGGGTAGCCTTGAATTCATGGCGATCCTCCTACCTCTGCCTCCTGAGTGCTGGGATTAAAGGTGTGCACCATCATGCCTGGCTTTTTAAAATAATTTTTTTTTCATTTCTTTTTTCAAATATTTAATTAATTTAGTTGAGAGAAAGAGAAACAGGGAGAGAGAAAGAGAGAGAGAGAGAGAGTGAGAGAGAGACAGAGAATGGGCCTCTAGCAACTGCAAACAAACTCCACATGCGTGTACCACCTTGTGCATCTGGTTTTCTGTGGGTTATTGGGGACTCTGGTTCTCAGGCTTTGCAGGGAAGTGCCTTAACTGCTGAGCCATCTCTCCAGCTCTCCTGTTTCAACACTTCATCGTTTCCTCCTATTATGAAGGTCTTGTGTAGGTGGTCTCAGGTGCTATGGGGTCATGGATATCAAGCCATTTGTGCCTAGAAGAGTGCGTTGTTAGCAGACCTACCCTTCTTTGTATCTTTCCGCCACCTCTTCTGCAATGGACCCTGAGTCTTGGAGAGTGTGATAGAGATGTCTCAGTGCTGAAAACTCCATTGTCATTTCTCAGCACTATGGTGACTTTTGAGTCACCCCATATTGGTCATCGCCATCTGAAAAAAAGAAGCTTCTTGAGCTGGGCATGGTGGCACATGCCTTTAATACCAGGAGTTCAAGGCCAGCCTGAGACTACATAGTGAATTCCAGGTCAGCCTGGGCTAGAGTGAGACCCTGCCTCGAAAAACCAGGAAAAAAAAAAAGTGCTGGAGAGGTGGCTTAGCAGTTAAGATGCCAAGCCACAGGACCCAGGTTCGACTCCCCAGAACCCACATAAGCCAGATGCACAAGGGGGCACATGCATCTGGAGTTTGTCTTCAGTGGCTGTAGGCCCTGGTGCACCCATTCTCTCTCTGTACCTGCCTACTCTGTCTCTCTCTCTCAAACAAATAAATAAAAATAAAATATTTTTTAAAAAGTAAAAGAGGGGCTGGAGAGATGGCTTAGCGGTTAAGCGCTTGCCTGTGAAGCCTAAGGACCCCGGTTCGAGGCTCAGTTCTCCAGGTCCCACGTTAGCCAGATGCACAAGGGGGCGCACGCGTCTGGAGTTCGTTTGCAGAGGCTGGAAGCCCTGGCGCGTCCATTCTCTCTCTCCTTCTATCTGTCTTTCTCTCTGTGTCTGTCACTCTCAAATAAATAAATGAATAAAATTAAAAAAAAAAAAGTAAAAGAGAAGTTTCTCTAACCAAAAGTGAAAGTAACATTAATATATGGATATAAGCATTAAGGAAAGTTTCTACAGGGCAGTTTGGTGGGCATAATATGTGACTTTACCCAGACAGCAGCAGCCATTACTCCCCTAGGGCACTTGACCTCCCCTGCCATAGACTTTTGACTAGGTTTTCAGTATGGGGCATGTATTCCCTCCTGTGGAGCGGGCCTCCAGTCCAATTAGGGAGCTGTTGGTTTCTCCCATAACAGACATGCCACTATTGCACCAGTTGGCACATTTAGCCTGGCCAGTCTTAAGGCTTGCAAAGTGCACTGTTGTTTATCACTATTGATGACATCTCTATCCAAAAGGTCTGCATGCAGGAAAGGTCTTTCCAGCTTTCTGTCAGCTGGTCCACAGGGAAGGAGGTTTTCAGTTCAGCTCCAGCTTGACTTCTCAGTGACCTTGCAGCCCAAGCATGAGGGGTCTTCAGCAATAGGTTCTTACCATCTATTTCTGGTGGATAGCTATGAGCCTTGGCAATGGCCTGTAATGTTTTGGTGGCATCAGGGGTCTCCCTGACCAAGAACTCACTGAAAGATATCTGACCTGTGGCATTGAAATTTTTCTAATAACAATCTATGGCTTCTGGGTGCACCATTATCCATATGCACAGGATGCTTCTACCCATTCTCTTTCTCTCTTTGAGGTAAGGTCTTGGTCTAGCCAAGGCTGACCTGGAGTCACTATGGAGTCTTGAGCTGGCCTCGAATTCACAGCTATCCTCCCGCCTCTGCCTCCCAAGTGCTGGGATTAAAGGTGTACGCCACCTCGCCAAACTTCTCTCTCTCTTAAATATATATGTATCTAGCATCCATCCACTTCGACCATTCCATCTCCAGTAATCTGGCTCTCTACTTACCTATCTACAATACCCCCCCTTAAGTCCTTCCCACTCCTCCTTCCCTCATAGTCCCTTTCTAGCTTCCTGATGTCTACTACTGACCTTGACTCCAACTCACATACAAACTGGAACATTTGTAGCTAGGATCCACATGAGAGAGAGAGTATGTGATGTTTGGCTTTCTTGGCCTTGGCTTCCTCACTAAGTGTGATCCTTTCCAGGTTCATCCATTTCCCTGCAAATTTCAATTTTTTTTTTTTTTTTTTACCACTGTATAGAACTCCATAGTATAAAATGTACCACATCTTCATTATCTACTCATCAGTTGAGGGACATCTAGGCTGGTTCCATTTCCTAGCTATTGTGACTAGAGCAGAAATAAACATGGATGTACAGGTATCTCTAAGGTATTGAGACGAGTCCTTAGGATATATGCCTAGGAGTGGAATAGCTGGGTGTTGCATTCAGGTTCACATTGCTGGAAGAAATCACCCGACCAAGAGCAGCTTGTGGGAAAAAAAGGTTTATTTTGGCTTACAGATTCAAGGGGAAACTCTACGATGGCAGGGGAAAATGATAGCATGCTCAGAGGGTGGACACTCCTCCTGGCCATCATCAGGTGGACAACAGGAACAGAAGAGTGTGCTAAACACTGGCAAGGGGACACTGGCTGTAACACCCATAAACCCACCCCCAACAATACACTGCCTCCAGGAGGAGTCAATTCCCAAAGCTCCATCAGGTGGGAACCTAGCATTCAGAACACCTAAATTTATTGGGGACACCTGAATCAAACCACTACATTCCGTTCCTGGCCCCCATAAACTGATAACCATCCATGATGTAAAATGCAATGCATTCGTCCAACTTTAAACAACCCCAGAGTTTTTATCAATCCCAATGATGTTCAAACATTCCCATAGTCCAAGATCTTTTAACTAAGCCGTAATACCAGAAAATCACCCCCAAGCCCCATAATGACACACACTAAACACACATTGGACATAGCAAAGAAATATTCAACCAATACAAGATTTAAACAGAGAAAACAACATCCAAGTCCAATAACTGTAGTCAAAGACAAGTCTCAGCCGGGCGTGGTGGTGCACGCCTTTAATCCCAGCAATCGGGAGGCAGAGGTAGGAGGATTGCCATGAGTTCAAGGCCACTCTGAGACTACAGAGTTAATTCCAGGTCAGCCTGGACCAGAGTGAGACCCTACCTCGAAAAAGCAAAAAAAAAAAAAAAAAAAACAAGTCTCCAAGTTCAATAATTCTTTTTTTTTTTTTTTTTTTTCTGTGGTAGGGTTTCACTCTAGTCCAGGCTAAGCTGGAATTCACTATGTAGTTTCAGGGTGGCCTTGAACTCATGGTGATCTCTTACCTCTGCCTCCCAAGTGCTGAGATTAAAGGTGTGCGCCACCACACCTGGCTCCAAGTCCGATCATTCTAACCAGCAACAAGTCTCTGGAATTCCAATCCTCTCCTCCAGCTACGCTACTCACAGTCCTGGAAAACTTCATCCAGGGCTGGCAGTTCTCCTTAGCAGCCATCTTGTGGTCCTGGCATCTCCACTGCAACCCACGGTCCATCCTTACTGCTCCATGGGGACTCCATGAAGGCATCCAGCAAACCTGCTTCACACTGCCCATGGCTGTTTCCAAAACTCAAGACTGTGTTGCAAACTCAATGACCCCCTTTGTCCTGCATTTCTCATACTCCACAATACCAGGTAGGGTGCCAATTTGTTAGTCCAGGGGATGATAAAACAGACTTTGAAGAACAGGACACAGTTTGAATATTCAGGCCCCTTTGAAAGAGTCTACATTCTTCCTGTTGCCCCAATCTCAAAGGTTATAATCTCTCAGATAATTGCAACTGAAGTTTTGGTCCAAAGATTTTTTTTTTTTTTTTTTCTGGTAGGGTCTCTCTCTAAGCCAGGATTCACTATGTAGTCTCAGGGTGGCCTTGAACTCATGGTGATTCACCTACCTCTGCCTCCGGAGTGCTGGGATTAAAGGCGTGCGCCACCATGCCTGGCTGTATTTCTTCTTTTGATGACTTTCTATTTAGTTTCATAGCCCATTTTATAATTGGGTCGTTTGATTTCTTGTTATTTAGTTTTTTGAGTTCTTTGTATATCTTGGATATTACTCTTCTGTCAGATGAATAGCTGGCAAAGATCATCTACCATTCTGTATGTTGTCTTTTTGCTCTGTTCACAGTGTCCTTTGCTGTACAAAAGCTTTGTAATGTCATGAGTTACCAGTGGTTGATAAGTGGTGTTTTTTTTTTTTTTTTTTTTTGAGGTAAGGTCTCACTGAAGCCCAGGCTGACCTGAAATTCATCATGTAGTCTCAGAGTGGCTTCAAACTCATGGCGATCCTCCTACCTCTGTCTCCTGAGTGCTGGGATTAAAGGTATGCACCACCATGCCTGGTTTGAATCTTAAATATATGTTCTGTTAAATAACATCCCCAATGTCTGCTTCTTATTGTTGAATTAAAATAATCCTCTAAGGAGTGCTCAGCACTGCAATGTCTCTATCACATCTTCAAGGCTCAGGGTCCATTGCAGAAGAGGTGGTGGAAAGAATGTAAGATCAAAGGAAGGGCAGGACTCCTTACAACATGCTCCTCCAGACACAAAATGGTCTGGATATCCATGACCTCACAGTGCCTGACACTACCTACACAAGACCATCATAAGAGGAGGGAAGGATCATGACATCAAAATAAAAGAGAGACTGATTGAGAGGGGGAGGGGATATGATGGAGAGTGGAGCTTCAAAGGGGGGAGGGAGGGAATTATCATGGGATATTGTTTACAATTATAGAAGTTGTCAGTTAAAAAAAAATAAATAAAATAGTCCTCTGAAAGCTGGGTGTGGTGAACTCCAGGTAAACCTGGACTAGAATGAGACCCTACCTCAAAAACAAACAAAAAAAGACATCTGAATCACCTTTTCACTAATCTACTCCTTCATCTACCTCATTAATGTCATTTTTGTTTTTTTCTTTCCCAGGTAGGGTCTTGCTCTAGCCCAGACTGACTTGCAATTTACTCTGTAGTTCCAGACTGGCCTTGAACTCACAGGATCCTCCTACATCTGCCTCCTGAGTACTGGGATTAAAAAGGAGTACTACCATGCCTGGTTGATTTTTTTGTTTGTTTGGGTATTTGAGACTGGGTGTCTCTAGATAGGCCAGACTGTCCTTGTTGTGAATACAGGAGACTGCCACAGTGCCCACCTGTTCCCTGACTTTATTTTTATTTATTTATCTATTTTTAAAAATCTTATATCTCTACCATGTGACCCAGCTATAGCACTCCTAGGCATATATCCTAAGGACTCATCTCATTTCCTTAGAAGTACATGCTGAACCATGTTTATTGCTGCTCAACTTATAATAGCTGGGAAATGGAACCAGCCTAGATGTTCCTCAACTGATGAGTGGATAATGAAGATGTGGCACATTTATACAATGGAGTTCTACTCAGCGGTAAAGAAAAATGAAGTTATGAAATTTTCAGAAAAATGGATGGATCATGAAAGGACTATACTAAGTGAGGTAACCCAGGCCCAGAAAGCCAAGCACCCCATGTTCTCCCTCATATGTGGATCCTAGCTACAGATGATTGGGCTTCTGGGTGAGAAGGAAAATACTTAGTAGCAGATGCTAGTAAGTTAAAAAGGAGACATAAAGTGAAAAGAAAGGAAGGGAGGAGGGTACTTAATAGGTTGGTATTGTATATATGTAAGTACAATGATTGTGATGGGGAGGTAATATGATGGAGAATGGAATTTCAAAGGGGAAAGTGCGGGGGGCGGGTAGGGTATTACCATGGGATATTTTTTATAATCATGGAAAGTGTTAATAAAAATTGTGAAAATAAAAATAAAATAAAATGAATTTGAAAAATAAATAAATAAATAAATCTGATATCCATGACCTCACAGTGCCTGACACTACCTATACAAGACCATAATAATAGGAGGAAAAGATCATGACATCAAAATAAAAGAGAGACTGATTGAGAGGGGGGAGGGGATGTGATGGAGAATAGAGTTTCAAAGGGTAAGGTTGGGGGAGGGGGAGGGTATTACCATGGGATATTTTTTATAATCATGGACGTTCTTAATAAAAAAAAATGAAAAGAAAAAAAATTAATCTTTATTTTATTTTATTTTTTTGGTTTTTCGAGGTAGGATTTCACTCTATCCCAGGCTGACCTGAAATTCACTAGGTAGTCTCAGGGTGGCCTCGAACTCACTGCAATCCTCCTACCTCAACTTCCCAAATTCTGGGATTAAAGGTGAGTGCCACCACACCCTGCCTGACTTTTTTTTTTTCTCCCTCATCCCCCACTGTTTTTTGTTTTCTTCCTTTTTTTTTGTTCCTCACGCTGATTTTTAAACTCTTCCTTGGCCAGCTCTTTGCCCATTTTATTTGTTTCTCTACCACCCTGGCTTCCTTTAGCATTATTAGCATTAAAACAAGCAAACATGGGGTGTGGTGGTGCACATCTTTATTCCCAGCATTTAGAAGACAGAGGTAGGAGGATTGCTGTGAGTTGGAGGCCATCCTGAGACTACCTAGTGAATTCCAGGTCAACCTGGGCTCCAGAGAGACCGTACTTCGAAAAACCAAAACCAAACAAACAAAAACAAAAACAATCAAACAAAACATAACTTTTCAAATTTGCAATTTTATTATTATTATTGTTTTTTTGAAGTAGGGTCTCGCTCTAATCAAGGCTGACCTGAAACTCACTCTCACTCTACTCCTGGGCTGGCCTCAAACTCACAGTGATCCTCCTACCTCTGGCTCCCTAGTGCTGGGATTAAAGGTGTGTGCCACCTCACTGGGTCATTATTTTTGTATTTTTTATTTATTTATTTGAGAGTTAGAGAAAGAGACAGACAGAGACAGACATGGCCGAGGGGGGGCGGCTACAGCCTCTATCCATTGCGAAGGAACTCCAGATGCATGTGCCACCTTGTGTATCTGGCTTCCTGGGTACTGGGGAATGTAATCTGGGTCTTTAAGCTTCCCAGACAAGCACCTTAACTGCTAAGCCATCTCTCCAACCCTATATTACCTATTAAGTGTAAGCCTATTTCTGTGTGCTGTACTCAGGTTTGCATTGCTGGCAGAAAACACCTGACCAAGAGCAGCTTGTGAGAAAAAGGGTTTTTATTTTGGCTTATGTGGCTAAGCTCCATGACGGCAGGGGAAAACGATGGCATGAGAACAGAGAGTGGACATCATCTCCTGGCCAACATCAGATGGACAACAGCAACAGGAGCATGTGCCAAAAACTAGCATGGGGAAACTGGCTATAACATCCATAAGCCCACCCCCAACAATACATTGTCTCCAGGAGGCTTTAATTCTGAAATTGCCACCAACTGGGGACCTAACAGTCACAACACCTAAGTTTGTGGGGGATACCTGAATCAATCCACTACAGTGTGTCTCTCTCCCCACCCCCCATAAATGCCAAAGAAGGAGGGTAGAGTGGTAAGGATTCTGTTGGAAAGTCAAAGATCTCTAGACCGGGGTAAGCAGCATCAATTCTAGAAGACAGGGAGTACACTCATTTCCTCAAATCATTTGGAACTTCTTTGGATAATTATCCCAGGAATGGTCTAAGAGAATGCAGCCGGAATTTAAGCAACACTAAGTGACGTTAGAGCCTCAAAAGAAAAAAAACAAACAAAACCGCTGGGTGTGGTGGTGCACCCCTTTAATCCTAGCGCTTGGGGGAGGCAGCGGTAGGAGGACCACCATGAGTTCACACCACCCTGAGATTGCATTCTAGGTCAGCCTGGGTTAGAGTGAGACCCTATCTCAAAAAAAAAAAAAAAAAAAAATCCTTATTTTATATAGTTCCCTCCCTGCCCCCCACAAAAAAAAAAAACGACTCACTGTCGCAGTCCAGTCTGCCTGGAACTCCTGGTGATCTTCCTACCTCAGCCTCTCAGGTACTGGGATTATGTGCATGCACCTCAATGCCTGGCTTTTGCATAGGCTTTTTTTTTTTTTGAGGTAGGGTCTCACTTTGTCCTAGGCTGACCTGCAATTCATTATGTACTTTCAGGGTGGCCTTGAACTCAGAGCAATCCTCCTACCTCTGCCTCCCAAGTGCTGGGAATTAAAGGCACACACCACCACACCAGGTTTCTTCTTTTTAAAAAATTTTTATTTTTATTTATTTATTTGAAAGCGATGGACAGAGAGAGAAAGAGGCAGATGGAGAGAGAGAGAATAGGCACGCCAGGGCTTCCAGGCACTGCAAACGCCAGATGCGTGCGCCCCCTTGTGCATCTGGCTAACGTGGGTCCTGGAGAATTGAGTCTTGAACCGGGATCCTTAGGCTTCACAGACAAGCGCTTAACCGTTAAGCCATCTCTCCAGCCCTTCTTCTTCTTCTTCTTTTTTTTTTCGAGATAGGGTCTCATTCTAGTCCAGCCTGACCTGGAATTCACCCTGTAGTCTGAGGCTGGCCTCGAACTCACAGTGATCCGCCTCTCAAGCGTGCTGGGATTAAAGGCGCGCGCCACCACGCCCGGCTAGCCGCATCTTAATGACAGTGTGGGAAGTAATGAAAGAGAAATTAGAGGGGAGAGACATTGCTGCGCCTGTCCCGTGAGAATTAATGCCTGTTTTCACTCGGCCAGCCTTGCTTTTCCTCCAAGGTCTCATCTTGTATGACCACACAATTACCTCAGTAGCAATTCCTCCCGAACAGTTTATGTAAACGCTCCTAACGTAACGTGCTTCGCTCAACTGCTTTCAAACGCCGTTCAGCCTTTCATTCAGCACGGTGGAAGTTAAAATACCATGGTTGAGTTGAGTGACGGGCATGGAGGCGCACGCCTTTAATCCCAGCACACTCAGAGGTAGGAGGATCACCCTGAGTTTGAGGCCACCCCGAGACTACGCAGTGAATTCCAGATCAGCCTGGACTACAGTGAGACCCTACCTCCAAAAACAAAAATAAAATAAATACCATTTTGATCCGGGCCCTGGGTTTGCAAGGCTCCAGGTCAGCGTGGGTGAGGGCAGTGCCACAAAGGGATGATTCTGAAGCCGCGTGCACGTTGCTCACTCCTTGGCAACCCTGCAGAAAGCGCAGCTGGCAGCGTTCGTGCGCGTAGTGGGTGAAATCACCAATTTCCCAGCACGGGCACGCCGCGGAAATGCTTCAAGGATGTCTTTCCTCCCAGTTCAGCACTAAAACCAGAAGTGAGAAACAACAATAACAAAAACAACAACAACAACAACAACAACACCACCCCGCAAAACAAAAACAAACCCACCAGACACCAAAACCATCCCAGCGCCTGGGGAAAGCGCGCCAATCACACAAAGAAAAGGAGGGGGACGACTGGGATTCAAAATCGTTTCGCCAGGACGAACACCCCGCTCGGCCTATCGGAGTTAACTGCGCGCTTGGTCCTGGCCAATAGGCACAGAGGTTGTGGCCTAGATCCGCCCTAAACACAGATCGACGCCTGCCCCGACCAATGGCATCGCGCGACTCCGAAGAACAGACCAATCCAACTCGGGAGGTGGGTGGAGTCTAGGCCAGGGGGTTGGCGGTGCCGTGTCATGGAGGCTCAGTCTCGCAGCAGCCATTGAAGGGGAAGGAACTGCGGGCGTGTGTGTGTGTGTGTGCGTGCCCGTGTGTGTGCGCGTGTGTGTGTGTCTGTGCGTGTGAGCGCGCGCGCGCGCGGGTGTGTGGACAAGGAGGAGGTGGTGGTGGTTGTTGGGGGGGGGAGGCTAGTGAAGAGTCCCAACTCCTTGGGCTCCATTTCTTTTCTTCCCCACACCTTTTGGTGGTCGTGGGCGTTTATATTTGCGTTTCTTTTCATTCATTACCAAATCTTTTAAATTTTTATTTATTTATTTATTTTTTTGGTAAGGTTGTGGGGTGGGGTGGGAAAGGCAGGAAAAGGGTGGGAAAGGAGGAGAGAGAGTAGTGTCGGAAGAGCAGGAGGAGGACATGGAGATGAAGAAGAAGATTAACCTGGAGTTAAAGAACAGAGCCCCGGAGGAGGTGAGATGACTCAGCCCACCCCCCCCTGCACCCCACCCCTCGGCCATCAGTCTTCTCTTGTGAGATGTTCAGTTTCTGGGGTCCTGGGTGGGTGCGCGTGGAGGGCTGCCTGGGCTCATCCTCACTTGGGGTGGGGGTGGGGAGTGTTTATTTTAAGTTTTTGTCCCCCCCCGCACACCCGCCTTCCTTCTTTCTTTTTGGTTATTTCTCGAGGTACGGTCTCGCTCTAGCCCGGGCTGACCTGGAATTCACTCTGTCGTCTCCGGCTGGCCTCGAACTCACGGCGGTCCACCTTCCCTGTGCCGCCCCGAGTGCCGGGATGAAAGGCGTGCGCCACCACGCCCGGCTTATTTTTAAGTTTTTAAATCATCCAGATCGCATGGTTAAAATGGCGAAGGGCTTAAGTTTCTAGGGGCGTTTTTGTGCGTGTGCGTGTGCGTGTGCAAGGGCTTAGCCCCTTCGCTTCCCTTGCAGCCTGGGGCCTCGTGGGGCGGGCGGGGCGGAGGAGGGGGGGGAAGGTGCTGGATGGAAAGCTTGCTGCGCTCCCCGCGCGCGTCCGCGCCTCGGCGTGGGCTGCGACCCTCCCCGCTGCCCCCCGCCCACATCCTCCCCGCCCCAGTCCGGTCGCCCCGGCCGTAGCCCAGAAGTTAAGTCCCAACTTTTCGTGGCGTGCGTGCGGCCAAGTCGACTTGGAGGGTGGTGGTGGGGCTTCTGGACGCGAGGGTCCCCCACCCACCCACCCACGGAGGGGGGGGGCAGATCGGGGGTCGCGCGTGGGTCTCCGGTGGAGTCCGCGCCCCGCTGTCCCCAGCCCCGGGGGACGCTCGCTCGCGCGCCCGCCCGCGGCCGGCGGAATCTGGGTCAGCGGCGCCTCGTCGGACCGCGGGCGGCTGTCGCGAGTCGTCGCCGCCGCCGGCGCGGTGACCCGAGGTGGCGCGGCGGGGACGTGTGCGACGCATCCGGTTCGGGGGTCCTCCACCCCCGGCTCGGCACGACTTTCATGCGTGGGTCGTGGCCGTGACCTCCCTCCACCACCCCCACCCCCGGTCCTTCGCGAAAAGTGCAGCCGGTGCGGCCGAGGGTCGGTCGCCGCCCCGAGGGTGCTGATGCTGTGGCCTTTAAAGACGCGGGCTCCCGAGGGTCACGTGGGGCGGGGCGCGATTAAAACTTTTGGGGGGCCCGGCCGGGTGTTTCCGTCTCCTTTCCTCCCCCGCCCCGCCCTCCGACGACGCGCCCTGGGAGGTGACACCCCGTTTTTTTTTCCCGCGGGGTCCTCACTTTCCACCCTCCCTCCCTCCCCCGTCCCGTCCCCGCAGCCCGGGGAGCCTCGGGCTTGTGGTCTCGGAGGACCGTGCTGCCCGGTGGTCCCCTGAAATAAGCAGCAGCGTTGGAATCCAAGGGACACTTCTTTTAAACTTGGGGTCCTGCGTGGACACACCCGTCAAGAGGATGGGTAGGCTCTGCCTGGCTTTCCAGATAGTTCACTTGTACAGTGGTATCTATAAGATCTTTCTCTACTTACACATATATATTTTTTTCTTTCTGTTTTTACTACCTATATCCTTGCGAACTGGCAGCCAGCAGGGGAGGAGACATTGTTGCTAGTGAGGGTCATCCGGGGTGGGGGGGGGGGAACTTGTGAGTTTTCTAGAGATTATTCTGGGCGTCTAGAAAAACAAAAGCAAGCCGTGGTGCTACAAATCTTTTAATCTAGGGAAGCTAAGGTCGGAGATATCAGTTCAAGGCTAGCTTGGAGGTATAGAGTGAGTTTCAGCCTGGGCTAGAGTCACCCTGCCACTAAAACCAAAACAGTAACAAAATCATACTTAAAAGCTCTCACTTAGCTGCAGGTGGTGAGACCAGTAATTCTCAGTCCATGGATGCTGAGGTAGGATTGCTGCAAGTTCAAAGCCAACAATAGGCTACATAGTGAGTTCCAGGCTTGTCTGGGTTACTGAGTGAGATTATCTCAAAGAAAACAAGATAGAACAAAACAAACAAAAAAAAGCTATCTTGGCCTGGGAAAATGGCTTAGCAGTTAAGGCGTTCGCCTGTGAAGCCTAAGGACCCCGGTTTGATTCCCCCAGGACCCACATAAGCCAGATGCACAAGGGGGTCGCATGCATCTGGAGTACAGTGGCTGAAAGCCCATTCTTTCTCTCTGCCTCTTCCTCTGTCTCTCTTTCAAGTTAAAAAAAGAAAAGCTGGGGCTGGAGAGATGGCTTAGCGGTTAAGCGCTTGCCTGTGAAGCCTAAGGACCCCGATTCAAGGCTCGGTTCCCCAGGTCCCACATTAGCCAGATGCACAAGGGGGCACACGCGTCTGGAGTTCGTTTGCAGAGGCTGGAAGCCCTGGCGCGCCCATTCTCTCTCCCTCTCCCTCTATCTGTCTTTCTTTCTGTGTCTGTCACTCTCAAATAAATAAATAAAAAATTAAAAAAAAAAAAAGAAAAGCTGTCTTGGGTCTGAGGAGATGGATCAGTAGTTAAAGGTACTTGCTTGCAAAACCTGCCAGCTTTTCACTTCCCCAGAACCCATGTAGAACCAGATGCGCATGTATCTTGACTTGAAGACCTGGCCTGCTCTTTGTCTTTCTTAAATCAATAAGTAAATAAATAATTAGGTAATTAATAAGCTGTCTCAGAAGCACACATATAATATGCTTTTTTTAATGTCTTATTAAAATATATTCCCCATGGGCTGGAGGGATAGCTTAATTGTATTTGCCTGCAAAGCCGAAGGACCCAGGTTCGATCCCCTGGGACCCAACCTTAGCCAGATGCACAAGGGGGCCTATGTGTCTGGAGTTCCTTTACATTGGCTAGAGGCCCTGGTGTGCCCATTCTCTCTATCCCTTCCTCTGTCAAATAAATGAATAAAAATTTTAAAAAATGGGGCTGGAGAGATGGCTAAGCGGTTAAGCGCTTGCCTGTGAAGCCTAAGGACCTGGGTTCAAGGCTCAATTCCCCAGGACCCATGTTAGCCAGATGCACAAGGGGGCACACGTGTCTGGAGTTCATTTGCAGTGGCTTAAAGCCCTGGCATGTCCATTCCTCTTCACTCTCTCCCTGCCTGTTCCTCCCTCCGACCCCCTCTCTCTCTCAAAAAATTAAAAAAATGTACCCCAATTCTTTTTTAATTCTTTATTTTATTTTATTTTATTTGAGAGAGAAAGGAAGAGGGAGAGAGAGAGAATGGGCTCAGGCCGCTGCAAGTGAACTCCAGACGCATTGAGCCACCTTGTGCACCTTGCTTACGTGGGCACTGAGGAAACGGAACCTGGGTCCTTTGGCTTTGCAGGCAAGTGCCTTAACCTCTAAGCCATCTGGCCAGCCCTCTGGGCCCTAATTCTTTTGCAGTAGTATTTCCTTCCCAGTTGGGGGGAATTGCAGGTGGCTGCCTTTTTGCAGGCTCTTTCTTAACGGTCTCATATTTGCTTATGCAGTTTGCAAACACTTTTCAAGTTTATTTACTTTTCCCATTGGGGAACTTGGAAGGTGGGTTTTACTGTTTGAGAATCCACTCAAGGTAGAGAAGTGATTTGTTCAAGTGCCCCGACTGGTTTGCCCACACTGAATTTAGTAGTCCTCTTGCCACTCACCCTAGACTTTTTGTTTTGTTTTTCAAGATAGGGTCTTACTCTAGCTCCGGCTGACCTGATCCTCCTGCCTCTGGGACCATCATGCCTGGCTTTGTAATCACAAGTGTTAAACAGCAAGGCAAACGCTGTCACACACTCACTCTGTGACCTAATGCAAGTCATTCTTGCTGAGTTTCCTCTCCTCCAGAAGGGAGATCATGATGCCATTTCTGATCCTTGAAATAATTATGTCGGCGTCATACTCAGAAGATGGCATGCACTGTTGCCAGTTTTTAAACCTTAGTCAGAATTTTTGTACTGGGGATAGAGAAGCAGCTTCTCCGCTTAACATGAAGTACATTCAGGGGTCCCTCCGTACGTGTGTTGCTGGAGCTCTGATCTAATAGGGAATCCAGCTTCTCTTCCCTCCAAGAATGGGCACGCCCACAGAGCTGCTACCTTCTAGAGCCACGGGGAGAAATAATACTTTCACCCAGGATTTATCATTCTGTTTGGTGCTGTTTGACTTAGCTCCTGAAAGCCGTCTTCATGAACAGCAACAGAGTTTGAATTCTAGTGGTATTAGTCAAGGAGGAGGGTCACACACAAGTGATGAAAGTTACTTTTTTTCCCTTTTTCTATCTCCTTCCTTTTTAAAATATATTTTATATTTATTTATTTATTTGACAGAGAAGGAGGGAGAGAGAGACTGGGCATGCCAGGGCCTCCAGCCACTGCAAACGAACTCTAGACGCATGTGCCCCCTTGTGCATTTGGCTAACGTGGGTCCTGGTGAATCGACCCTGGGTCCTTTGGCTTTGTAGGCAAATGCCTTAACCGCTATGCTATCCCTCCAGCCCTTCCTTTCTTTTTTTAAGGGTAGCTCACTTGATTTCCCTCCCCCGCCCAGAGAGCCGATTTCCCCTTTTGTGTAAAGGTATGGCTGGGTAATAATGATCATTAGGGTCCAAAATATTTTTCACAAAGTTTTTCTGACTATTTTCCAGTTTTACTTTTCTGCCTCAGTGATTTGAAGCTGGCATTGAATGTGTTAATTCAAGTTTGAACTTAAAAACTTGCTCATAGTAGTAGCTGGACGTGGTGGCTCACGCCTTTAATCCCAGCACTTGGGAGGCAGAGGTAGGAGGATCGTTGAGAGTTCGAGGCCACCCTGAGACTACATAGTGAATTCCAGGTCAGCCTGGACCAGAGTGAGACCCTACCTTGAAAAACAAAAACCAAAAACAAAAAACAGCAAAAAAAAAACCCCAAACTTGCTCATAGTGATGGCTGGACAACGTATTAGTTTAGAACAGGAATGAGAAGGATCTGTAGCTGGAAGATTTGTTGTTTAGAGACTTGGCTTTGCTGTTGCCCAGGCTGGCTTCAGACTTCATGGCTCCAGTGTGCTTTCCCTCTCATCTCAGTAGCTGGGACTGCAACCGCATACCACTGCATCTGGTTTAGGGGACTCTATTTTTGTTATTTTGTTCTAGCCCAGGCTGACCTGGAATTCACTATGTAGTCTCAGGGTGGCCTCAAACTCATGGTGATCCTCCCACCTCTGCCTCCCAGGTGCTAGGATTAAAGGTGTGTGCCACCACGCCCGGCCCATAGGAGGATCTCTTGAGTTTGAGGCCACCCTGAGAGTACATAGTAAATTCCAGGTTCAGGCAGGACTATAGTGAGACCTTACCTCAAAAACAAACAAACAAAAAATTTGCAAGCAGAGAAAGATAAAAAGAAAAAAAAAAATAGAAAGAAGAGAGAATGGGCTCTCTCTTGGGCCTCTAGCTGCTATGAACCACTCCAGATACATGTACCACTTTATTTACCTGGTTTTACATGGGTACTAGGGAATTGAACTCTGGTCATTAGGCTTTGTGGGCAAGTGCCTTAAGTGCTAAACCATCTCTCCAGCCCCGGAATGGTATTTTTTTCTTTTCTTTCTTTATTTATTTGCAAGGAGAGAGAAGAGAGACAGAGAGAGAGAGAGAATGGGCATACCAGGGCCTCTAGCTAGTGCAAATGAACTCCAGATGCATGTGCCCCTTGTGCATCTGGCTTTGTGGATCCTGGGGAATCAAACTTGGGTCCTTTGGCTTCGTAGGCAAATGCTTTTGCTAAGGCATTTCTCCAGCCCTTAACTGGTATTTTTAAAAAAAAATTTTTTTTAATTTATTTATTTGAGAGCGACAGACACAGAGAGAAAGACAGATAGAGGGAGAGAGAGAGAATGGGCACGCCAGGGCTTCCAGCCTCTGCAAACGAACTCCAGACGTGTGCGCCCCCTTGTGCATCTGGCTAACATGGGACCTGGGGAACCGAGGCTGGAACCGGGGTCCTTAGGCTTCACAGGCAAGCGCTTAACCACTAAGCCATCTCTCCAGCCCTTAACTGGTATTTTTAATACTTTAACATTTCCAGAGCACCAAGACCCAGGTCTATGCTAAGTAAAGTGCGAAGTGAGTAACTGGTCATGTGTTTCTTTTTTCAGGTGACAGAGTTAGTCCTTGATAACTGCTTGTGTGTCAATGGGGAAATCGAAGGCCTGAATGACACTTTTAAAGAACTAGAGTTTCTGAGCATGGCTAATGTGGAGTTAAGCTCCTTGGCTCGGCTTCCCAGCTTAAATAAACTTCGAAAGGTAAGTCAGGATTAGTATATAAGCAGTGTGGTTTCAATACCAAGGCTGTTAGCTCTAGTTCTTGGTGAAATGACATACCATTCTACCTGCTAATTATAAATATTTACATTTGTAGAAGAGTTCAAGGATTTGTATTGCCTAGCAATTTAAATTTATTAGTAGAATCTTTTCGTGACACAAATTTGAATTTAAAACTTACCAAGGCTGCCCATGGTAGCGCACGCCTTTCATCCCAGCACTTGGGAGGCAGAGGTAGGAGGGTCACTGTGAGTTCGAGGCTAGTCTGGGAGTACAGAGGGAGTTCCAGGTCAGCCTGAGCTAGAGTGAGAGTCTACCTCAAAAAAATAATCAACCCCCACGCCCCCAAAAATTTCAAATACCGTTCTCTAAATCACAAAGTCCAAACAACACAACTGGGACCACAACTGAGTTTATAAACCTATCATTTTAAAACTTTTATTGACATTATACACACACACACACACACACACACACACACACACACACACTTTTTTTTTTTCGAGGTAGGGTCTCACTTTTGCCTGTCTCAGGGTGTCCTTGAACTCACAGTGATTCTCCTACCTCTTCCTTCAAAGGTGTACACCACCACACCCAGCTTATATATATAATTTTTTTGACCTGGAATTCACTATGTAGTCTCAGGGTGGCCTCAAACTTGGAGATCCTCTTACTTTGCCTCCTGAGTGCTGGGATTAAAGGCATGCGCCACCACGCCTGGCTTAAAGTTTTTTCTATTGACAGCTTCTATAATTATAAATAGTAAGCGATGATAATTCCCTCCCCTCCACTTTTCCCTTTTATATCCACTCTGCATTATATCCCCTCCTCCTATCAATCAGTCTCTCTCTCTCTCTCTCTCTCTTGTTTTCTTTTCTTTTTTTTTTGGTTTTTCCAGGTAGGGTCACATTCTAGTTCAGGCTAAACTGGAATTCACTATGTAGTCTCAGGGTGGCCTCCAACTCACAGCAATCCTACCTCTACCTCCCAAGTGCTGGAATTAAAGGCGTGCACCACCACACCCAGCTCATTCTCTTATTTTGATGTTATTATCTTTTCTTCTAATTATGCGGGTCCTGTGTAGGTAGTATCAGACATTGCGAGGTCATGAGTATCCAGGCCATCTGGAAGTCTGCAGTGTAAGCCATCCTCCCCTTCCTTTGGCTCTTACATTCTTCTTGCCACCTCTGCCACAATGAACCCTGAGCCGTGGAGGGTGTGATAGAGATGTTTCATTGCTGAACACTCCTCTGTCACTTCTCAGCACTATGGTGCCTTTTGAGTCATCTGCTATTTGAAAAGAGAAACTTTAATCCAAAAGTGAGAGTAGCATTACTATATTAATATGAACATTAAGAGAAGTGCTTATTGGGCAGTTTGAGGAACACAATATATGCATTTACCAGATACCAACAGGCATTACACCCCTAGGGCTCATAACTGTCACAGGTTTTCAGTATCAGGCAAGTATTTCCTCCTGTAGAGCAGGCTGCCGGTTCAATGAGTGAATGGTTGGCTTCTCCCATAACAGACTTGCCAATATTGTACCTACTGACTCATTGGGCCTGGCTGATCAAACTTCAGGCGTGCAGTGTTCACTGTAGAAACCTATTAGATGTATTTTAGGGGCTTGATGTATTTGATAGATATAGATGGAAATTTTGAAAACGAATGATTTCAGTTATAGTCTCATGAAGCCAAAGCGAATGACAAATGTTTTTCTTCTAATTGGTATACATTTAAAGGCCTTCATTACTCTTTCTTTTCTCCTCATGTTGAATATATAGTTGGAACTTAGTGACAATATAATTTCTGGAGGCTTGGAAGTCCTGGCAGAGAAATGCCCAAATCTTACCTACCTCAATTTGAGTGGAAACAAAATCAAAGATCTCAGTACAGTAGAAGCTTTGGTAAGTGGGATGATTTTGTCTCTGGACTTTTTTTTTTTTTAATTGACAACTTCCATAATTGTAGACAATAACCTATGGTAATTCCCCCCCACACTTTCCCCTTTGAAATGCCATTCTCCATCATATCCTCTCCCTCTCTCAATCAGTCTCTCTTTTATTTTGATGTCATGATCTTTTCCTCCTATTATGATGGTCTTGTGTAGGTGGTGTCAGGCACTGTGAGGTCATGGATATCCAGGCCATTTTGTGTCTGGAGGAGCACGTTGTAAGGAGTCCTACTCTTCCTTTGGCTCTTATGTTCTTTCCGCCACCTCTTCCACAATGGACTCTGAGCCTTGGCAGGTGTGATAGAGATATTTCAGTGTTGAACACTCTGTCACTTCTCAGCACCATGGTGCTTCTGAGTCATCCAAAGATTACTGTCATCTGAAAAGAGAAGGTTCTCCAACCAAAAGTAATCCCAGCACTCAGGAGGCAGAGGCAGGAGGATCGCTGTGAGTTCGAGGACAGCCTGAGACTACATAGTGAATTCCAGGTCAGCCTGAGCTAGAGTGAGACCCTATCTCGAAAAACCAAAGCATTAATATATGGGTATGAACATTAAGAGAAGTGCTTACTGGGTAGTTTGGTGAGCATAGTGTATACATTTAGCCAGACAGCTGCAGACGTTATACCCCGAGGGCTCATGACCACCCCTGTTGTAGGTTTTCAGTGTCAGGGATGTATTCCCTCCCATGGATTGGTTGGTTTCCTCCATAATAGATGTGCCACTATGTGTCTGGATTTTGAGAAGAGAGAGAGAGAAACTGGGTGGGTGGGGGGAGAGAATGGGCATTCCAAGGCCTCTTGGTGCTGTAGTCAAACTCTAGGCACATGTGCCAATTTGTACATCTGGTTTATGTGGGTCCTGGGGATTGGAGCTTTGAACTGGGGTCCTTACGCTTCACAGGCAAGTGCTTAACCACTAAGACATCTCTCCAGTCCCTTTAAAAATATATTTTTAAAAAAAATTTTTTTTTCACACCTTTTTTTTTTAATTTGAGAGAGACAGACACAGAGAGAAAGACAGATAGAGGGAGAGAGAGAGAATGGGCGCGCCAGGGCTTCCAGCCTCTGCAAACAAACTCCAGACGCGTGCGCCCCCTTGTGCATCTGGCTAACATGGGACCTGGGGAACCGAGCCTCGAACCTGGGTCCTTAGGCTTCACAGGCAAGCGCTTAACTGCTAAGCCATCTCTCCAGCCCCCCTTTAAAAATATTTTTAACAATTTTTTATTAGAAGAAGGGAAGGAGAGAGGGAAAGAGAATGAACAGGCCTGTAGCCACTGTAAACAAACTCCAGAAACGTGTGCCACCATACATGTGTTCTGGGCAATCGAACCTGCCTCCTTAGGCTTTGGAGGCAAATGCCTTAAGCGCTAAGCCACATCTTCAGCCCTGTTTTTTTTTTTTGGTTGTTTTTGTTTTTTAGGTAGTGTGTTACTCTAGTCCATGCTGACTGACCTGGAATTCACTATAGTCCCAGGGTAACCTAGAGTTAGATCCTCCTACCTCTGTCTCTTGAGTGCTGGGATTAAAGGTGTGCACCACCACGCCCAGCTCCTTGATTTTTTTTTTTATCAGTATGAATTTATTATTAGTTTCTATTAGTTAAAGTTTACTTTCTGTTTTTAAATATTCAGTAATTTTCAGATTTGTATTGTCATTGTTAATCTATTTTTTTTTTTTTTTTTCTATTTTGGTTTTCAAGGTAGGGTCTCACTCTTGCCCCGGCTGACCTGGAATTTACTATGTAGTTTCAGTGTGGCCTCATACTCAGGGGTGATCCTTCTACCTCTGCCTCCTGCGTGTGCCACCATACCACGCTCATTGTTAATTCTGAGTTACTTTCTTATATGTCTCCTTGTTTCTTGGTGTTCAGGAAGGAAAGGATGATTAGGTAAAACTCTGAAAATTGTGGCTTTGGTCTTTAAAAAAGAGTGAAAGCTGGGCATGGTGGTACATACATGTCTTTAATCCCAGAGGCAGAGGTAGGAGGATCACCATGAGTTTGAGGTTACCCTGAAACTACATAGTGAATTCCAGGTCAGCCTGGGCTAGAGTGAGACCCTACCTTGACGGGGGGGGGGGGTGGGGGGGGGGACAAAAAACCCAGGGAATGGTGGTACATGCCTTTTATCCTAGCACTCTGGAGGCAGGGGGAGGAGGATCACTATGAGTTCAAGGATGGCCCTCCCTAGAGGCTAGAGCAAGGCCCTATCTCAAAAAATAAAAAAATGACTTGGGTGTCTAACAGAAATTAGGCACTCAGGCATGGGAGCTAGTTCGGTTGGTAAAGTGCTTACTACATAAGCATGAGGAAGCTGAGTTTGGATCCCCCACACACATGTCAAAAGTGGGTGTGATGGCATGTGCCCTAATCTTAACCCTGGGGGGAGTGCAGACAGGAGGAGCCTGTCCACCGTTGGCCGATGGCACAGATAAAAAAGTTAAAAATCCTTTCCTCAGTTTTAAACCTGTTTTCTGGATCTCTCATTAAAAATAAAGAACATGGTATTTAAAAATTGTGACTATAATTTTCACTTTACTTTTCTCAGCAAAATCTGAAAAATTTGAAAAGTCTGGACTTGTTTAACTGTGAGATCACAAACCTGGAAGATTATAGAGAAAGTATTTTTGAACTGCTGCAACAAATCACGTATTTAGATGGATTTGATCAGGAGGATAACGAAGCCCCAGACTCGGAAGAGGAGGATGAGGAAGGTAATTATTCTTTTTGTCATTGTTATTCTTTATTTATTTGTTTTTGGTTTATTTATTTATTTTGAAGTAGAGTCTCACTCTAGCCCAAGCCCACTTAGAATTCACTATGTAGTCTCAGGTGGCCTCGAACTCATGGTGATCCTCCTACCTCTGCCTCCCAAGTGCTGGAATTAAAGGTGTGTGCCACCACGCCCGGCTTGCTCGCTTGTGTGCTCTCTCTCTCTCTCTCTCTCTCTCTTTCTTTCCTTTTTTCCAAGTTAGGCTGACCTGGATACTTTTCATCATAGTAAAAAGATCCCACATTTGCTCAGCCATTTGCTTATCTTTTAAAATGTTTTCAAAGATGGAGATGAAGATGATGAAGATGAGGAGGAAGATGAGGCTGGTCCCCCTGAAGGGTATGAAGAGGAGGAGGAGGATGAAGATGAGGATGAGGATGAAGATGAAGGAGGTTCAGAAGTGGGAGGAGGAGAAGAAGTGGGCCTCTCATACTTAATGAAAGAAGAAATTCAGGTGAATAATTTCATATTTGCAAATAAAAGTATTTATATATAGGACTAGTACTATGAAAAGTGATTTGTAGCCACGTGTGTTGGTGCACACCTGTCCCAGCACTTAGGAGGCTGAGGTATGAGGGTCGCCATACGCTTGAGGCCAGCCTGGGCTACAGAGTGAGTTCTAGGCCAGCCTGGGCTAAAGTGAGGCCTTGCCCCAAAATACCTAAAAGAAAAGTAAGTTGTGCAGAACCTGAGTTGTTTCCTAACTTGTCAATGTGCATGTATCTTTCTGCTTGTCTTTTTTTTTTTTATTTGAGAGTGACAGACACAGAGAGAAAGACAGATAGAGGGAGAGAGAGAGAATGGGCGCGCCAGGCCTCCAGCCTCTGCAAACGAACTCCAGACGCGTGCGCCCCCTTGTGCATCTGGCTAACGTGGGACCTGGGGAACCGAGCCTCGAACCGGGGTCTTTAGGCTTCACAGGCGAGCGCTTAACCGCTAAGCCATCTCTCCAGCCCTCTGCTTGTCTTTTCTTTTACTGAGTGCTACTGACTGCCTCATATAATGTTCAGATAGCTGTAAACACCAGTTGAATTTTATTTTATTTTACTTTAAAAAATATTTATTTAGTTGAGGAGAGCAAGCAAACAAGAAATATGGAGGATGGGTGTGCCTGGGCCACCTTGTGCATCTGGCTTACATGTGTCCTGGAGAATGAAGCCTTGAACTGGGGTCCTTAGGCTTCCCAAGCAGGCTCTTAACCACTAAGCCATCTCTCCAGCCCCTATTATTTACTTATTTTGTTTTTTGAGGTAGGATCTCACCCCGATAGGCTCACAGGGTCAGCATATACTAATAGGCAGAATGTTCACAATCAACATTGTAACCATACAAAAGTTTTGGGCCATGGAGCTCATGCCTGTCATCCAGTCCTAATGGGAGGGCGGTGATGCAAAGGCAGCCTGGGCTGTATAGTTAGATCCAGTAGAAGCTGAGCTGTGCAATGAGACCCTGTTTCAAATAAGTGATCTGCTAGACGTGGTGGTGAACACCTTTAATCTCAGCACTCTGGAGGCTGAGGTAGGAGGATTGTGGTGAGTTGGAGGCCAGCCTAGGTCTACAGAATGAGTTCTAGGTTAGCCTATGCTAGAGTTAGCTCCTGCCTGGAAAAGAAAACAATAACAAAAATAATGCCTAACCTTAACTTTGTTTTCATTGATTAGAAAACCCAAGTCCAGAGAAATAAATTTACTTACTCAACTCAGGGTAAGAGTCAGGTGATTTCTGCCTCAATTTGTACAGTATCCTGTTTTTTTTTTTTTTAAAAATAGTCAAGGTCTGGAGAGATGCCATAGCGATTAAAGCATTTGCCTGCGAAGCCTAAGGACCCATGTTTGACGCTCCAGATCCCATGTAAGCCAGATGCACAAAGGTGAGGCAAGCGCAAGGTTGCACATGCCCATCTGGATTGCAGTGGCTAAGACCCTGGCCATCTCTCTTCTCTCTCCTGCGTTTTCTGAAATAACAAAATAAAAACTTTAAAATAGTTAACAGTTTGCTGTCTATTATGGTAGCCAGTACACATACGTGGCTTTTTAAAATTAAACCAGACATAGTGGGGCATGCCTGGAACTCTAGCATTGGGGAGGCAGAGCCAGGAAGTTGATGACCGGCCTGGACTGCACAGTAAGACCCGAGCCGATGCAGACAGGTTCGCCTCCTCGCCCGTGCTGGTGACGGAGCGCTCAGTGGCTGTGTGTGGCTAGAGTTGTGATGGGCACAACGCAGATTTGCACAGTGGTGGTCTGGTGCCATAATATATTTTTACAAAGAAACCAGATACTTTGTTGGATTTCAAAACACATCCATGTAGAGTAGGCAGTTGTCACTGTCAGAACATAGACTAGTGATAATTTCTTTGCTCTTGCTTGGATGAATTAAGTGAAAAATCCACTGGGCATGGTGGCATATGCCTTTATTCGCAGCATTCTGGGAGGCAGGAGGATCAGTGTGAGTTACAGGCCACCCTGAGATTAGGTCTACCTGGGCTAGAGGGAGACCCTACAAAAAAACCTGGAAAATCCATGTCATGATTTACTTACCTCAAACTGAATATTTCAATTTTAAGGATGAAGAAGATGACGATGATTATGTTGAAGAGGGGGAAGAAGATGAGGAAGAGGGTGAGTAGTTCCGCTGGCTACAAACAATTCAAGTTACAGTTGTAGAACTGTGCATAGACTTTGAAGGAATGAGGCTCTAGTGCAAAGTACTGCTGATTTTCTGGTTTCATGTTTATCATAAAGTAACTTGAGAGGTATGAAATTTTGGTTTTTTGAGGTAGGGTCTCTGTGGCTTAGGCTGACGTGGAATTCACTATGTGGTCTCAGGGTGACCTCGAACTCACGGCGATCCTTCTACCTCTGCCTCCCAAGTGCTGCGATTAAAGGCATGCACCACCATGCCTAGCCTTAGAGGTTTTTTAAAAGAGCAATTTCTTGGGGCATGGCTTCATTTATAAAAATCAACAGGGCTGGGAAGGTGGTTCTGTGATTAGTGATGCTTGCTTGCAAAGCCTTTCATCCAAGTGCTTTAAAAAAAGTCATATAAGGGCTGGGAAATGGCTTAGTGGTTAAGGCTTTTTGCCTAAGGACCTTGGTTCCATTCCCCAGTACCCGTGTAAGCCAGATGCACAAGGGGGCTCATGTGTCTGGAGTTCGTTTGCAGTGGCTGGAGGCCCTGGCATGTCCATTCTCTGTCTCTATCTGCCTTTCTCTGTCTTTCTCAAGTAAATAAATAACATATAAAAAATTTTATAAAAAGGTCATATAAGCATCTGGCATTCTTTTGAAACAGCAGGAGAAATACTTCATATGCTGGAGAGATGTCTTAGCAGTTAAGGTACTTACTTGCCTCAGAAACCTAAGAACCTAGGTACAATTCCCCTGAACCCATGTAAGCCAGATGTACAAGGTGATGCATGTGCCTGGAGTTTGTTTTCAGTGACTAGAGACCCTGGCATGCCCATTCTTTGTATATCTTCCTTTCTTTTGCAAATAAATAAATAAAAACATTTAAGATGGGCTCATGACTTTGATCCCAGCACTCTGGAGGCAGAGTTCCTAGGATTGTGTGAGTTCGAGGCCATCCTGAAACTACACAGTGAATTTCAGGTCAGCCTGAGCTAGAGTGAAACACTACCTCAAAAAAAAAAAAAAAAAAAAAAAAAAAGCCGGGCGTGGTGACACACACCTTTAATCCCAGCACTTGGGAGGCAGAGGTAGAAGGATCACTGAGTTTGAGGCCATCCTGAGACTACATAGTTAATTCCAGATCAGCTTGGGCTAGAGTGAGACCCTACCTCAAACAAACAAACAGTAGTTAAAGGTGCTTGCAAAGCCTGTATGGGTTTCATGCCCCATTCTTCCTCTCTCTGTCTCTACAAAATAAAAATAAAATTGGGCTGGAGGGATGCCTTAGTAGTTAAGGCATTTGCCTACAAAGCCGAAGGACCCAGGTTCGATTCCCCAGGACCCACGTTAGCCAGCTGCACAAAGTGGCGCATGTGTCTGGAGTTTGTAATAACACAAGGCCCTGTTGTGCCCATACTATGTCTCAAGTAAATAATAATAAAAACTCAGGCTGCAGAGATGGGTTAGTGGTTTATTAATTTGACAAAGAGGGAGAGAGAGAATGGGCATGCCAGGGCCACCAGCCACTGCAAACAGACTCCAGACTTGTGCGTCCCCATGTGGATCTGGCTAATGTGGGTCCTGGGGAATCAAAACCTGGGTCCTTTGGCTTTGTAGGCAAATGCCTTAACTGCTAAGCCATCCCTCCAGCCCTATTCTATTTTTATTTTGTAGAGACAGAGAGAGAGAAAGAGAGAATGGGCATGCCAGGGCCTCTGGCCACTGCAGATGAACTCCAGATGCATGTGCCACCATGTGCATCTGGCTTACGTGGGACCTGGAGAATTGAAATGGGGTCCTTAGGCTTCGCAGGCATGCGCCTTAACCACTAAGCCCTATTTTTATTTTTTAAATATAATTTATTTGAGAGAGAGAATAGGCATGCCATTGCCTTTAGCCACTGCAAATGAACTCCAGATGCATTGTGCTCCCTTGTGCATCTGGCTTATGTAGGTCCTGGAGAATTGAACTGGGGTCCTTTGCTTTTGCAGGCAAACACTTCAACTGCTCAGTCATTTATCCAGCCCTATTTTAACTTTTTATTCTTCTGTTTTTTTGAGATAGGGTCTTGCGCAAGCCCAGAATGACATAGAATTCACTTTATAGTCTTAGGGAGACCTTGAACTCATAGTGATCCTCCTGCCTCTGCCTCCCAAGTGCTGGGATTAAAGGAGTGTATCACCACACCCAGCAAACTCAATTTTTTATATGCATAGTGTCTCGTTCTGGAGCAGGTGAATCCTTGTCTGTCAGAGGAACAGATTAGTCCAGATTATGCCATTTTAAACTTGCTTTTTGGTACTTTTAAACCTAGGTCTCTCAAATTATTTTATTTATTTATGAGAAAGAAAGAGGCAGGTAGAGAAAGAGCAAGAGAGATGGATGTGCTAGGTTCTGTAGCCACTGCAAATGAAGTCCAGATGCATGTTCCACCCTGTGCATCTGGTTTATGTTGGTACTGGGAAGTTGAACTTGGGTCCTCAGGCTTCACAGGCAAGCACGCTAGCCACTAAACTATTTCTCCAGCCCGAGTTTTTTATTATTATTATTATTATTATTTTTGGTTTTTCGAGGTAGGGTTTTACTAGCCCAGGCTGACCTGGAACTCACTATGGGAACCTCCTACCTCTGCCTCCCAAGTGCTGGGATTAAAGGTGTGTGCCACCACGCCTAGCGAGTTTTACTTTTATATGGATTTATTTACCAGCCCTTTCAAATAATTAATTGTTAAAATCTACTAAGAGTTGCATTGATGGTCAAGCATTTATTTTCTTGACCTGTATTTCAGGATTTGTCCACAAGAGTGCATAGCAAACTGTCATGGCTTTCCAAGTGTGACATCTGTTTATTAACTGAAAGGAAAGGAATTCCAGAGTGGAAACTTAATATGTAATTTTCTTCTGTCATTAGCTTTTCCCTAAGATTAAAAACTTTAGGGCTAGAGAGATGGCTTAGTGGTTAAGGCGCTTGCTGCAAAGCCTTATGTAGTCCCCATGTAAGCCAGATGCACAGGTGGTACATGTGTCTGGAGTTTGCTTGTGGTGGCTAGAAGCCTTGGTGTAGCCAATCTCTCTCCCCCTCACTGTCTCTAATAAATAAATAAAAATAAATCTTAATTAAAAAAAAAACTAAGTACGTTTCAATAAAGAATTTAAAATTAAAAAACAAATTCAAAACTTTAACTTGCCAGGCATGGTGGCACACACATTTAATCCCAGCACTTGGGAGGCAGAGGTAGGAGGATCGCCATAAATTCAAGGCCACCCTGAGACTACATAGTGAATTCCAGGTCAGCCTGGGCTAGAGCGAGATTTTACCTTGGGGGAAAAAAAATTCATTTGTAAGAATCACGTATTTTACATATTGTCTTTCATTCTTTCAGATGAAGAAAGTCTTCGGGGAGAGAAAAGGAAACGAGATGCTGAAGATGATGGAGAGGAGGAAGATGATTAGATCATTCTACGATCAGATTCCCTTTTGTCCCTGGGTGTGCAATAGAGTGATCATATCTTCTCTGTTTCTTGTATGACAGCTATCCCTACAGAAGATAATGTGTAACTTTTTATAGGAAAAGTGTGGTTTTACTATTTTTGCCTTATCATTCCAATTAAGATACTAGTCTGTTAATGATCATAATGTATGTAGAAGAGGATCTTCATTAACCCCACTCCCCCCCATTGTGAAATTCTCTAGCATTGTATTTGGAATCTTAATTTTTCTAATTCATGCTTACTGTATTAGACATTTTTAGCCCATAATTAAAACTTGTTTGCTTTTACACAGGTGTAGTTTGGTGCATTTCATTCCTAATATTTTAGTTATTTATAAATTAACAATTTCCAGTCAGCTGTCACCTAAATGACAATAGTCTTTTGAATAATCGGGGTCTTTTTTCTTTTAGAGGTGATCCAGAAATGTTTAGTTTGAAGGGAATTGTTTTGTTGGGGGGGGGGCACTAGGTATTTTTGTGTTTTGGCCACAAGTAAGTTAAGAAAGTAGAAGCAGAATGATCAAAGATCTATTCGACAATATGGTCCATGGATTTGGGGGAAGTCCTATTCAGTAAAGACTCTTTTCATGACTTTTGTGCTAACTGATAAGATTTTACTTTTGAAGAACAGCTGGTTTCTGTAGCTGCAGATTCGACATGCGGCCATAGGTCCTGCTCCAGGCCGCCGTCCTCCCCTCGGCCTTGTTCCCTTCCCTGACGGCCAGCGCAGTTAGCCGACTTGGGGGTACGCAGAGAAGAACCTCTAGTCTTATACCTCAGCCAGCGTGTCATCCTGGTTCTAAGCCAGTCAAGTGAAGATGTGGAGTCTGTTCCATGATGTCAATGTGACCGATCCGGCGTGCGGCGAGCTCGGCGGGGCTGTAGGAGACGCCGTCGCCCTCGGTGCTCCTCAGACATCAGAACGCTCGCCTGCTGATGGTTACAAAGATGCTTGCCAGGTTTTAAGCTGCTCTCCCAGATGATTTAGATATCAACTCTGTGAAATACTTTTACTATACATTGGAGTAGAACCTTTAAATATTCTGATAGTTTTAAAGCATTATCAGATGTAGCATTTGCTTGGAACATAGGCAGAATGAGGAAAGTAAATATTAAAATTCAGATTGACTTCAGCTGGATGTCTTTTTAAAACTAGAAAATATTTGGGATAAGTATGTGTGTTTACCTCTAGCCACTAAGTACAAGTAAACCAGTGTGTCCATTTTTGTCTTGGAGGCTCCATGTTCAAGTTAATTAAATTTTTTTTTCCTGTTGTTTTACTTATTTGTAATTCTTTAAAGTCAGTGTCAGCAACTTAATTGAAGTTGTACTTCTCTACTGTCATACATTTAAATTACTCAGCATAGTACTGCTGCTGCTTTTTTAGTTTAAAATGTATGGCCTGGTGTTTTAAAATAAAACTTAGGAAGTTATTTGTAGAGAAACTAAAGAGTTGCACAGCTGACTGCAGTAAGACACTTGTGAAAATATTAATGGAAGGACTGGAGTCTCTGAAAGTCTTAAATTTTCCTCCTAAATTTAACAATTGGAATGCCTGCTTTTAGTCCCTAAAAAATTCTTATTGCACACTCTGCCAGATTAAAAAAAAATGCTTATTTTTCAAAAATGGAATTTATATATTGACTTTTTTTAAATCAATCATCTTACTGTGCAATCAACATTAAGAGTTCTTTGGTTTAGAAAAAAAAAAAAACCACAAAACGAAAACACTTAGAGCCTCCAGATAACTTTTAAGACCTATTTAGGTTTGTGGGGTGGAATTTTGATGCAAATAAGCGAGGGTGGGTTTTGTATTTTGTAGAAGTTTGGGTCCTGTTTCAATGCTCTTTGTATGGCGGTATGTATATAGTGTGACAAGCTCCCCAAGACTTTCTCCTTAAAAACTTTGAAGTTAATACTTTTGTGCAACTGTGTTTTGAATAAAGCCACGACAGTGTTAAAAACAAATAAAATTATGCAGTATTCTTGATCATTCTTTTACTGTTTCTGATTATTCCCTGTTTTTCTGTGAGTGCTGTAACTTAAAATTAAGTTTTTGAAATTGAAATGCTTCAAATAAAGTGACGATTTGTTATAATGATTAGTTTCAGTGTGTGACTTTTATTTATTTATTTATTTTTGAGGTAGGGTCTCACTCTAGCTCAGGCTGACTTGGAATTCACTATGTAATCTCAGGGTGGCCTCAAACTCATGGTCATCCTCCTACCGCTGCCTCACGAGTGCTGGGATTAAAGGCGTGCGCCACCACCAACCCAGCTCTCAGAGGCACGCACCACTTTTTGCATCTGCTTTATGTGGGCAACTGGGGAAATCAAACCGGGTCATTAGGCTTTGCAGGCAAACAAACAGCTGCTAAGCCATCTCTCTAGCCCGATTATTATTATTATTACTACCACACAGTTGCCATCTTTTAGAGAAGTAGCCCCTTTTGGTTTTTTCTTTCTTTCTTTCTTTCTTTCTTTCTTTCTTTCTTTCTTTCTTTCTTTCTTTCTCTCTCTCTCTCTTTCTCTCTTTCTTTCTCTCTCTCTTTCTTTCTCTTTCTCTCTCTCTTTCTTTCTCTCTCTTTCTCTCTTTCTTTCTTTCTCTCTTTCTTTCTCTCTCTCTCTCTCTCTTTCTCTCTCTCTCTCTCTCTCTCTTTCTTTCTTTCTTTCTTTCGATGTAAATTCTCACTCCAGCCCCGGTTGACCTGGAATTCACTATGAAGTCTCAGGGTGGCCTCAGATTCACAGCGATCCTTCTGCCTCTGCTTCCCTAGTTCTGTGATTAAAACAGGTGAGTCACCACACCTGGTGCAACTGTTAATTTATTTTATTTAAGAGAGAGGGAGAGAATGGGCGCACCAGGGCCTCCAACCACCTCCAGATGCATGCGCCCCCTTGTGCATCTGGTTTACGTGGGTCCTGGAAACACCTTAACCATGGTCTCCACCCCCGCGATAGTTATTCCTTAAAGAACTAAGGACAGAAAAAAAGGGGAACTGGAGCTCACACTGCAAGTCAGCAGGGAAGCCACTGTGTTCTCCACCCGAGTTAAGACGAACCTAATTTTGCAGTGTTGAGGCTTTATTGTTGGTACGTTAGTACAGAATTACTATTGAAGTTTCACCGAATTTGGTGTTCTTACCAAAAAAAATTTTTTTTTACAAAGCCATCTGTTGGAATGTGGCAGGAACCACTGCAAGAGCTGCTGGGCTGGGGCAGTTAGCCTGAGCAGCAGTCACAGGTCTAGAAGCAAGCTTCTTTATTTAACCTCAAGGACTCCTGAAGATTAAATTTTTACGATCTTGCTCCATCACACTCCCGAGGCGAACCATCGTGCTGTCTCAGCTTTCCTACAGCATGTAAGGAATTCAACCGTGATAAATCGGTCTTTTCAAGCGCTCGGGAGGCAGAGGTACGAGGATCGTCATGAGTTCGAGGCCACCCTGAGACTACATAGTGAATTCCAGATCAGCCTGGGCTAGAGCGAGACCTAACCTCGAAAAACCGGAATAAATAAAAAATAGGTCTTGAACGTTTGAGGAAGAGAGCAATAGGACTTGTAGTTAAAGAGAATTTCTATTCTGCGATGGAGAAAAAATAAAAATAAAAAAGCGCCGCTAAGTGTTTAGTGTTCGACTCGCGGGACAAACGGCAAAATTTTCTGCAAAGTCAGAATTCTGGATTTAGACCAGCGTCAAAAAACCAGGAATGGCCGGGCCGGTGGTGGCGCACGCCTTTAATCCCAGCACTCGGGAGGCAGAGGTAGGAGGATCGCCGTGAGTTCGAGGCCACCCTTGAGACTCCATAGTGAAGTCCAGGTCAGCCTGGGCTAGAGCGAGATCTTAGCTCGCAAAACCAAAAAAACAAAACAAAAACAAACCCAAAAGAAAACCGACAACGCAAAACCCGGCCTCGCGCCCCCAGCTCCCCCTGCGTCACGAGGGCGCCTGCCCGAGCTCCTCTCCATTGGCCGAGAAGTGCCGCAACGCCCGTCACGTGACCGCAGCGCTCCGCCCCCAGAGCCCGCGCCTGCGCATGCTCAGTTCACGGCGAGGCTTGCGCATGCGCGGTTTGCGCGGCGAGGACACGCCGGAAGTGTGGGCCGTGGACGTTGTCTCCTTGTGCTGCCCTCCTGGGCCCAAGCGCCGGGTCCCCTGGACTACGTTTGCTGCAGGGTTAACGGAACCTTTTCTTCATTTTTTTTCCTAAAAAGATCCCACTTAATTATATTTATTTATATTTATTTATATATATATAATATATTATATATTAATATATTATAATTATATAATTATAATATATTATAATATTAATATATTAATATATATATACCCGGCATATATATATATATATATATGCCGGGTATGGTGGCGCACGCCTTTAATCCCAGCACTCGGGAGGCAGAGGTAGGAGGATCGCCGTGAGTTCGAGGCCACCCTGAGACTACACGGTGAATTCCAGATCAGCCTGGGCCAGAGTGAGACCCTACCTCTAAAAACAAAACAAACATACATGCATACATATCACCCGGCTATTCCGCAGATTGAAAGCTGGGGCGCTAGCCCGCGAAGCCGAAGGACGTAGGTTCGAATACCCAGTACCCAAGTAAGCCAGCTGCTGGAGTTCTTTAGCGTGGCTGGAGGCCCAAGCGCACCTCTTCGCTCTCTCTGCCTCTCTCTCAAATAAATAAGTAAAAAATAAGTCTTTGGGAGAAAAAAAAAGAGGAAGGCTAACCAGTTTGTTTCTGTGTTTGGAGCCATACTTCCTTCAGTGACCTTGGCCTCTTGTCCCTATGCGCTACCTGCGTGGTGCCCCCCTGTAATAATTTAACGTATGTGAGAGCATTCCTCCTGAGAAAAGTTGGTTCCACTGGGAAAAACCAAGGGGGAAATATTAATTTTGGGGGCGGGAGAGGTGGCTTAGCCATTAAGGTGCTTGCTGTTTTTTTTTTTTTTTTTTTGAAGTAGGTTCTCACTCTAGCTCAGGCTGACCTGAAACTCAGTATGTAGTCTCAGGGTGGCCTCGAACTCACGGTGATCCTCCTACCTCTGCCTCCCGAGTGCTGGGATTAAAGGCATGCGCCACCACGCCTGGCACTACTGCGATTTTTTTAAAAGTATTTTTTTGTTTATCTTTATTTATTTGAGAGTGACAGGGAGGGAGGAAGGGAGGAAGGAAGGAAGGAAAAAAATAGGCGCTCCAGGGCCTCCAGCCACTGCAAACGAACTCCAAACACGTGCGCCCCCTTTTGCATCTGGCTAACGTGGGTCCTGGGGAATCGAGCCTCCAACTGGGGTCCTTAGGCTTCACAGGCGAGCGCCTAACGGCTAAGACATCTCTCCAGCCCAACCACTGCGATTTTTTTTAATTAATTAATTTATTTGAAAGAGAGAGAAAGAAAGAAAGAAAGAGAATGGGCGCCCCAGGGTGTCCAGACACTGAAAACGAACTTTAGACGTGTGTGGACTCTTGTGCATCTGACTAACGCAGGTCCTGGGGAATCCAACCTGGGTCCTTCAGCTTTGCAGGCAAATGCCTTAATCGCTAAGCCATCTCTCCAGCCCACTACTGTGATTTAAAATTTTTTTTCGTTTATTTTTATTTATTTATTTGACAGTGACAGAGAGAGAAAGAGGCAGAGAGAGAGAGAGAGACAGACAGACAGATAGGGGTCCTTAGGCTTCACAGGCAAGTGCTTAACCACTAAACCATCTCTCCAGCCCTGCTGTGACTTTTTTTAAATAGTCCATTTTCTCTGTACAAAAAACTCATTGCAGAAGGGGGAAGGGAGAATATAATCCTGAGCATGTGCAGATTTGGAGGGAGGACAGGCTGGCATTAGTATTCAAAACTGGTGCATCTATCGTCTGCTTTCAGGAGGTGTGTTTCTCCTGTTTTTTTGTTTTTGTTTTTGTTTTTTGTTTGTTTGTTTGAGGTAGGGTCTCACTTTGGCCAAGGCTAACCTGGAATTCTCTATGTATTCTCAGGGTGGCCTTGAACTCACGGTGATTCTCCTACCTCTGTTTCCCTAGTGCTGGGATTAAAGACGTGCATCACCACGCTCTGCTTTTTTCCAAGTTGTTTAAAAAATATTTATTTATTTGATAGAAAAGAAAGAGAATGTGCATACCAGGGCCTCCAGCCACCGTAAACAGACTCAAGACGCTTATACTACCTTGTGTATCTGGATTTACGTGGGTACTTGGCAATCGAACCCAGATCCTTAGGCTTTGCAGGCAAGCTCCTTAAAGCTGAGCCATCTCTCCGAACCCCCATTTTTTTATGGTATTTTATTTGAGAGTGAGAGGCAGAGAATGGGTATGCCAGGGCCTACTGCCACTGCAAACAAAGTAAAATAATAAATTCAAGCAACATAGTAAATTCAAGTCCAGCCTGGGTTACCTTGGCATCTGGCTCATGTGCTACTGGGAAATTGTTATAGTCAGGTCTGCACTGCTGGCAGTAAACACCTGACAAAGATCAGCTTGTAGAAAAAAAAGGGGGGAGGTTATTTTGGCTTACAGTAGCTCCATGATAGCAGGGGAAAATGATGACATGAGCAGAGCCTGGACATTACCTCCTGGCCAACATCAGGTGGACAATAGTAACAGAAGAGTGTGCCAAAGGATGGCAAGGGGACACTGACGGCAATACCCATAAACCCGCCTCTAACAATTCACTGCCTCCAGGAGGCTTTAGTTTCCAAATTGTCATCAGCTGGGGACCTAGCATTCGGAACACCTAAGTTTATGGGGGACACCTTAATCAAACCACCATATTCTGCCCCTGGCCCCCATAAACTGAACAATCCATGATGTATAATGCAATGCATTAAGGCCAACTTCAAAAGCCTCCATAGTTTTTATCACTACTGAGGATCTTCAAACATCCCCATAGCCCAAGGTCTTCTAACTGAGCTATAATATAAAAAACAAACAAACAAACAAACAAACAAACACAAAAAACCCCACCCATAATGGCACAGAATAAACATTCACACTGCAAAAGATGGCATTGGTACTGGATGGTGGCACACACCTTTAATCCCAGCACACAGGAGGCAGAGGTCAGAGGATCACTGTGAGTTTGAGGCCACTCTGAGACTACAGAGTGAATTCCAGGTCAGCCTGGGTTAGAGCGAGACCCTACCTTGAAGATGGCATTAGGCATAGCAAAAATATATACTCAACCAATACAAGGTTTAAATAGGACCAACATCAAACTTTGTAGCTTGAAGTTCAACAACTCTGGTCAGTGACAAATCTCCAAGTCTGATAATTCTAACCAGTTGACAAGTCTCTAGAGTTCCAATTCTGCCTCACAGTCCTGGAAGACTTCATCAGTTGTTGGCTGCTGTCCGTGGCGGCCATCTCATAGTCCTGACATTTCATTTCTATTGGATCTCTATTGCAACCTGCGGTTTAGCCTCATGGCTCCACTGGGCTCTACACAGATAATTCAACAAGCTTCCCTCACACTGCCCATGGACATTTCCAAAATACAAAACCATGTTGCAAGTTCAATGACCCTCTCTTTCCTGCACTTCTCATACTCCACAATACCAGGTGGGGTGCCAATTTGTTAATCCAGAGAGGAATAAAGTAGACTTTTCAAATCCTTCCACATTCCTCTTCAAAATCAGCTCCAAAAGGCCAAAGCCACACAGTCAGGTGTCTAGCAGCAAATGACACCACTCCTTGGTACCAACTTTCCTGTTGCAGTAAGGTTCACAATGCTGGCAGAAATCACCTGACCAAGAGCAGCTTGTGGGAAAAAAGGTTTCTTTTGGCTTACGGACTTGAGGGGAACCTAAGAATGCCTGTTTAAATCTTCAGACACCATGTAGCCAGAGGCACAGTGACACAAGCATGCAATGTCCAATGTCACACATGTCTGGAGTTTATTCATAGTGGCTGAAAGGCCCTGGCATGCATGCTCTCTCTCTCTCTCTCTTAAAAATAATATATATATATATATTTATATATTATATGTATGTGTGTGTGTGTGTGTGTATCTATCTATCAGGTGTAGGGGTTGACCACTTTAAAATAAGAATAGCCAGGGAGAGGGAGAGGGAGAGAATGAATCTTGCTCTAGCCTAGGCAGGCCTAGAATCACTCTGTAGTCTCAGGCTGGCTTGAGGCTGGCCTCAAACACATAGCAATCCTCCTACCTCTGCCTCCTGAGGACTGGGATTAAAGACGTAAGCCACCATGCCTGGTGAAAAATCTTTTTTTTTTTTTTGAAAAAAATTAGCCAGGCATGGTGGCACATGCCTTTAATCCCAGAACTAGGAAGGCAGAGGTAGGAGGATTGCCATGAGTTTGAGGCCACCCTGAGATTACATAGTGAATTCCAGGTCAGCCTGGGCTAGAGTGAAATCCTACCTCAAAAACAAAATGAACAACAACAACAAAATCAAAGAGAGAGAGAGAGAGAGGCAAAGAGAATGGGTATGCCAGGGCTTCCAGCCGCTGCAAAGGAACTCCAGATACATGTGCCACCTTGTGCATCTGGCTTATTTGGATACTGGGGAATCAAACCTGGCTCCTTAGGCTTTCCAGGCAAGTGCCTTAACAGCTAAGCCATGTCTCCAGCCCGCAAAGCTTTATTTTTTTATTTAAAAAATTTTACTTAAGCCGGGTGTGGTGGCACATGCCTTTAATCTCAGCACTTGGGAGGCAGAAGTAGGAGGATCGCCATGAGTTCGAAGCCACCCTGAGACTACATAGTGAAATCCAGGTCAGCCTAGACTAGAGTGAGACCCTACCTCAGAAAAACAACAAAAACAAAACAAACCAAAAAAATTTTTGCTTATTGGGGGGTGGGGAGGGAGAGAATGGGTGCACCAGGGCATAGAGCCCCTGCAAACAAACTCCAGATGCTTGCATCACCTTTTTTCATCTGGCTTACATGGGTCCTGGAGAATTGAACTTGGGTCCTTTGGCTTTGCAGGGAAGTGCCTTAACACTTAACACTAAGCCATCTCTCCAGCCTGCAAAGCTTTATTTTTGTTAAGCTTTCTTCCACCACTTTCTGTGGTATTCCTTGCACCTGCCTTTCATGAGCACTCTGATTAGAGATAATTTATTTATTATTTTATTTTATTTTGGGGGGGCTAGTCATGAGCCCTAGGAGTGTATTGTAAGTAGGGTCTCACTCTAGCCCTGGCTGACCTGGAATTCACTATGTAGTCTCAGGGTGGCCTCGAACTCATGCCAATCCTCCTACCTCTGCCTCCCAAGTGCTGGGATTAAAGATGTGTACCACCATGCCTGGCTAGAGATAATTTATTTTATTTTGTTTTTTATAAGAGAGAGACAGAGAGAAAGGGCACACCAGGGCATCTTGTCACTACAAATGTACTCCAGACTTATGTGCCACCTTGTGCATCTGGCTTTACATGGGTACTGGGAAATAAAACCTGGGTCTTTAGGGTTGTTTATTTATTTATTTGAGAGCAACAGACAGAGAAAGAGACAGAGGGAGAGCAGAGTGGGTGTGCCAGGGTTTCTAGCCACTGCAAACGAACTCCAGACGCGTGCGCCCCCTTGTGCATCTGGCTAATGTGGGACCTGGGGAACCGAGCCTCGAACCAGGGTCCTTAGGCTTCACAGGCAAGAGCTTAACCACTAAGCCATCTCTCCAGCCCTGTTTTTTTTTTTTTTTTTTTTTTTTGAGGTAGGTTCTCACTCTAGCTCAGGCTGATGTGGAGGTGGCCTCGAACTCACAGCGATCCTTCTACCTCTGCCTCTCAAGTGCTGGGGTTAAAGGCATGTGCCACCACGCCTGGCTCAGTCCTTAGGTTTTGCAGGTAAGCGTCTTAAAGTACTGAGCCATCTTTCCAGCCCCCTTGTTTTAGTAGATAATTTGATTATCAGATTGAGTATAATATTCATATTAAGCCTGAATGTGTTAATAAAAAATGACAGCTGGGTGTGGTGGTACATATCTATAATCCTAGCCCTTGGGAGGTCGAGGCAGGAGGAGCTGGAGCTCAAGGCCAGTCTTGACTATATGGTGGGCTTGAGGCTCGCCCTGGCTACACAAAACTGCTTCAGTAACAAAAAAAGTGAGGGCTGGGGAGATGGCTCAGCAGTTAAGGTGCTTGCATGCAAAGCCTAAGGACTCAGGTTCAACTCTCCAGATCCCATGTAAGCCAGATGCACAAAGGCGAGGCAAGCACAAGATTGCACAGGGTCCACTTGGTTGTGTAAGCACCTGTAAATTTGATCACAGTGGCTGAGGCCTGGGTGTGCCAATTCTTTCTCCCTCTGTCTCTGTCTAAAGTATAAAAAAGAAAAAAGAAGAAGAAGAAAAAAGACCAGTTTGTTGGGCTTGCCTCAAAAAAAGAAAAAAATTTTTTTCAAGGTAGGGGTCTCACTTTGTAGCCCAGGCTGACCTGGAATTCACTATGTAGTCTCAGGGTGGCCTTGAATTCATGGTGATCCTCCTACCTCTGCCTCCCAAGTGCTGGGATTAAAGGTGTGTGCCACCACGGCCAGCCCCCAAATTTATTTTCAAAAAGTGATACATCTTCATCATAGGCATGAGTGAAAATCCTCCACTCTATTCTCTGTATCTGGCCCAAAGAAAAGTTTCACTTTCTAACCATTTTGAAGAAACAACGGAGCTAAGAAAACAGATGTAGACACTAAGGGTGTGGTAAGAATGTCGCATTAGGATTCTGAGGGTGGGGAGAAAATGAATAAAAAAGTCAGTTATTTATGGGGGGGCATGTACCAGGGTATCTTGCTGCTACAAATGAACACTAGATGCATACATTACCTTTTGCTTCTGACTTTATGTGGATATGGGGAATTGAACCCTGGCAGGCAGGCTTTGCAAGCAAGTGCCTTTTAACACTGAGCTGTCTCCCCAGCCCCTGAAAAATTTAATTCTCTATATTTTTGTCTTTCATGAAGAAATGAAGTTCTTGGGTTGGAGAGATGGCTTATTGGTTAAGGTTTTTGCCCTCAAAGCTAAAGAACGCAGGTTCAATTCCCCAGTGACCACATAAGCCAGGTGGCACATGTCTCTGGGGTTTGTTTGCAGGGGCTGAAGGCTCTGGCACACCCATTCTCCCTTCCTCACTCTCTCTTTTTGTCTCTTTCTCTCTCTCAAATAAATAGTGTTTTTAAAAAAGAAATAAAGTTCTTCACTTTACACAAAGGACTCAGTCCAGAGGACTTCTTGTTCCTCACCATTTTCAGATCTAATATGAATGTTCCAGACACTCTTCAGGCTAATGAAGTGACTCTTAGCCAGGAGTGGTTTTGCTCCCCAGAGACATCACTGATGTCTGGGCATATTTTTGGTTGTCACAACTGGGCTGGACGCTACTCTATCTGTCTGGTAGGTTGATTGGATGATTGCGGAGGACCATCCAACAATGGACAAGACACGTCAATACTGTAAAGTTGAAAAATCATGGGTTAGAAAGATGATATTTGACTTTCCGCAGACTTCCTTTGCTTTGATGTTAGAGAAAAGGGCAGCGTTTAAAATTTTTATTATAAAAGCTCAAGCGCTAGAGGGCAGTACTTGATTAAAAGTTCATTTCAGGTGTGTGTCGGGTTGTATGCAAAAGAAAAAAAAAAAAAAAGGAAGGAAGGAACGGGTGATTTAGCCAACTAGAAGGGGATAGGTGACTGTAAGAGACCTTGAAAGGATGATTTAATTCTAAATCAAAAGACAGCTTTAAAGCCCGGCGTGGTGATGCAAATCCCAGCACTTGGGAGGCCAAGGTAGGAGGATCGCGAGACGATATAGTGAATTCCAGGTCAGCCTGAGCTAGAGCGAGACCCTGCCTTGAAAAACAAACAAAAAAGATAGCTTTAAAAACTACTGCATTTGAAGTCAATACAAGAAAACAGGACCCCCCCACCCGCCCCGCCGCCCGCCCTTTCTTTTAATAATGTCTTGTGAAGTTTTGCCGAAGGGAAAGATTCACACTAGGTTTTCACATGCACAAACACCGTTACTGCTGCTCACACCTGTTTGCTCTGTTGCAGAGCAGGTGATGGAGAGCCGCTATTCTGGGGTCTGTGGCTCCCTGGAGCTGTAGAAGGGGGGCGGGTGTGTGGAGCAGGGAGCTCTGCAGACAAGCCAAGCATCAAGACTGAGCCCGGGAGATGAGCCTGTGTCCACGCAGAGCTCCGAAACAGGAATAGGAGCCGATTTTTTTTTTCTTTCTTTCCTATGCAAAGATGTAACACAATTTCCTCCAAAGGATCCATCTGATTTTATTTTATTTTATTTTAATTTTTTTGAGGTAGGGTCTCACTCTAGCCCAGGTTGACCTGGAATTCACTCTGTAGTCTCAGGGTGGCCTCAAACTCTCGGTGATCCTCCTACCTCTGCCTCCTGAGTGCTGGGATTAAAGGCGTGCATCACCACGCCCAGCTCAATCTGATTTTAAAAAGGAAATAATTGTTTGTTTGTTTCTTTTTTGGTCAAGGCACTTGCTTGCTTGCAAAGCCTAACAGATGTAGGTTCAAACCCACACCTTTTTTTCTTTTGGTTTTTCAAGGTAGGATCTCCCTGTAGTTTAGGCTAGTCTCAGGCTGGGTTTGAACTCACAACAATCCTCTTACCTCTGCCTCCTGAGTGCTGGGATTAAAGGCATGACCGTCATGCCTGCCTCCTTTTACGATTTTTTTAATTGATAATTTCCATAAATATAAATAGTATACCATGGTGTGCAAGGAATTTTAAAAATATATTTATTTATTTATTTCAAAGAGAGAATGGGCGCACCAGGGCCTCGAACCACCACAAATGAACTCCACGGCCCTGGTGCGCCCATTCTCTCTTTTTCTCCCTCTGTCTCAAATAAAAAAATAAAAGTTAAAAAAAATGAATTTGTTGAGCCGGGCGTGGTGGCGCACGCCTTTAATCTCAGCACTCGGGAGGCAGAGGTAGGAGGATTGCCATGAGTTCAAGGTCATCCTGAGATGACAGAGTTAGTTCCAGGTCAGCCTGGACCAGAGTGAGACCCTACCTCGAAAAACAAAACAAAACAAAACAAACAAAAAAAAAAAAAAAAAAAAAAAAAAAAAGAAAAGAAAAAAAAAGTGAATTTGTTGAGATGATATACTTTAGTTTGGAAAGGATGGATGACCTGCATACACATATTTGATTTTTAGTTTGGAATTGTTTGATACTCCCAAACCTGAAAAATACCTTATTGGTTTCCAGTGCTCAGAACTGACTTAAAAACAATCAAAAATGAAAACAACTCCCTCCAACACCCTGTCTAGTGCCTGGTTTCTATGGGAGGTAAACTCCTCTCTTCCAGCAGAGACTCGAGGGCCCCTTTTCCTTTCTTCTTTCTTCACTGTTTAAAAGCGCCGGGCCCCAGACTCCTCTGTCCTTCCGTGTGCTGAAGCAAGACAGCTGGACGGGAGGCCTTTCTTTTTAAAGAAGTTGATGGACAAATGGCACCGGGCTCACCCTTCTTGCCAGCCGAGGGCTCAGCTTCCAGAAAGCTCTACTCCAGGGAACAAGCGAGGCAGTGTGGAGGCCTGAAAGGCCTCATTGACAGCACAGCCCGGAGTCTCTGCTAGCACACTGTCTGGTATGCGGCTCCCTTCCATAAACCAGCTCCCAGATCTGTGCGCCCCCCAACATCCCCAAAGCTTCGAAAATTAGTCTCTTAGTTTTCCAAGAGAAATTCCCCCAAGGTACTTACTGGCCCTTGGTGGTGGTGGTGATGGGGGTGGTGGTGATGGGGGGTGGGGGTGGTGGTCAGGCAGAGATTCCCAAGCCACTGGGCTGTCTCGAAGGACACGTGGGTCTCTCTGGGGGAGGCCTGCAGCTCCCCCGACAAGCCAGCACCTCAACATCTTGAGCTCATTTTCTGAACTAAATCTATATGCTGCTGCGGAGGGGGTGGTATCAGGAGAAATGCCAACTTCATTCTGACAGTTTATATCATTTTTAAATCCTTCGATTTCTTTTTTGTTGTTGTTTTGTTTTGTTTTTTGAGGTAGGGTCTTTTCGGCTAAGACATTTCTCTTTCATTGGACATTGGCCAGTGATGGTGGCATGACCCATTTGACCTGGGCCTTGCATCTGTTTTATTTTTATTTATTTATTTGTTTGTTTGTTTTTCCAGGTAGGGTCTCACTCTGGTCCAGGCTGACCTGGAATTCACTATGTAGTCTCAGGGTGGCCTCGAACTCACAGAGATCCTCCTACCTCTGCCTCCCGAGTGCTGGGATTAAAGGCGTGCGCCACCACGATTGGCTTGCTTGCCTGCTTTCTCTCTCTCTCTCTCTCTCTCTCTCTCTAAGTCTCTGTCTCTGTCTCTCTCTCTCTCTTTCTTTTTTGAGATGTCTCACTCTAGCCATATTGACCTAGAATTCACTCAGTTGTCCCAGGCTAGCCTCAAACTCACTGCGATTCTACCTGGGATTAAAGGCATGGGCCACCATGCTTGGTTCTCTTTTCTTTCCTTTTTCCCCTTTCCTTTTCCTTTCTTTTCTTCCTTCTCTCCCTCCCTCCTTTCTTTCTTTTTTAAAAATAATTTTATTTATTTGACAATGAGGGGGAGACAGAGACAGAAAAAGAAGCAGAGAGAGTATGGACAACTCAAGGTCTCCTGCCACTGTGAATGGCATACTTGGTACGTCTGGCTTCATGTGGGTACTAAGGAATTAAACCCGGGCCATGAGGCCTTGCAAGCAAGGGCCTTTAGCCACCAAACCATCTCTCCAGTCCTTCTTTTTTTGGGGTGGGGGGTTTCGAGGCAAAGTCTCACTCTAGTCCAGGCTGACCTGGAATTAACTATGTAGTCTCAGGGTGGCCTTGAACTCATGGTGATCCTCCTACCTCTGCTTCCAGAGTGCTGGGATTACTAAAGGCGTGTGACACCATGCCCGGCTTCTTCTTTTTTTTTTTTTTTAATTTAAAATAGCTTTATTTATTTATTTGAGAGGCAGAGACAGAGGTAGAAAGGATAAGTACAGGCAGGTGTTCTAGGGCTTCCTTCCACTTTGTGCGTCTAGCTTTATATGGGTACTGGGGAACTGACCCCAGGCCATCAGGCCTTGAAAGCAAATGCCTTTAACAGCTGAGCCCTCTCTCCAGCCCCTCCTTTTGCTGTCTTAAAGGTTCGTCTGAAGGGATGTAACTTTACACTGAAGGATAGCGTTCCCAGGACATTAAAAGTTATTACCTCCAGGCAGGTGTGGTGGCGCATTCCTTTAATCTCAGCATGTGCAAGGCTGAGGTAGGAGGACCAGTATGAGTTTGAGGCCACCCTGAGACCACACAGTGAATTCCAGGTCAGCCTGGGCTAGAGCAAGACCCTATCCTTGAAAAACCAAAAAAAAAAAAAAAAAAAAAAAATTACATCTGTATCATGGAATGGATTCAATGATAGAGCTTCTCCCACATGTCTTGAGAAAGCATGTAGCCTGAGGTCCTGCACATTGAGAAGTTCAGAGTCACACACTGTGGCTTAGCTGGCCTCACAGTGCTTTGTAGGGAGCACTAAGTCCAGAAAGGTTAGTTGTTCAAGGTTACACAGAGCCCTAGTGGCAGACACGTGATGAAAAGGCAGACCGCTAAACTCCTAGCATGGCCTTTATCCATTCTGTCACTGTTGGCATTGCCTTGTGGCCATTAGAGAACAAATCCAGCCAGTGTGTACTGTGTCAAACAAATGATCACTGCATTGACTGAATTATCTGCAAATATGATGGAGGTTCAAGAATGGGAATAGGGGGTTGGGGAGATCGCTTAGCAGTTAAGGCATTTGCTTGCGAAGCCAAAGGACCCAGGTTCAATTCCCCAGGACCCACGTAAGCCAGATGTACAAGGGGCACATGCATCTGGAGTTTGTTTGCAGTGGCTAGAGACCCTGGCATGCCTATTCTCTGTCTCTCTTCTCTCTCTCATTTTCTGCTTTAAAAATATAAAAAATGGGGCTGGAGAGATGGCTTAGCGGTTAAGCGCTTGCCTGTGAAGCCTAAGGACCCCGGTTCGAGGCTTGGTTCCCCAGGTCCCACATTAGCCAGATGCACAAGGGGGCGCACGCATCTGGAGTTTGTTTGCAGAGGCTGGAAGCCCTGGCGTGCCCATTCTCTCTCTCTCCTCTATCTGTCTTTCTCTCTGTGTCTGTGGCTCTCAAATAAATAAATAAAAATTAAAAAAAATATATAAAAAATGAAGAAATATGAAAATAAAAAAAATCATAAAAGAATGGAATAGAGGTTCACGTGTGGTGGCGCATGCCTTTAATCCCAGCACTCTGGAGGCAGAGGTAGGAGGATCGTGTGAGTTTGAAGCCACCCTGAGAATGCAGAGTGAATTCCAGGTCAGCCTGGGCTAGAGTGAGACCCTACCTCGAAAAACAAAATGAAACAAAACAAAGGAGGAATGGGAATGGCCTGGGCAGAGGATAAACAGAAAACTTGGTCTCTGGTCTGTATTGTTTGGGGACCTAAGATGTAAAGAAATTTGTATTCTTTGGAGGAAGAAAGCTTTGATCACGTCCTGGATTACAAGAAGTGTCTGGGAAAGGGCATATGCTGGAAAACCACTCTCTTCTCAGATGGGAGGGGAAGCATACACTTATTCAAGTGGTTGGAGGTTTCTGAGTAAGTCTGCCAGGTCATTGCTCCTTTGGGGATCAACCCAACACTTTGACCCCAAGCCACAAGTGGGCCTTGGGAAGCTTGGTGGAAAGAACACAAGTTGTTTCCTAACTTCTGCCAGAAGAGTTCATTCTTTTATTTATTTATTTATTTTTTTTCGAAGTAGGGTCTTGCTCTAACCCAGGCTGACTTGGAATTCACTCTGTAGACTCAGGGTGGCCTTGAACTCATGACGATCCTCCTACCTCTACCATCCAAGTGCTGGGATTAAAGGCATGCACCACCACACTTGCTATTCTTTTTTATCTTAAAATATTTTATTTTTCGCCTTTAATCCCAGCACTTGGGAGGCAGAGGTAGGAGGATTGCTGTGAGTTCGAGGCCACCCTGAGACTACACAGAGAATTCCAGGTAGCCTGAGCTAGTGTGAGACCCTACCTCGAAAAACCAGAAAAAAAAAAATATATATATATATGTATATGTATATGTATATGTATGTATATACATATATATATATACACACACACACATTTATTTATTTATTTATTTATTTATTTATTTGAGAGAGAATGGGTGTGCCTAGGCCTCTAGCCACTGCAAACGAACTTCAGATGCATGCACTACTACATTTGGCTTACATGGGTGCTGGGGAATCAAACCTGGGTCTTTAAGCTTTGAAGAGTAGAGCCTTAACAGCTAAGCCATCTGTTGTAGTCAGGTTTGCATTGCTGGTAGATATCACCTGACCAAGAGCAGCTTGTGGGGGGAAAAAAAAAGGTTTACTTTGGCTTACAGGCTTGAGGGGAAGCTCCACAATGGCAGGGGGAAATGATGGCATGAGCAGAGGGTGGACATCAACCCCTGGCCAACAGAAGGTAGACAATAGCAACAGGAGAGTGTGCCAAACACTAGCAAGGGGAAACTGGCTATAACACCCATAAGCCCACCCCCAACAATACACTGTCTCCAGGAGGTGTTAATTCCCAAATCTCCATCAGCTGGGAACCCAGCATTCAGAACACCTAAGTTTATGCGGGACACCTGAATCAAACCACCACATTCTGCCCCTGGTCCCCATAAACTGGTAACCATACATGATGTAAAATACAATGCATTCAGTCCAATTTAAAAGCCCCCATAGTTTTTATCAATCCCAATGATGTTCAAACATCCCCATAATCCAAGATCTTTTAACTGAGCCATAATACCAAAAAAATCCCTCCCAAAACCCATAATGGCACAGAATAAACACTCGTACTACAAAAGATGGCATTGGGCATAGCAAAGAAATATTCAACCAATACAAAATTTAAACAGGGCAAACATCAAACTCTGTAGCTCCAAGTCCAAAACTCTAGCCAGTGACAAGTCTCCAAGTCCAATAATTCTAACCAGCAACAAGTCTCTGGAGTTCCAATTCTGCCCCTCCAGCTAGGCTACTCACAGTCCTGGAAAACTTCATGTGGGGCCGGCAGCTCTCCTTAGCAGCCATCTCGTGGTTCCAGCATCTCCACTGGGTCTTCACTGCAATCCACCGTTCATCCTCATGGCTCCATGGGGTCTCCACAGGCATCCAGTAAACCTGCTTCACACTGCCCATGGCCGTTTCCAAAACACAAGACTGTGTTGCAAACTCAATGACCCTCTCTTTTCTGCATGACTTATACTCCATAATACCAGGTAGGGTGCCAATTTGCTAATCCGGGGGGAATAAAGCAGACTTTGAAAACAGGACACTCTCAGCACTCAGGCCCCTTCAAAAGAGTCCACATTCTTCCTGTTGCTCCAATGCAGGCCAGCTGGCCCAATCTTAAAAGTTGTAATCTCTCAAACAAATTTCAGGTGAATGGGCAGCAGTTTAGGTCCAAAGATTTCATTTTTTCTGTGTCATATCCCTCTGCTCACACCAGTCCATTTCTATGCAATGCAACCCTGCACAACTTCTCAGGACACGGGCATAACAGCAAGCCTCTCAATCTGCTTCTAGTCCACTCAGTCCAAGCAAAGCTCTTTCTCACCCTCATAAGCCAAACCTCACAGTCCGTAGTTCTTACTGCATTCAGGCCTTTCAACTCTGACCAGAATCAAGCTGTACTTACAGCCCTGCAAGATGTCTCTTAGGCCAAGGTTTCAAATCTTTCAACATTCCTCTTTAAAGTCAGCTCCAAAAGGCTAAAGCCACACAGTCAGATGTCTAGCAGCAACCTCAGTCTTCTGGTACCAACATTACTGTTGCAGTCAGGTTCGCATGGCTGGTAGAAATCATCCAACTAAGAGCAGCTTGTGGGGAAAAAAAAAGGTTTATTTTGGCTTGAGAGGAGGTTCCACGATGGCAGAGGAAAACGATGGCATGAGCAGAGGGTGGACATCACCCCCTCACCAACGTCAGGTGGACAACAGCAATAGGAGAGTGTGCCAAACACTGGCAAGGGGACACTGGCTATAATACCCATAAACCCACCCCAACAATACACTGTCTTCAGGAGGTGTTAATTCCCAAACCTCCATCAGCTGGGAACCTAGCATTTAGAACACTTGTTTATGGAGGACACCTGAATCAAACCACAATGCCCATATATTAATGTTACTCTAACTATTGAATATTTTATTTATTTATTTATTTGAAAGAGGGGGAATGAGGAAGAAGCAGAGAGAGAGAGAGAGAGAGAGAGAGAGTACACCATGGCCTCCAGCCACTGAAAACAAACTCAAAACTCCTGATGCATGCACCACCTTGTGCATCTGGCTTATGTGGGTCCTGGGGAATCGAACCTAGGTCCTTGGGCTTTGTAGGCAAATGCCTTAACTGCTAAGCCATATCTCTAGCCCATATTCTCACTTTTGGTTAGAGAAGCTTCTCTTCTCAGATGGTGGTGACCACTGGGATGACTGAAAAGGCAATATAGTGCTGAGAAGAAGTGACACCTTCCAATGCTCAGGGCCCAGTGAGGAAGAGGTGGTGGAAAGAATGTAAGAGACAAAGGAAGGGTGGACTGTTCAAATGCACTCTTCCAGACGCAAAATGGCCTGGATATCCCTGACTTCACAATGCCTAGTACTACATACACAGGACCCTCATAATAGGAGAAAAAGATGATGACATCAAAATGAAAGAGAGACTGAGAGAAGGAGGGGATATGATGGAGAGTGGATTTGTGAAGGGGAAAATTAGGGGAAAGGAGTTATCATGGTTTATTATCTATAATTATTGAAGTTGTCAATAAAAAAGTTAAAAATGGGGCTGGAGAGATGGCTTAGCGGGTAAGCGCTTGCCTGTGAACCCTAAGTACCCCGGTTCGAGGCTCGGTTCCCCAGGTCCCACGTTAGCCAGATGCACAAGGGGGCGCACGCGTCTGGAGTTCGTTTGCAGAGGCTGGAAGCCCTGGCGCGCCCATTCTCTCTCTCTCCCTCTATCTGTCTTTCTCTCTGTGTCTGTCGCTCTCAAATAAATAAAAAAATTAAAAAAAAAAGTTAAAAATGTGTGTGCTTATGTTTGTGTGTGCACAGGTGCATGTGCAGGTGGATGCACACGTGTGTTCATATGTATGTACAGGCTAGACAACAATCACCTCATTCATTCATTTATTTAAAATATATATATTTCTTCTTTTTTAAAATTGTATTTATTTGAGAGAGAGAGAGAGAGTATGGGTGAGCCAGGGCTTCTTGCCAGTGCAAATGAATTCCAGATATGTGCTCCACTAAGTGCATCTGGATTTACATGGGTACGGGGAAATCAAACATATGTCTAGGCTTTGCAGGCAAGTGCCTTAACCACTGAACCATCTCTCTATCCTGTTAAAATATGTATATTTTAAAAATATTTAAAAATTAATTTAATTAAAATATTTTTATTTATTTGAGAGAGAAAGAGGCAAAGAGAGGGAGAGAGAGAGAGTGAGCGAGAGGGAGAGAGAGAATGGATACGCCAGGGTCTCTAGCCACTGCAAACAAACTCCAGATGCATATGCCACTTTGTGCATCTGGCATTACATTGGTGCTGAGAAATCAAACCTTGGCTGTTAGGCTTTGCAAGCAAACACCTTTAACTGCTGAGCAGTCTCCCCAATCTCTTTTTATTTATTTAATATTTTATTTATTTATTTGGCAGATAAAGAGGGAGAGTGGGAGAGAAAGAATTGGTATGCCAGGGCCTCCAGCCACTGCAAATGAATTCCAGACATATGTGCCCCCTTGTGCATCTGGTTTACGTGGGTCCTGGGGAATTGAACATGGGTCCTTTGGCTTTGCAGGCAAATGCCTTAATTGCTAAGTCATCCCTCCAGCCCCCTATTTATTTATTTATTTGCAAGCACAGAGTGAAAACTATTTTTGAGACAAAGTCTCTCACTGGCCTGAAACTCACTGGTCAGGCTACACTTGCTGACCATTAAGTCCCAGAGTTCCTCTTGTCTGTGCATCTCCAGAGCTGGGATTCCAGGTGTATACCACCATTTTTACATGCGTACTGGGGATTGAATTTAGGCTCTCATGTTTGCAAAGCAAATGCCTTTCTTTTCCTTTTTTTTTTTTTTTTTTTCCCAAGGTAGGGTCTCACTCTGGTCCAGGCTGACCTGGAATTAACTATGTCTTCTCGGGGTAGCCTCAAACTCATGTCGATCCTCCTACCTCTGCCTCCTGACTGCTGGGATTAAAGGCATGCACCACCATGCCTGGCTGCAAACACTTTTCTTTATTTTTATTTATTTTTGATCATTTTTATTTATTTATTGGAGAGTGACAGAGAAAGAAAGAGGCAGAGAGAGAGAAAGAGAGAGAGAGAGAGAGAGAGAGAGAGAGAGAGAATGGGCGCGTCAGGGCCTCCAGCCATTGCAAACGAACTCCAGACGCGTGTGCCCCTTGTGTATCTGGCTAACGTGGGTCCTGGAGAATTGAGCCTCGAACCAGGGTCCTTAGGCTTCACAGGCAAGTGCTTACCCGCTAAGCCATCTCTCCAGCCCCAAACACTTTTCTAAATGAGCTAGCATCCCAGCCCGAACTTCTGATCTTGAGTGCTGGGATCACAGACATGCACTACCATGCCCAGTTTATGCAGGACTGGGGATGAGACCCAGGGCGTCGTGCATACTGAGCAGACACTCAACAGCTGAGCTATACCTCCAGCCCCTATTATTATTACCTTATTAATATTATTATTAATTTGGTTATATGAGGTTGGGTCTTGTTCTCGCCCAGGCTGACCCAGAATTCACTATGTAGTCTCAAGATGGCCTCAAATTCACAGCGATTCTCCTGTCTCTGCTTCCTTAGTGCTGGAATTAAAGGTGTGTGCCACACACCTGGAAATATATATATATGTTTTTTTTATTTGTTAGAGACAGAGAGAAAGGGAGGGAGAGAGATAGAACGGGCACACCAGGGCCTTTAGCCACTGCAAACGAACTCCAGATACATGCATCCCCATGTGCATCTGGCTTACGTGGGTCCTGGAGAATTGAACCTGGGTCCTTAGGCTTCGCAGGCAAGTGCCTTAACCACTAAACCAGTCCTGGAATTATACTTTTTTGAGATACAGTTTTGTTATGTACAGGCTGTCCCCAACCTCACATTTTTCCTATCTCACTGGGATAAAGCCCATATCCTTCTGATATATAATTTGGCTTTACAGGGATCTGGAGAGTCGAACATGGGTCCTTAGACTTCATAGGCAAAGTGCCTTAACCACTAAGCCATCTCTCCAACCCTGTATAATATATTTTTATCATACTCACCTTTTGATCTTTTTTTATTTTTTATTTGTTTTTTGTTTTTTTCAAGGTAAAGTCTTGCTGTAGCCCAGACTGACCTGGAATTTACTATGTAGTCTCAGGATGGCCTTGAACTCACAAGTGATCCTCTTATCTCTGTCCTCCTGAGTGCTGGGATTAAAGGAGTGCGCCACCACACCAGGCTCACCCTTTGATCTTGTTAATTGAAATGGGAAGATCCACCTTCACTGTGGGTGCACCATTCCATAGGCTGGAGTTGTGTACTGATTAAAGAGGAGAAAGCAAGATGAGGTCACTGCCTTCTGCTTCCTGGCTGTGGACTGAATGTGACATGATGCACCAACTGTCATTGCCTTCCTTAGCTTTGTGGATGGTCACTGTAAACTCTAAGCTAAAATAAACCCTTCCTTCCTTAAGTTGCTTCCTGTCAGGTGTTTGGTTACAGCAAGAAGAAAGTAACTAATACACCCTTCTTACCGTCATGACCGTCTCTTGTTTCCCCCATGCCTGCTGATCCCCTCCATTCTCCCAACTACTTCATTTGCTACTTACATAGCTTTTTTGTTTTGTGACCTATTGCATTTTATTATGGTTTTATTTTATTTTAAATTAACAAATATTTTCACTTATTTATTTGCAAGGAGAGAAAGATTGAGAGACGGGTGGCATACCAGGACCTTTTCGCAACTGTAAGTGAACTCCAGTTGCATGTGCCACTTTGTGCATCTGCCTTTACATGGGAACTGGAGATTTGAACTGGGGCTGTCAGGCTTTGCAAGCAAGCACCTTTAACCATCAAGCCATCTCTCCAGCCCAGGTTTTTTTTTTTTTTTTTTTTTTTTTTTTTGTGGTAGGGTTGCCCAGGCTGACCTGGAATTCACTCTGTATTCTCAGGGTGGCCTTGAACTCATGGTGATCCTCCTACCTCTGCCTCCTGAGTACTGGGATTAAAGGTGTGTGCTACCATGCCTGGCCCGTTTTAATTTTTTTTTAATTTAATTTTTTTTCAGGTTTCAAAAACAATTTTTTTTTTTCAGAAAATGTACCATCTAGCACCAATGCCTACAAATGCCGGAATTTCACCTGATTCCTACGTTTTGAAACTGGTGTGTTCAGTCCTTGACAGATTAGTCTATGTGAGCAGATGACTATTTTAACAAAAAAGGGAGACAACACGGACCAAAATTCATCTTATAAGTGTATATACAGCTACACTTGTAGTTATTCAAAACTCTTGCACTTTTTCATGTAAGAAGGTTAATACTAGTGTTCTAAGGTCGGGTTTCTTGGGGTACACAGACAAGGAAACCTGCATGACAAATCCAACACGGGCAGGCTTTGCTCCCTCCCCCTTCCCAAATGAGAAGTTGTGTAATGCAACTTTTGTTCTCCCAATGTCTTATCTGCTTACTAACTTACTATACTTCTATTTACTGTTCAAATCACTCACACACTTGTGGCAGAAGAGAAGGGTAAAACTTTGACTGATATAAATATACAAGAGGACGTTTTAAAAGATATTATTTATCTGAGAGAGAGAGAGAGAGAGTACACCAGGGCCTCTGCAAACGAACTCCAGATGCATGCGTCCCCTTGTGCATCTGGCTCACGTGGGTCCTGGAGAATCAAACTGGGATCCTTTGGCTTTGCAGGCAAACACCTTAACCGCTAAGCCATCTCTCCAGCCCCAACAAGATGACATTTTTATTTTTTTTTAATTTTTTTTTTAAATTTATTTATTTGAGAGCGACAGACACAGAGAGAAAGACAGATAGAGGGAGAGAGAGAGAGAATGGGCGCGCCAGGGCTTCCAGCCTCTGCAAACGAACTCCAGACGCGTGCGCCCCCTTGTGCATCTGGCTAACGTGGGACCTAGGGAACCGAGCCTCGAACCGGGGTCCTTAGGCTTCACAGGCAAGCGCTTAACCGCTAAGCCATCTCTCCAGCCCTGGTTTCCTTTTTGATTTTTTTTTTCTACATGGAGAATTAACTGACTATTGTTACTTTTATTTATTTATTTGACAGAGAAAGAAGGGGAGGGGGAGAGAGAGAGAATGGGCATACCAGGGCCTCTAGCCCCTGCAAACGAACTCCAGACATGTGTGCCCCCTTGTGCACCTGACTAATGTGGGTCCTTTGGCTTTGTAGGCAAATGCCTTAACTGCTAAGCCATTCCTCCAGCCCCTTTTTGATTTCTTCAATAACCCATTCTTTTTTTTTTTTTAATTTATTTATTTGAAAGCGACAGACACAGAGAGAAAGACAGATAGAGGGAGAGAGAGAGAATGGGCGCGCCAGGGCTTCCAGCCTCTGCAAACGAACTCCAGACGCGTGCGCCCCCTTGTGCATCTGGCTAACGTGGGACCTGGGGAACTGAGCCTCGAACCGGGGTCCTTAGGCTTCACAGGCAAGCGTTTAACCGCTAAGCCATCTCTCTCCAGCCCAATAACCCATTCTTTATTCAATAGTGTATTGTTTAGTCTCCATGAACTTGTATGCTCTGTAGTTTTTCTTTTAAAATTTTTTTTAATTTTAATTTAATTTTTTAAATTATTTTATTTTATTTTTGGTTTTTCGAGGTAGGGTCCCACTCTGGTCCAGGCTGACCTGGAATTAGCTATGTAGTCTCAGGGTGGTCTTGAACTCACGGCGGTCCTCCTACCTCTGTCTCCCTAGTGCTGGTATTAAAGGCGTGCACCACCATGCCCGGCTGCTCTGTAGTTTTTCTTGTTGCTGATTTGTAGTTTAATCCCATTGTGGTCAGATATAATACAGGGATTATTTCAATTTTCCTGTATTTGTTAAGATTTTCTTTATGTTCTAATATATGGTCTATTTTGGAGACTGTACCATGTGCTGCTGAGAAAAATGTATATTCTGCAGCATTTGGATGGATATCTGTTAGGTCCTAGGATTGTAATGTCCTCCTGTTGGAGTGTTCCTTTAATCAGTATAAAGTGACCTCCTTTATCTTTCCTCATTGTTGCAGTCAGGTTCACATTGCTGGTAGAAATCACCCAACCAAGAGCAGCTTATGGGAAAAAGAGGCTTATTTTGACTTATAGGCTCGAGAGGGAAGCTCCATTATGGCAGGGAAAAATGGTGGCATGAGCAGAGGGTGGTCAATAGCAACAGAAGAGTGTGCCAAACACTGGCAGGGGAAACTGGCTGTAACACCCATAAGCCCGCCCCCAGCAATACACCTCCATCAGCTGGGATCCTAGCATTCAGAACACTTAAGTTTATAGGGGACACCTGAATCAAACCGCCACACTCACTAATGTTGGTTGGAAGTCTATCTGTCAGATACTAGGATAGCAACCTCTGCTTGTTTCCTAGGCCCATTTTTTTGAACAATCGTTTTCCATCCTTTCACCCTAAGACAGTGTCTATCTTTTTTTTTCATTTTTTAAAAATTTTTATTAGCATTTTCCATGATTATAAAAAAAATCCCATGGTAATTCCCTCCCTCCTCCTCCCCTACACTTTCCCCTTTGAAATTCCATTCTCCATCATATTACCTCCCCATCTCAATCATTGTACTTACATATATACAGTATCAACCTCAGTGTCTATCTTTTATTGGGAGATGAGTTTCCTGGAGGCAACAAATGGCAGGATCCTGCCTTTTAAACCAGTCTGCAAGCCTGTGTCTTTTGGTTGGGGCATTGAGGCCATTGTTATTAGGTGTTATTATTATTATTTGCTCTTTTGAGGTAGGGTCTCACTCTAGCTCAGGTTGACCTGGAAATCACCCTGTAGTCTAAGAGTGGCCTTGAACTCATGACAATCCTCCTAGCTCTGCCTCCCGAATGTTGGGATTAAAGGTGTGCGCCACCACATCTGGCAAGAGTTATTATTGAAAGGTGTGAATTTATTCTCGCCATTTTTCTTGCTTTGTAGTGCTTCCTGTTTTCCCTTACTTATTTGTTTTAACTGTTATTTGAATATGGTTTATTTTTTTTTCTATTTCCTCCTTGTGTATGTTTTGCTTTCTCTTCAGCGTGAAGGATTCCTTCAAGTATTTTCTGTAGAGCTGGTCATGAATTCCTTTTGCCTGTTTGTGTTGTGGAATGCCCTTATTTCTCCATCAATTTGGATAGATAGCTTTGCAGGATAAAGTAATCTTGGTTGACAGTTATCTTTCAGAACTTGGAATACATCAACCCAAGCCCTTCTGGCTTTTAAAGCTTGTGTTGAATAATCTGCTGTGATCCTGATGGGCTTGCCTTTGTAGGTAATTTGCTTTTTCTAACTGCTTTCTATATATTTTTTTCCGGCTTGTGTGTTTAGTACTTTAATTACAACCTGGTGAGGAGAGGTTCTTTCCAGGTTTTGTCTGTTTGGCATTCTAAAAGCTTCTTGTATTTGTATTGGCATTTCTTTCCCAATTTAGGGAAAATCTTCCGCTATGATTTTGTTGAAAATGCCTGCTAAACCTCTGGATTAAAATTCTTCTCCTTCTACTATACACTGAATTCTTATGTTTGATCTTTTCTTAAAATTCCCATTCATGCCTTCCTATTAGCTGTCTTTCTCTTTGTTGGACTGTATTAGAGCTGCCACCTGATCTTTTAGTTTAGATATTCTGTTCTCTCCTTCATCCATTCTGCTGGTGAGACTTTCCACAGAGTTTCTTATTTGATTGACTGTGTTTTTCAGAAGTAGAATTTTAGCCTGGTTTTTCTTCAGTATTTATATTTCCTTACTCATGTCTTGTAATGACCTCCTTATTTCATTAAGCTGGTTTCCTGTGTTCTCTTTCAGGAGTTTGTTTTCTTTTTTTTTTTTTTTTAAATTATTTATTTATTTATTTGAGAGTGACAGACACAGAGAGAAAGATAGAGGGAGAGAGAGAGAGAATGGGCGCGCCAGGGCTTCCAGCCTCTGCAAACGAACTCCAGACGTGTGCGCCCCCTTGTGCATCTGGCTAACGTGGGACCTGGGGAACCGAGCCTCGAACCGGGGTCCTTAGGCTTCACAGGCAAGTGCTTAACCGCTAAGCCATCTCTCCAGCCCTGTTTTCTTTTTTGATTCCTTTGTTTTCTTCTTTGATTCCTTTTATTCTTCTTTGATTTCTTTGCATATAGATAAAATCAATTTTTTTAGCCAGGCGTGGTAGTGCACACCTTTAATCCCAGCACTCAGGAGGGAGGCAGAGGTAGGAGGATCACCTTTAGTTCAAGGTCACCCTGAGACTACATAGTGAATTCCAGGTAAGCTTGGGCTAGAGTGAGACCCTACCTCGAAAAAAACCAGAAAAAAAATTTTTTATAAAAGAGGACTGGAGAGATGGCTTAGCGGTTAACGCACTAGGTGGTGTAAGTGTCTGGAGTTTTATGGCAGTGGATGGAGGCCCTGGCAAATTCTATCTCCCTCTTTTCATAAAAAATAAGTCAATTAATTAATAAAAAAAGAAAAAAAGAGAGAAAGAAAAAGATAGAGGAAAAAACACATTAGTCATTTGGGGTATGTAAAGCAAGCAATCTGAGTAATCTGATTTTTCAAATGAGGAAATAGATTTAGGAATTGACATATGTCTAACTGAGACATGCCAGCCAATAAAAAGTGGAGCCCAAGGGGAACCTGATCTCTCAGCTAGTGACTTCAATGGCTCTTAATATTTTTATTGTTGTTACCATACTTTTATTATGTTGTTATCGTATTATGTAATTAGACTTTAAATTTTTTAGCCAGTTAATGCCTCATAGACATTCATCAAAAGCATTTATCCTGCTGGGCGTGGTGACGCACGCCTTTACCCCAGCACTCGGGAGGCAGAGGTAGGAGGATCGCTGAGTTCAAGGACACCCTGAGACTCCATAGTTAATTCCAGGTCAGTCTGGGCCAAAGTGAGACCCTTCCTCAAAAAACCAACCAACCAAACAAACAAACAAAAAACTCCATTTACCCTGCCTGGCATGGTGGCATATTCCTTTAATCCCACCCCTTGGGAGGCAGAGGAAGGAGGATCACTGTGAGTTGGAGGCCAGCCTGGGACTACATAGTGAATTCCAGGTCAGCCTGGGCTAGAGTGAAACCCTACCTTGAAAAAACAAATTATCCTTGAGCAACTGTGTAATGGCACACCATCTACTTGGAAGAAAGGCAAATAAATAAATGATTTCAAAGACAAAGCATACTTTGCAATTTGGAGACTTAAGTATTCTCTCTCTCTGTCTCTCATGTTGGAGTTGGGATCCAGAGCCTTGAGCATGCTAGGCAAGCAGTCTACCACCAAGCTACACCCCTAATGCTTATTTATTTATTTTGGTTTTTCGAGGTAGGGTTTCACTCTGGCCCAGGCTTACCTGGATTTCCCTATGTAGTCTCAGGGTGGCCTCGAACTCACGGCGATCCTCCTACCTCTGCCTCCTGAGTGCTGGGATTAAAGGCGTGTGCCACCACCACCAGCTTAATTTATTTTATTATTATTATTATTTCTTGGGGGGGGGCAGATAGAAAGAGAATGCGTGTCCAGGGCCTCTAGCCACTGCAAACAGACTCTAGATACATGTGCCACCGTGTGCATCTGTCTTATGTGGGTTCTGGGGAATCAAACCTGGGTCCTTTGGCTTCACAGGCAAGCTCTTTAACTGCTAAGCCATCTCTCCAGCCCCATAACTCTTTTTTTTTTTTTTAAAAAATTATTTTATTTATTTGAGAGAGGGAAAGAGGAAGAGAGAGAGAAAGAAAGAGAATGGACATGCCAGGACCTCCAGCCACTGCAAATGAACTCCAGACACATGTACCCCTTGTGCATCTGGCTTACGTGGGTCCTGGAGAGTCGAGCTGGGATCCTTTGGCTTTGTAGGCAAATGCCTTAACCACTAAGGCATCTCTCCAGCACCCCCACCACTCCTTGCCGCCACACTCTTTTCTGATACAACATCTTACCATATTGACCAGGCTGGAGTCAATCTTGGAATGCTTCTGCCTTAGCCTCCTGATGAGCATATAACTCCCGTACACCAGTGGAAAGCATGGACTTGTACATCTCAGCAAGCGGTGCTTCTCTTGGCATGGTAATCTGTAGGAAACTCCAGGCTGCAGCGCTGCAGAGTACCATCAGAGAATGTCAAGTAGATTACAGTATTATGTTACTGGGCTGCCCCTGCCCCGCATTGTTTTGGGCTGCTCATCTTGTCCTTATTAATAGACACATTTATTAAATCCTATTTCAGTATCATGTTTAAAAAGAATCTGTAGGGGTAGGGAGATGGCTCAGTGGTTAAAGGCGCTTGCTTGCAAAGCCTGTTAGCTTGGGTTCCTGTCGGGCACTGCCAGGCATCAGGCACCTGCTGGAGCCTTCAGGAGAGGGGCCTGAGCTTCCAGGCACAGCTAAGGACCCCTGGGCTACAGGAGGCCCCACCATCTCCAAGCCCAGCACACCTGAACTTAGGCTCTGCCCATAGCCCTGTGACCTTTGACCAGTAGCCTAGGAAACTCCTATCAGCCTTCACACAGCCATCCCCCTGAGACCCTAGATCACCTGACCCCCCTCCCATTGTTTACTGCTGGAATGAATGGACATGCTTATTGGGCATCAGAAATGAAGTTGGTACATCTAATCCCCTTAGGACCCTTCCCCTACCCTCAGATGCTTATAAACCCATTTCATTGACAATAAACTGAGAGAGCTGTTCAACTTTCTCCCGGGAGTGTTTCTCTTCACTGCACTCACCCACCCGGGGTTGCCTGGATGCCTTCTCGGGGGAACCTCAGCCAGTGTCTGGAGCAAGAATCCAGGAACCCACAGGTTCCCTATTTCCCAATACCAATGTAAGGTCAGAGCACAAGTGATGATTGTGTCTGGCATTTGTTTGTGGTGGCGGGATGCCCTGGTGTGTGTGCGTGCGTGTGGGCGTGCACGCACACACACATGCAAATAAATAAATATTATTATTTACTTATTTTTATTTATTTGCAAGCAGAGAGAAAGAGAGAGAGGGGGGCAGGGAAGAGACAATTGGGTGTGTCAGGGCTTCTTACTGCTGTAAACAGGCTGCAGATGCATGCGCCGCTTTGTGCATCTGGCTGTACATGGTCACTGGGGAATCAAACCCAGCTATCAGGCTTTGCAAGCACTTTTAATGGCTGAGCCGTCTTCCAAGCCCAATTTATTTATTTTTATTTTATTTGAGAAAGAGAGAGACAGAGAGAGAGAGAGAGAGAGGGAGAGAGAACTGGCTCACCAGGGCCTCAGCCAGCGCAATTGAACTCCAGACCTAATGTGACCTTGCGCTTGCCTCACCTTTGTGCATCTGGCTTAAGTGGGATCTGGAGAGTCGAACATAGATCCTTAGGCTTTGCAGGCAAGTGCCTTAACCACTAAGCAATCTCTCTAGCTCACAACTTACTTATTTTTATTTTTTTTTGGCTTTTCAAGGTAGGGTATCATTCTAGAGCAGGCTGACCTGGAATTCAGTGTGGAGTCTCAGGGTGGCCTCAAACTCATGGCAATCTTCCTACCTCTGCTTCCCGAGTGCTGGGATTAAAGGCATGAGCCACATGCCTGGCTTTAATATTTTTATTTATTTATTTGCAAGCAGACAGAGAGAAGAAATGGGTACACCAGGGCTTCCTGCCACTGTAAACAAACTGTTTTGTAATACATTTCCAGGTCAGTTGTCCCACTAATAATTAGTTCAAGGGGCTGCAAGCCGATTTAAACATTAACTTAACCAAAATACAATTGGGAAGTTAAGTATCCTGCCAAAAATTACATAATGCATTCCAAAGCCAATTAAAAATGAACTGTAGACCAAACATGACAAACATTTGCATTTAACATCGTTTTTTTTCTTTTCATTTTTTTAAATTAGCAACTTCCATGGTTATAAAAAAATATCCCATGGCAATACCCTCTCTCCCTCCACTTTCCCCTTTGAAACTCCATTCCCCATCATATCCCCTCCCCATTTCAATCAGTCTCTCTTTTATTTTGATGTCATGATCTTTTCCTCCTATGATGGTCTTGTGTAGGTAGTGTCAGGCACTGTGAGGTCATGGATATCCAGGCCATTTTGTCTGGGGGAGCAAGTTGTGAGGAGTCCTACCCTTCCTTTGGCTCTTACATTCTTTTTTTTTTTTTTTTTTTTTTTTGGTTTTTTGAGGTAGGGTCTTACTCTGGTCCAGGCTGACCTGGAATTAACTCTGTAGTCTCAGAGTGGCCTTGAACTCATGGCGATCCTCCTACCTCTGCCTCCCAAGTGCTGGGATTAAAGGCGTGCGCCACCATGCCCGGCTGGCTCTTACATTCTTTTTGCCACCTCTTCAGCAATAGCCTTGGAAGGTGAGATATTACAGTACTGAGCACTCCTGTCACTTCTTTCCAGCACCATAATGCCTTCCGAGTCATCCCAAGGTCACTGCCATCTGAAAAGAGAAGATTCTCTACCAAAAGTGAGACTAGCATTAATATAAGGGTATGAACATTAAGAGAAGTGCTTACTGGGCAGTTTGATAAATATAGTATATACATTCAGCCAGACAGCAGCAGATGTTACACCCCTAGGGTTCATGACTACCCCTGTTTAAGTTTTCAGTACCAGGAATGTATTCCCTTCCATGAAGTGGGCCTCTAGTCCAATTAGAGGGTAGTTGGTTTCCACCATGACAGATGTGCCACTATTGCACCCATTGGCTCATTTGGCCTGGGTGGCCAAATATAAAGCTTGCAGTGTCTACTGTTGAGTATCTTCACTGGTGATTTCTCTCTCTCCCACTGAACTTCATGCAGAATGGCATCTTCCAGGTTTCTATCAGCTGGTCTACTTGGAGGAGGTTATCAGCTCAGCTCCAGCAGGATTTCTCAGTGACCTTGCAGCCCAAGTATGTGGAGTCTTCAGCAATAGGGTCTTACCATCTATTCCTGGTGGGAAATCAAGGGCCTCCACAATGGCCTATAATGTTTTGGGGGCATCAGGGACCTCCCTGGCCAAACAACTCACTGGAGGGCTTCCCATCCCTGGCATTTTCTAGCAACAACCTACAGTTCCCGAGTGTTCCATTGTCCAAAAAAGTAGGTTTCCATATGATTTATCCATATGATATATCATCTTAGATTTTGATTAGCCCTCTCTTCCCTCCACCTTTCCTTTACTCAGTCTCTTCCCTGACCTCGCTTTGGTGCAGCTGATTTTTTTTTTTTTTTTTTTTTTTTTGAGGTAGGGTCTCACTGTAGCTCAGGCTGACCTGGAACTCACTATGTAGTTTCAGGGTGGCCTCGAACTCACGGTAATCCTCTTACCTCTGCCTCCCGAGTGCTGGGATTAAAGGCGTGTGCCACCAAGCCCAGCTGGTGCAGCTGATCTTTAAGAGGGCTAGAGTGGAGACTATAAACCACTTATGGCCCAAGATCTAATATTTACACAGTGGCATGTTCTGTTGGTTAAAACAAGTCACAAGGAAAGCTCAGGTTCAAGCAGCTGTTAGAGAATTGGCAACGCGTCTTGACTGGGAAGAACAGTGACCCAACATTGCAAAGGAGCAAGAAGAGAGGTTGATTGAGGACCTCATTTAAATATTTTGTTTATTTATTTATTTATTTAAGAGAGAAAGAGGCAAAGACACACACACACACACACACACACACAGAGAGAGAGAGAGAGAGAGAGAGAGAGAGAGAGAGAGAGAGAAACAGAGAGAGAGAATGGATGCACCAGAGCCTCTAGCCACTACAAACTCCAGACACATACACCACCTTGTGCAACTGGCTTACGTGGGTACTGGGGAATCAAACTTGGGTCCTTAGGCTTCAGAGGCAAGCGCCTTAACCACTAAGCCATCTCTCCAGCCCTGTGAGGGTCTCATTTAATGATCTAACACACTTTAGTCAGTTTAAGATGGCCCGTTGGTAGCTGGGCGCGGTGGCGCACGCCTTCAATCCCAGCACTTGGGACGCAGAGGTAGGAGGATCGCCATGAGTTCAAGGCCATCCTGAGACTCCATAGTGAATTCCAGGTTAGCCTGGGCTAGAGTGAGACCCTACCTCAAAAAAAAAAAAAAAATAGATGGCCCATTGGGCATCCTGGTGGAGATGCTTCAGATAAACACTCAGCTACAAGGCCCTTGTCGGAAGAGAGGGTTAGGCTGGAGCAATGCACGTGAGAATCATCAGTTTATAGACAGGGTGCTTATGGGAACTGGCGGGAATTGTGGGTAGTCAGGAGTCACGTGTCGGCAGAACCCTACCCTCTGCGGTCAGAGCTGGTGGAAACTGTGGGAAGAACCATTCTGTTTTGTTTGTCTGTTGCTTTCTTTATTTATTTTGCTTTTTCAAGGTAGGCTCTTGATCTAGCCCAGGCTGACCTGGATTCCCTACATAGTCTCAGGCTGGTCTCGAACTCATGGCAATCCTTCTATCTCAGCCTCCCCAGTGCTGTGATTAAAGGCGTGCGCCACCACTCCCAGCCTACATTTCTTCTTTTGAGAGAGAGAAAGAGAGAGAGAGAAAGGCAGATATAGAGAGAATGGGCATATTAGGGCCTACCTCTAGGCTCTGCAAACAAACTCTAGACGCATGCACCACCTTGTACATCTGGCTTATGTGGGTACTGGGGAATTGCATCTGGGTCCGTAGGCTTCACAGGCAAGCACCTTAATTTTAAGCCATCTCTCCAGCCCCACATTTTGTTTTTGAGGAGGTTTTAAGTCTACTTCTCCACTTGCACATAAACCATTCCCTTAGCTCCTCGCGTTCTCCACAGAGCTACAGGTATTAGGGGCAACAGGCTTCGTGACAAGCTCTTGGACAGGAAACTGGTAGTCCATTGCCTGGTTCTGCCACCTTTATAGAGAAAAGGACCATGGAAGGGAGGGGCAAGGAGAAAAAGCAAGAATAAGGGTAAACTGCCCCAAGATGGACAGAAGTGGTGGCTCTGGCTATCTGAAGGAGGAAGTAAGGAGGAGGACCAGGGGGAAGTAAGGAGGAGGACCAGGGGACAATGCGGCCATGATTCAATCCCCAGCCCCAGTGCTGCTTTTCTCTGAGCTCCTGTTATTCATAGGAAGTGTTTATGAAAAAAAAAAACCAAACCCCAAAACAAAAAAGCTGCCCATACCCACCGCCTCTGCAGCTGCACCAACTCCGTGCTTCGGATCAGTTAAGAGGAGTTGAGAATCTGCAATTCTTTGTAGCCCAGGCAGGCCCCAATTTTGCCATTCTTCCTCTCCAGCCTCCTAACGTGCCACCATGCCCCGATGGGAATCACTGTTCCCCAAATGCAATGTCTCCCCCCCTCCACACACACACTGGTTGACTCTCCAAGCTCCCCCCTTTCCAGTGGGATCCTGCGATCTTGTGCATGTCCCCCCCCCCCCGGGGCCCCCAAACCTTTGCTTCAACCCCAGGGTTGGAGAAGGGTCAGCCAAGGCATGTGCACGGCTTTTCTGTCTCCCTCTCTCATTTCCCTGGCGGGGCTGGACTGCACTAATTGACCTCGAGGGTCTCAGCTGTGCTAAGCTGGGTGTTTGTTAGATCTCGTTAGGCTTGTAATTAGTGCAGGGAATCTAGGTCACAGGCAACGGGGTTGGAGTGATGGTCTCCCGGGGGGCATGGAGAAAGGTGGGAAGTAGCAAACAGGTTCCTCATGCTGTGGGTGAGGTGAACCAGGGACAGGGACAGTGGGACTCGTGGTTCGCACACAGACAGACACAGGCAGGGTCACGTGCAGAAAGGCGCTCAAACTGTGGTGTGTGTGTGTGTGTGTGTGTGTGTGTGTGTGTGTGTGTGTGTGTTTTCTCTATGCTTTTACTCCGGTTTCCTTCCAACCTCTCCATATATGGTGTGGCTCTAGAGCGGGCTGGGGATTGGCTGCTGTTGGGAGCTTGGGAGGAGGTCGGAGGAAAGCAGAAAAAGAAATAAACCCAGCTTTGGGGAGGGAGGGAGTGAGAAGGGAGGGGCGTGAGAGCCCGGTCCCAAGGGTTGCAGAAGCCAGGTTAAGTCGGCTTGCCTATGAAGTTTAGGTAGAGGATTCTTTGGACTGGTTTCTGGGGATAAGGGTGGGGGGGCTACATTTACTGTTGGCAGAGGGGCTTGGGGTAGTGTGGGTGGGGCAACAGACAGGGGCTATAATTCTAGGGTCACAGCCCTTGGCATAGAGCAAGGTTTGCAAGGGTTGGAGTGAGGGGGGGGTGCACAGAAACGTGTGCTCCCCACGCTAGACAGCTCACGGCTACGCTGTGCAAATGGCATGCAAATCAACTCATTAGCTTTCCAGGCCGACCCTTCAGACGTTCTTCCTTAAAAGAGGGAGATCTGGACCGTACCTTTCCTCAGCTCCCCCAAACCCTCCCGAGCCACCCAGGGAGAGCTGAGGAGAAGCCCCTGGAACGTGAAGTGGAGCCTCTGGTTCTCCAATTGACCTGCTCCTACCAGTTCTAGTCCGTGTCCTGGATTTCCGCCTGTGCCCATCCCGAAGCCTCTACAAGGAGCTTCCCTTTGCCTGTACATTTGGGTGAGACGAAAGAAAATACAGCAAAGTTGATGAGAGGGAGAAAGGAAGGGCCTAAACACCCTGAGAAATGCCCGTCAGCAGCTTTGGAGAGAAAGCTTCCCCATGCAGACACAGAGCCCTCCCCGCCCCCCCCCCCCTGCTCAGTCCATCTATTTATGCAGTGACTGGGAGGAAGTAAGGGAGAAATTGTAGCAAACCCTTTAGAATGATGGAGGAAGGAGAGGGACCAAGAGACCAGAGTAACACATTGTGATCTTGTTGGAGGGTCTAAGTTCCAAATCCTTCATGATCAGAAATCTTGCTCATAGCCCACCGAAAGCAGAGACTTGAGGCTGCTTTTCCAGTGAGAAACCTGGCTTTGGGTTAAGTTCTGGAATTCCTGAGGACCAGTACTCATGCTTGTCCCCTCTTCACAGCCCCCAGCCTTAGAACTAAGCATGGTAAAGCCGGGTGTGGTGGCGCACGCCTTTAATCCAGGCAGAGGTGGGAGGATCGTTGTGAGTTTGAGGCCAGCCTGAGACTACATAGTAAATTCAAGATCAGCCTGGGCTAGAGTGAGACCCTACCTCAAAAAACAATATATATAATAACATAAGCATGATGATATATATATACTCTGTCCTCCGAAGAGTATAACTTGCGGCCTACTCAAGTATGCGGGCGGGCTAGGAACAGAGTGGCAGTGATTACCGCCATGCCCTCGCCCACACTCAAACTGGGCTCCGGCCACCTGAGTTTGCTGTTCGTTGTTCATTGAGCCAAACTAATGCTCTCAGCCTTAGCAGCCACTGAGTGACTGACAGGCATTGTCCACATGTTGTCTTTACTCATTCAACAACTCTGCAGTTTGCGGATGAGAAAAGGGACACCCAGAAAGCCTGCATTTGTCCGGGGCCTCTTAGCCAAAACCGTGGTAGGCTGCACTTGAATCTCATCCTATCTGGTTTCAAAGCCAGGCTCGTTGGACTGCCTGAGGGCCTGGGTATGGGAGCAGTTGCTGAGTCCTGGAAGCTGCTGGCTTTGGTATCCGAAGACCGCGGGGAGCTAGTCCTTGGCTTTTAGTCTCAGGGGGTCCTCAATATTCTGCTTCTCACCCATCATGCTCCTCTCAAGGTTTTCTTGTTTTGTTTCTTTTTCAAGGTAGTGTCTCACTCTAGCCCAGGCTAACCTGGAATTTACTCTGTAGTCTCAGGTTGGTCTCGAACTCACTGTGATCCTCTTACCTCTGCCTCTCAAGTGACTCTCAAGTTTTTCCCTTCTCTGGATGCCACAGATGATTGGCATGTGGGGAACACATATGTCATTCTTAGTTTTGTCTTTTTCTTGATTATGTGAGCGCAACAAGGAAGAAAGAGAGAAAAGGGAAAGTGCTGATAAAATGAAAAGAGGGATACGTAAAAAGAGAGGATAGCGGGGCTGGAGAGATGGCTTAGCGGTTAAGCGCTTGCCTGTGAAGCCTAAGAACGCCGGTTCGAGGCTCGGTTCCCCAGGACCCACGTTAGCCAGATGCACAAGGGGGCGCACGCGTCTGGAGTTCGTTTGCAGTGGCTGGAGGCCCTGGCGTGTCCATTCTCTCTCTCTCTCTATGTGCCTCTTTCTCTCTCTGTCTGTTGCTCTCAAATAAATAAATAAAAATAAACAAAACAAAAAGCATAGGGGCTGGAGACATGGCTTAGCAGTTAAGGTGTCGGCCAGCAAAGCCAAAGGACCTGGTTTCAATTCCCCAGGATGTCGAGCCGGGTGCACAAGGTGGGGCATGTGTCTGGGGTTCATTTGCAGTGGCTGAGGCTCTGGCGTGCCCATTCTCTCTGACTCTCTGCCTTTCACTCTCTCAAAAGGAAGAATTATTTATTTATTATTTTCTTTTCTTTTTTTTTTTTTTTTAGGTAGGATCTTATTCTAGCCCAGGCTGACCTGGAATTCACTATGTAGTCTCAGGGTGGCCTGGAACTCATGGTGATACTCTTACTTCTGCCTCCCAAGTGCTGGGATTAAAAGCATATGCCACCATACCTGGCTAAAATTCTTTTTTAAAAAAATCTTTTAGCTGGGCAATGTGGCACACACCTTTAATCCCAGCACTCGGGAGGCAGAGGTAGGAGGATTGCCTTGAGTTCGAGGCCACCCTGAGACTATACAGTGAATTCCAGGTCAGCCTGGGCTAGAGCAAGACCCTACCTTGAAAAACCAAACACACACACACACACACACACACAAAAAAAAAAAAAAAAGAGAGAGAGAAAGAATTTTAGGGTTGGAGGGATAGTTCAGCAGTTAACAGTGCTTGCTTGCAAAGCCCAATGACCCAGGTTTGATTCCCCAGTATCCACGTAAAGTCAGATGTACAAAGTGGCTCATGCATCTGGAGTCCGTCTGCTGTGGCAAAAGCCCTAGTACATTCCTTCTTTCGTTGTCTGTTTGCAAATAACTTAAAAAGTTTAAGAGAGAGAGAGAGAGAGAGAGTGAGTGAGTGTGTGTGTTGGAGAGATAGCTTAGCAGTTAAGGCACTTGCCTGCAAAGCCAAAGACCCAGGTTCGATTCCCCAGGACCCGTGGAAGCCGGATGCACAAGATGACACATGCATCTGGAATTCATTTGCAGTGGCTAAGAGGCCCTGGCACATCCATTCTTTCTCTCTCACATAAATAAATAAATATTTAAAACAACAATTCAAACATAACTTTCCATATCTGTGGCAACAGTGGCTCTGACAGCCAGGTTTGGAGCAGTGGAAAGTGAAACCTCCGAGGGGGGAGGGAAGCGTAAAACCCTCACCTCACCCCACAGGAGCCCGGGATGACAGCAAGGTGGCATCCTGGTCGCTTTGTCTGATGCAAGTAGGATGTTTGTTCCCAGAAAACTACAAGAGCAAACCTCCATGACAAGAAATGGGCTGAGAGGGGATCTAGGAAAGAGGATCAAGGGTCTGCAGAGGACACTTTTAAGTTCTGGTCTACTACATTCACAGGAAGGCCCTGTGTCCTCTTCTTTCAAAAAAAAAAAAAAAAAAATCAGGGGCTGGAGAGATGGCTTAGTGGTTAAGGTGTTTGCCTGTGAAGCCTAAGGACCCAGGTTCTATTCCCCGGAACCCACGTAAAGCCAGATGCACAAAGTGGCACACGCATCTGGAGTCTGTTTGCAGTGGCTGGAGGCCCTGGTGTGCCCACTCTTCCTCTGCCTCACCCTTTCTCAATAACTAGATAAATAAAATATTTTTAAAAAGTCACTTTTGCCTCAACTCTAGACTATACCAGCATGACTAAACTGATCTTGGAAATTTTGGAGAAAGGCCCTAAAAATAAGCTATGGAGGGCCTACCGCAGATAAGCCTGAAGGAAGCCAGACAGGGAGCACCACAGCAGCCGGGCGGCCAGGGCGGTGCTGCGCCGTGGGCAGAGCTGCTTTTCTGAAGCTGCACTGGCAGCCGTGGCAGGTCTGAGGAAGGAGGGGGAGAGGACACTCTTGTGTCCTCGCTTGGCCAAAAGAGGAAGCTGAACAGGTTTGGATTTCCCCCTCATCCTACATGGCCTGCGTCACAACCTCGGTTCATTCTCGGTTCAGTTCTTCCACGGGGCCAGCTGTCCCTAGTTCCTGTTAGCTGCTCAATGCCACCCCGGATGCCTGAACCAGTCCCTGTACCAGTTTTGTGTCTCTGAATCCATGACGGTAAAGGGCATGGGAGATGAAGGAAGCTCCCTGTAGGAAAATCCAGCCACTTCAACTTTTTTTTTTTTTTTTTGGTTTTTCGAGGTAGGGTCTCGCTCTAGCCCAGGCTGACGTGGAATTCACTATGGAGTCTCACAGTGGCCTTGAACTCACATCAATCCTCCTACCTCTGCCTCCCGAGTGCTGGGATTAAAGGCGTGCGCCACCACGCCTGGCTCTTTTTCTTTTTTAACAGCAAAATGAACACACAGTACTGAGGATCCAACCCAGAGCCTTTGCATGCTGGGCCAGTGCCCTGTCACTGAAAGACCACTATGGTGAGAAGCCAGCAGCAGGCTGGGGAATTTTTTTTTTCGAGGTAGGGTTTCACTGTAGCCCAGGCTGACCTGGAATTCACTCTGTAGTCTCAGGCTGGCCTCGAACACACGGCGATCCTCCTATCTCTCCCTTCCGAGTGCTGGGATTAAAGACGTGTGCCACCATGCCTGGCCAGGCTGGGGAAATTTTAATTCCACAATCCTCTTTGGGGCCGGGGTGAATTTCAGTTCTCCTATGGCACGGACAGGTGGCACTGGCCCCGTGCATCCCTAGAACTAGAGCTGTAGAGCTGAAATTTCACCCTCAGAATGAAAACCTGGAATGGGACATCTGAGAAAACTCCCCCCCCCACACCTCCCGGCCTGCTCTAAACTCAGATGCCCCGTATGCCCGTGTGTCTCTCCCCGCGGGGCCTGGGAGGAGAGTGGGATGTGTACAATGAGAAGACGGTGTCTTTACTTCCCTTCGTGACGGTGAAGCTCCTTATTTCTGCTACAGCGTTCACTGCCTTCTCCAGCACTTGCCTGTGAAGCCAAAGGACCCAGGTTCGATTCCCCAGGACCCACGTAAGCCAGGTGCACAAGGTGGCGTGTGCATCTGGAGTTTGTTCGCAGTGACTGGAGGCCCTGGCGTGCCCATTCTCTATCTGCCTCTTTCTCTCTAAAGTAAATAAAATCAAATCGTAAATAAAATAAAATACAATGAAAGGCGGTAGGGAGAGGTCAGAGGGGTCAGTCATCAGCAAGAGCAATGAGTTTTTTTTTTTTTTTTATGGTTCTTTTTTTTTTTTTTGAGGTAAATAAAAATGTTTCGTCCTGCAACACTTGGAGAGAAGAGTCTATGCCCCCTCACAAGTTCTGCCCCCTCCCCACTGACCCCCGGCTTCACATCAGGCTCTTCCGGTACTGACTGTGCTGGGCGGTCTGTGTGAGGTGTGAGTCAGGCGTCTGCAGGTCCATCTGTCTGTACAGGTCCCTCAGCTCCCTGATTTCCTGCAGCACCCTTTTGGCCTGGCTCCAGTTCGAGGACGCCTCTCCCAGCAGCCGCTCGGTCTCCAGCAGCAGCTGCTCGGACTCAGAATCGGGTGGAGACTGGGGGGGGTCCTTGGCCTTCCGCTTGCCATCTCCCAGTCCCTGAACCTCCGCCAGCAGCTCCTGAGTCTTCTCCAGTTTCCTTGCTACCAGGTCCTGGATCCTGGACAGCTGCCCCGGGGGCTGGGGTGCGAGGGGGGCGGGGGCGTCCTCTGCTCGCAGCTGGAGGGGGCGGGCTGGGGCGGTGTCCCTCTGGGACAGGATCTCCTCCAGGGAGGCGCAGCGGCTTTTCTCTGTGGGGTTCAGCTTCTTGGGTGCCTGGGGGGTGTAGGTGGCCCCTTTGTCTGGCTTTTCCCAAGGTCGAGAGAGGTTGCTTGCCCTGTAGGAGGAGGGCTGGATCCGGTCGGAGTCTGCTCTCCGTCGACTGCTGGCCAGCTGGGCCACAGACTTGTCCAGGTCCACCCGAAAGCTCTCGGCACATGAGGTGGGCTCCTCGGGAGAAGGGTCTTCTTCTTGGATCAGGTCCAAGGTCAGCATCCCATCTGAGGTAGAGGTGGAAGCCTGGGGAGGAAAGGGGCAGGGATGGAGGTGAGCTGCCATCAATAGGCCTGAAAGATGGACACGAGCTGTGGCATCCCTCTTCCCCGCCCCTCCCACCCCACACACAACACGCCTCCCATGAGTGAAAGCTCTCTGCTCTTGACTGAACACTTTTTAAAAAAATTATTCATTTTTATTTGTTTGAGAGTGAGAGAGACAGAGAGAGAAGGAAAGAATAGGCATGCCAGGGCCTCCAGCCACTGTAAATGAACTCCAGATGTGTGCACCACCTTGTGCATCTGGCTAATGTGGGTCCTGGGGAATTGAGCCTCAAACCAGAGTCCTCAGGCTTCACAGGCAAGCGCTTAACCACTAAGCCATCTCTCCAGCCCTTCACTTCATCTGTAACTTCTGATCTCTTTGATGGGGATGTGAACTTTCCTATTCCACTATCTAACCTAAAGTGATATCTCCCCCTTGTTTCCCAGCTCCTCTACTTTGCTTTGAGCATCCTCAGATATGCCCACCTCAGGGCTGGAGAGATGACTTAGCGGTTAAGGCACATGCCCATGAAGCCTAACAACCCAGGTTCGATTCCCCAGGACCCACGTAAAGCCAGATGCACAAAGTGGTGCATGTGTCTGGAGTTCGTTTGTTTGCAGAAGCTGGAGGCACTGGTGTACCCATTCTCTCTCTCTCTGCCCCCCCCCCCCACTCACAGACAAATAAAATATTAAAAAAAGAGAAATGTCTACTTCAGGGGCTAGAGATGGTTTAGCAGTTAAGGCGCTTTTCTGCAAAGCCTAAGGTCCCATGTTCAACTCTTCTGATCCCATGTAAGACAGTTGCACAAAGTGATGCAAGCGCACAAGGTGACACGTGCACGCAAGGGGGCGCACGCATCCTCAGCTCACTTACAGTGGCTGGAGGCCCTGGCCCACCAATCCCCTCTCTCTCCCTCTATCACAGACTCGTAAGCATCCCACTGGGATGGCGCACTGGATGGTCCACGTGATCCGCTAACCTTTCTTCTGTCTGCATCCTCCAGCCACATAGCTCAGACTGTTTTGATATTTGAACTCTGAACCTTTTTTTTAAGATTTATGTATTTATTAGAAACAGAGAGTGGGGTGGGGGAGGGAGAGAGAATGGGTGTGCCAGTGCCTTTAGCCACTGCAAATGAACTCCAGACGCATGCGCCACCATGTGCGTCTGGCTTATGTGGGACCTGGAGAATTGAACCTGGGTCCTTAGGCTTTGCAGACATGTGTCTTAACCACTAAGCCATCTCTCCAGACCCTGAACCTCTTTTAAAAGAACAAGAATAGGTGATCCTCCTACCTCTGCCTCCCGAGTGCTGGGATTAAAGGTATGCACTATCATGTCTGGCATATATATATATATATATATATGTATATATATATATATATAATATATATATATGTATATATATATACATATATATATATAATATATATATATATATATATATATATATATATATATATATATATATATATTAAGGTCTCACTCTAGCCCAGGCTGTCCTGGCACTCATTCTGTAGTGCCAGGCTGGCAATCCTCCTACCTCTGCCTCCCAAGTACTGGGATCAAAGGATTAAAGGCATGTGCCATCACACCCAGCTTGAATCCATGTCCCCCCACTCCCCCAGGTAGGGTCTCACTCTAGCTCAGGCTGACCTGGAATTCACTATGTAGTCTGAGGGTGGCCTTGAACTCATGATAATCCTCCTACCTCTGCCTCCCGAGTGCTGGGATTAAAGGCATGCGCCACCATGCCTGGCTTGGCCCCATGTTTTTGATTAGAGTACTCAGGCAGGGCAATGGAAGTGAGGGACCTCTTTCGTCTCTGATCTTAATTATCAGGAGACGTCCCACAAACACCTGTGGTTGTGTATAGCTCTGGAGACAGACTGATGCCAAAGCGGTCCTTCTGCGAGGTTTCCTACATTACAGGTTTACTTACGTACCACGGCCATGAGGTGTCCCCGAGTTGGGGGGCGGCGGGAGTGCTGAATTTTTGCTCTGTCTCGAGTAGGGTGGGCAAGATAGCTGTCCTCCTCAACGGTGACCTGAAGGGATGCACTGGGTCACAGGTCTTCTTCGGGACTCTGCTGCCCCAAGCCCGTATCCCCCAAGGCATCAGTGCGCTTGGACTGAGGACTAAACTCATCCCATCAACTATTCTGAGCAGGTCCACAGGCCAAGAGATCTATGGGAATGAAGGGGCTCTCTCTCTCTCTCTCTCTCTCTTTTTTTTTTTTTTTGAGGCAGGGTCTTACTCTAGCCCAGGCTGGCCTTGAAGTCATGGTATTCCTCCTACTTCAACCACCCCAAGTCCTGGGATTCTAGGCATGAGCCCCCATGACCAGCTAAAAGGATCCAAGGCTGACTCATCACCATGAAGTGGGGGAGAGCAACAGCAAAGACTTAAGACAGGAGGAGAACAGGGCTTTTAAAAAGGGAGAGAGCCGGGCATGGTGGCACGCACCTTTAAGCCCAGCACTAGGGAGGCAGAGGTAGGAAGATCGCTGTGAGTTTAAGGCCACCATGAGACTACATAGTGGATTCCAAGTCAGGTAGAAAGAAACCCTACGTCAGAAAACAAAACAAAAGGGAGAGAAAGGAGTTGAGCTGGTAGGGAGGGGACTATTCAATGGGGACCCAAATAATAATTCTTTCTCTTTAGAAAGTGAAGGCTGCTGCCTCCACCCCAGCATCCCCTTCCTCCCAGTGAACCCTTCTGACCTCATCCAAGATGCGGTTCTTAGCCCTGGTGATGGCAGAGTTGAGGGCACTGATCCACGACTCCTTCTCTTCGGGACTCACTGCCAGGAAGATCAGGTTGGGTGCCTGTGGGGAGATTCTTGTTTCAGCCAGGGTTTTACAGTTGGTGCCTCACCTTGATAGTGAAGAAATAAGAAATTATGATCTCATTCCCTCTGATCCAGCTCCTGGAAGGACAGAGGTTCTGCTTCCAGTGTCATCTATAACTCAAAGAAATCCAGTCTCTATTCCTACAAAATTCATAGGTTTTATTTTATTTTGTAAAAAAAAACAAAAAAAAAAAAACAAAAACCAAAAACAACAACAACAAAAAAACATTATTGGGCTGGAGAGATGGCTTAGTCGTTAAGGCATTTGCCTGCAAAGCCAAAGGATCCCGGTTTGACTCTCCAGGATCCATGTAAGCCAGCTGCACAAGAGGGCACATGCTTCTGGAGTTTGTTTGCAGTGGCTGGAGGCCCTGGCATGCCCATTCTCTCTCTCTCTCTCAAATAAATAAATAAAATATATTTAAAAAATTTATTTGCAAGGGGAGAGAAAGACAGAGTGAGAATGAATATGAATGAATATGAGAGAGAGAGAGAGAGAGAGAGAGAGAGAGAGGGAACAGGCGTGCCAGGGCCTCCTGTCACTGCAAATTCCAGATGCATGCACCACTTTGTGCACCTGGCTTTATGTGAATACTAGGGAATTAAAGCCAGATCATCAGCCTTTGCAAGCAAATGACTTTAACTACTGAGCCATCTCTAGCCCGTACAGGTGGTTTTAGAAAAGACCAAGAAACAGTTAAGAATGGAATTGGTTAGGAGGACTGCTGTGAGTTCAAGGCCACCCTGAGACTACGTAGTGAATTCCAGGTCAGCCTGGGCTAGAGTGAGACCCTACCTAGGAAAACAGAAAAAAAAAAAGGTGGGGGAAATTGGACATTAATATGGAACTAGAGATAAGTAGAGGCAGTATAATCAGGCTTGGGTATTAAAAAGTCTTTAAAAGGCTGGAGAGATGGCTTAGCAGCTAAGCGCCTGCCTGTGAAGCCTAAGGACCCCGGTTTGAGGCTCGATTCCCCAGGACCCACGTAAGTCAGATGCACAAGGGGGCGCACATGTCTGGAGTTTGTTTGCAATGGCTGGAGGCCCTGGTGCACCCATTCTCTCTCTCTCTCTACTTCTTTCTCTGTCTGTCACTCTCAAATAAATAAATAAAAATTGAAAAACGCCTTTAAAGGTTTGAGGAGCACTGGGAAGATAACTTAGTAAAGTGCTTGTCTTGCAAGTATAAGATCCAAGTTCAATCCCAAAACCCAGGTTAAAAAAAAAAAAAAAAAAAAAAAAAAAGCTGGCTGTGCACTGGGGAGACAGATTGCTGGAACTCCCTGGTCAGCCAGTCTAGGGAGAGACCCTGTCTCAAAAAAGGACAGTGGGCTGCAGAGATGGCTCAGTGGTTAAAGCATTTGCCTGCAAAGCCGAAGTACCCAGGTTCGATTCCCCAGGACCCACGTAAGCCAGCTGCACAAGGGGCACATGCATCTGGAGTACATTTGCAGTGGACGGAGGCCCTGGTGTGCCCATTCCTCTCTGTCTCTCTTCTCTCTCGCTCTGCTTGCAGATAAATAAATATAAATAAATAATAATAATAATTTGTTTTAAAAGGAGGACAGGCCTGAGGAATTACACTTGAGGTTTGAAGAAACAGATGACATAGCTTCTCTGGGTTCCCTCTTTCCAGAGGACTTAAGATTCAGAAAGCTTCAACGACCTGTCAGGGCACAAGGACCAGCGATTTTTCTCCCAAGGGTATGAGATGCATACACTCGTGTGTGTGTGTGTGTGTGGGGGGGGGGGGGGAATATAAGGCAGGACAATTAAAGATTGGCCTGCTTAGAGGGAAGGAAATGGCCAGAATATTCTCCAATTAAATAAAAGCCAGCTGGACGTGGTGGCACACACCTTTAATCCCAGCACTCGGGAGGCAGAGGTAGGAGGATCGCCATGAGTTCGAGGCCACCCTGAGACTACAGAGTGAATTCCAGGTCAACCTGGGCTAGAGTGAGACCCTACCTCGAAAAACCAAATAAATAATAATAACAATAACAGCAGCCAGCGAGGGACAATTTGGGGCCTCTGAGCCAAGACTGCTGAGACCCCCAGCGTGCTGGGGCAGCTCCCCTCCCGCTCCCGCGGCCAGGGCGGCAGGAGGGACGTACCATGTTGCCGGGCTGTTTGGAGTGAGCGAGAGTGAACTTGCTGTGGTTTTTCTTGCTCCTGCTCTTGGACTTGCGGAGCTCTTCACACTTCTCATAGTCACTCAGGTCAAACACCTCTTGAATATTTTTCTCATCTTTTACCTAGGGGAGGTTTGGGAGGTGCAGTGAGGATAAAATTACTTCGCTTCTCCTCCAAAACTGTTAGTTTAGATGGGTGCCGGGAGCAGAAGCAGCCCGATGACAGGGAAGGAGGGAAGCGCAGGAGAGGGTCGTCCCAGCCAAGGTGCGCGGGGCATGGGCTGGACCTCTGGGCATGGGCCGGACCTCAGGGCATGGGATGGACCTCAGGGCATGGGACAGACCCAATCTCCAGCTCCTGACAAGTCCTCAGCTCTGGTTCTGTTGAAACCCCTTCTCCACTCTCCTCGGCTGAGGTCCCATTTCCAGAGCGTCTCTCCAGCCTCCTGAAGGACACAGCTCATGCCCTTAAAGGGACATGGTGAGCAGGCTGAACTGAACATCCCCAATAAGGAAGTCCTGGATGGCCACTGATGGCCAGAGGAAGGTGATAAACACAGCTGGCACTGGCACCAGGGAGATCCAGAGGGCATGGGGGCTGCTTCCAGCCTCAGAGAGTCTTACGGCTTGTGTGGTAGCTTTCCAGCCCCTACCTGCTCCCTTCTCTAATATATACAATTAGAGAGACTCGGCCGGCCCGGCAGTGTCCTCATGTACTAGCTGGGCACCTCTTAGGTAACATGGGTTGATCATGTTTCCTGGGATCAAAGTGAAAATTAAGCAAACATGTCAAAGCGACCCCATGTCTTTCTTGGAAGAGAATCTACGCTCTTCAACTGTTTCTGAAAGAGCCCCCATTTCCCAAGCTCTGGCATGGGAATCATATGTGTGTGTGGGGGGGGGCACGGGGGAGGGTCTAATGTGTCTTCCTGGGTCTTGTCAACCTTGTGCTCTCTCATTTCCCACCTGCAGTTTTCTATCTGCTCATCCTTTTCTTTTTCTTTTTCCTTTTTTGATTTTTCGAGGTAGGGTCTCACTCTGGCCCAGCTTGACCTAGAATACACTATGTAGTCTCAAGGTGGCCTCAAACTCATAGTGATCCTCCTACCTCTGCCTCCTGAGCGCTGGGATTACAGGCGTGCGCCACCATGCCCAGCTACTCATCCTTTTCATTTGCGGGGCTCAGGGCTGACCACTGAGCCCCGAGACCCGGGCAGAGGAGTGAGGGTGTGTCCACCCATCTCCACTTGTCTGCCAAGGCTCCGCTCTCCAGAGCCCTCCTTTTTCCAGGGTTCCCTGGCTTCGGGCTGGGAAGTGACCACTATAGGGGGAAGCGAAACAAGGTGCTGCAAGGGCATACAGAACAATTCCCAGAAATGGAGCGGCGATGCTGGAAGGCGCATCACCGCTCCTGTGGGCTTGTTCCCTGAACGACTATCAGCAGAGGCCAGGAGCCTTGGAGAGGAAAGCACCGGGTGTGTGTGCAGCCACGGGAAGAGAGTCACTCGTTCTCTTTTCCTTAGGGAGAGGGAAGGGAGTTCTTCTGGCGTGCACACAGGCTGATAAGGAGCTCTGGGAGCCAGAGATAATGACAGAGGTTAGGTAGGTCAGGGAGAGGGGGAGTGAGACGGGCGTGGTGGCGCACGCCTTTAGTCCCAGCACTTGGGAAGCAGAGGTAGGAGGACTGCCATGAGTTCAAGGCCACCCTGAGACTCTATAGTGAATACTAGGTCACCCTGGGCTAGACTAAGACCCTACCTCAAAAAAGAAAAAGAGAGAGAGAGAAACGGGGTGGGGGGGGGTGTTGGAGAGGCAAACAGAAGAACAAGAGTTCATTGTATTTATTTTCTCCCCATATTCAATTCCGGAAGTCTTTAAATAATAGCTATATCTTCCTTTCCCCTGATTCCTCATCCATGACCCATAGAAAGGGTCCCCCCCCATACTTGCTAGGTTGCCCTCAACTTCCTCTACCATTGAGCCTCCCTAAGATCTAGCTTCTGTTCCTATACATTAGCCCTCTATCAGATAGATGGTATCCCAGCTCTGTCTGAGAAAGGGTGCCCTTTGAGAAGGAGGAAAATGAATAGTGACAAATATAGAAGGGTTTCTATGGTGGAAGCTGTTGTGAGAAGCCTTGCTTTTCCAAGTGGAAAGTGGAGGTAACCACAGAAGACAGGTGAAAACTATGGGAAAGAGCTGAGTGTGGTGGCGAACGCCTTCCATGCCAGCACCCGGAAGGCAGAGCTGGGAGGATCGCCATGAGTTCAAGGCCACCCTGAGACTACGTAGTGAATTCCAGGTCAGTCTGGACTAGAGGGAGACCCTACCTCGAAAAAAAAACAAAAACAAACAAACAAACAAAAAAACCTATAGGGGAAAAAAAAACAACAACTACGGAATAGATATTTTTTTCACTAACATTCACAGTTACAAATATTATGCTTTTTCTTTATTTGAGATTTGAACCTGGAGCTTTTGTTCCCAGGCAGGATAAAACACAGCCCTTGCCGGGTGTGGTGGTGCACGCCTTTAGTCCCAACACTCAGGAGGCAGAGGTAGGAGGATCGCCGTGAGTTCGAGGCCACCCTGAGACTACATAGTGATTTCCCGGTCAGCCTGAGCTAAAATGAGACCCTGACTCGAAAAACAAATAAACAAAACAACAACAACAACAACAACAAAAACAGCCCTCTGGCTGCTTCACTCTAGCCCAGGCCTAGTGGAGCATGGAAATTGGTTCTGGAGAGACACCGCAATGTGCCCTGTTCCCTGGCTCCTGATGCTTTTCCCATCAGGGGGCAGCTGGCCCCAGGACTCGTCAGATGCTCCTGACTCATAGGACACAGGCTGAGGTCACTCATCCATCCCCCGACTCTGTGCCTCTTCCTTCACACACGAGGTTTCCCATACACTTCTGCCCCTAGATCCTGCCCTTCGGACGCATGCAAACAAGAAAAACATCTTGTTTCTGTCATCCTTCCACTGTTCTGTAGTTTCCCTCTGACGTGTAGGAAGTTATCCCTGGCTGCTCGCTCCAGCTTCCTGTCAAGGAGGACAGGAGGTATACTTTGACACTTGCTTTTTTTTTTTTTTTTCACATCCCAACTCCCTCCAGGGAGGGTCTCCCTCTAGCCCAGGCTGACCTGCAATTCACTACATAGTTTCCGTGGCCTTGAACTCACAGCGATCCTCCTACCTCTGCCTCCTGAGTGCTGAGATTAAAAGGCCTGCGCCACCACAACCAGCATACTTCTTAAAAAAAAAAAAAAAAAGAAGGGGGAGTGAGGGAATATTTTTTTATAATCATGGAAAATGTTAATAAAAATTTTTAAAAAAGTAAAAAAAAAAAAAAAAAAAAGAAGAAGAAAGAAAACAAAGCAAAACTGGAAAGCCAGAACATTGTGAAGAAGACTTTATAGGGTTTCTGATTGGGTGCAAGTGACCCTTAAAAGTAAATGCCCCTAGCTGGACGTGGTGGTGCACGCACCTTTAATTCCAGCACTGGGGAGGCAGAGGTAGGAGGGTCACCGTGAGTTCAAGGCCACCCTGAGAATACATAGGGAATTCCAGGTCAGCCTGGGCTAGAGCGAGACCCTATCTTGAAAACCAAAAATAAAAAAGAAAATAAGAAGAAATAAAAATAAATGTCCCTGTCAAAAGCCGCCCCTCAGCTCACACCTAGGTCTGTCCACCAGCAGGTTCACAAGGACAGTTTCTCTTCCCGGGACCGCTGGGGCTCTGACATCGCTTTGTTCTTCCCTGCTTATCTTGGTAGACACTGATTTCAGATGAACGCTTCTCTTGGGCTTTGAGTGAGTCTGTTTCAATACCATAAAAGGATTTATTTACCTAAATATAACCTACTCAATGCAAGTGTCTACTGCCGAAAGCAGAAGAGGTTAGAACTCGGGGAGGACTTCCCAGTTAGCTTGGCAAGAACACAGAATCAGGGAGCAAGGGCCACTGTAAGGTTGGGGGGGGGGGCGCTATCCAGCAAGTTCTGTAGACAGTCCAATTTCTCACTGTCGCTAAGTGGCGTTGATCACGAGGGTTAGGGGTGGCAAAGGGGGGAAAGAGTCCAGATTCAATGATCTGGGCTGATTCTGGCCCACGGTGGACTGTGGCTTCACGTTCAAGCACAGAGCCAAGGCTGCACCCCACACACAGAGGGGCTGCTAACTCCATCTCTCCTCCTGGGGTGCAAACAGGGATGGGCACAGCATGATTTCCTTGAATTTTTTTTTCTTTTTTTAATGGAGTAGAGGTGGGGAGCCGAGGCCTGGTTAGGACATAGGATCCAACAAAAATAACTATCTGGCATTCAGAGTTAGCCTACCCTACCCCACCTTAGGTCCCAGGCCGAGCCTGGGTGGTGTGTTTTGTGTCATTCAGGGGGCTGTGCTACTCAGGATCCACGTGGGTCCCTGCTACAGACAGGAAAGAGATGGCTGGGTCAGGGTGTGGAGACAGGAAGGGGTGAGAGACAGGCTGACCAACGTGTTTCAGCAGCGATAGCAAAGAAAAACAAAACAAAAACAAACCCCGTATTTCAGGAGATCGGAATCGAGCAGGAGGCGGTAGGGGGCACTCAGAACTTCTCGGACATGTTGGGAGGGGAAGGTTATTTGCAAAAGGCAAGCCGTCAAATAAGAGGCAAAACTCAAGCTTTTCTAATTCTTTCTGACTCAGGTCGTCTCACTGAGGGGTGACCTTTCTCTGCAGAAAAGACACCGCTGAACTTGCTTCAGATCACACCGGGAGGGAGGCGGGAGACAAAGTGTGTGTCTGGGGAGGGGTGGGGGGACGGGAGACACCGGGGAGGAGGGGTGGTCTCGCTGGGGGAGGGGGGCACCTACCTCCTTGTCAGAGATGTAGAGCTGGTCTCCCTTCAGAACCACATAGCGGTTTTTCCAAATCTCCCTGAAGATCCCTTTTCCACAGAATTTCCGGACCCAGCCGACCTTCTCAGGCGCTGCAGACTGGTGGCTGCCATCCTGAGGCCCCTGCCCCGGGGAGAGGGGGGTGGTGGTGGTGGAGGACAAAATCAGAAGCATCCCGTTAGGTCCGATGGCATCTCGGTCCACCCTTCACGATCTCAGCTGCCCAGTGGCCTGCGCACAGGCTGGTGTCCGGGACACCTGCCCCCGCCCCTCCCTTCCCCGCCCCACTCACCTCCTAGGAACTCTCCGGGGCGCTCCCCTCCCCCTCCCAGATAAACAGACGAAAGTGCCCGGGGCTCGGGGGAGAGGGGCGGGGGACCCCCGGGCCCCTCCCCGGCCCACCCGGGCTCCGCGTCTCTCATTGTGTCTCCCGCGGCCGCGCCGGAGCCAAGTTCTAGCCGCAGACGCCGGTCCCCGAACAAAAGCCCCCCCCTACACCCCCCTCTCCCGCGCCGGGGGTGGAGGTGGGGGTGGGGGCGCCGCGCGGCGCGTGTGTTGGGGAACCGGGGTGTCGGTGCCAGGGACGCGGTTGGAGGGATGGGGGGGAGAGAACTGGGGTTCCCGCAGGCCGCCCCGCAGCCGCCAACGGAGCGGGAGGTGTGGGATGGCACGGTCAGGGGGCGCGGGCGCACTCACCCTCTTGCTGGAATTGTTCTTCTTCATCCTTCCCGGCGCGCGCGCGTGCGTGCGGGGCGCGGGGCCGAGGGGCCGCCCCGCGTGGGGCCCGGGCCGCGCGCCGAGGCGGGGAGGCGGCGGGGTGGGGTGGGGGTACGGTGGTGGTGGGGGGGATGTCCTTTCCCGGGCGGCGGAGATGCTCGCGGGTCTCTCTCGCTCGCTCGATCGCTCGCCCGCCCGCTCGATCGCACGCACGCTCCCTCCCCGGACGCTCCCCCTTCTTTGTAGCTCCGGTTACACTAGAGGCCGGCCTCCCCGGCGCTCGCTGTCGCCGTCGCTCTGGCACACACGCGCCCGCCCGCTCCCCGCCCCTCGGCGCCCTCCATGCCTGCGCCCACGCGGCCCGGGCCCGAGCGCGCCCCCCGCCGTCCGCGCCCCTGCGCCCCGCGAGCCCCGCGCCCGCCGCCGCCGCCGCCGCCGCTCCATCGCCGACACCGACCTGACGTTGCGAGTTCAAGAATCAAGGGCGAATCGCCGAGCCGCAGCCGGGGGTGGGGTGGGGTGAGGTGGGGGTGGGGGGGTGCTACCCCCTCCCCCTGCATCCCTCCACACACCCCCGCCCCACCCCCCCACCCCCGGCCTTTGTCTCTGACTCGCGGAGGATGGTGGAAGACAGATCCGAACCCACACAGACCCAGACCGCAGACCCGGTGGACACCTGCCCTGGCGTCCAGCACTGAGGAACTCCCCCCCTCCCCGACTCCTGGGTGGGGGGGATGGATAACCGAGAGTACCGGAGATAACCAAGATCGAGATCAGCACCCCCCCCCACCGCCACCACCATCACCCTCCCCACCCCTCCCCGCTCCCCAACCCTAAAACAAAAACCGAAGTGTGAGCCCGAGAGTGCGTGACCAAGAGCCTCCCGGGCGGGAGTGGACACTCGCTGCGGGACACAGGGGCGTCGGGGCAGGTCTGGGAAGCTGGGAAAAAGTTTTCTGTTTTCCAAGGTATCGTGGAATGGGCGAGAAGTTACTATGAACGCACGTCTCTCTCTCTCCCTCTCTCTTCCAGTTCACAAAGCCCAGGGCCTCGTTTTGAGCCCCAGGAGGAGAGCTCGCGTCCGCGGGGCGCACGGGGTGGGGGGGACGGGGCAGGTGACACCTAGGTGCAGTCGCAGAAGCGCCGCAGGAGGAGAACTCTGCCTCCACAGCCGCGATCCACTATTCCAGGGACTTCAAATATAAGCTCCAAAGGAGGCCTCGGCTTCCTGGGTACATGTCCTGCCACCTGGCCCTGCACACATTTTCATCCTGTCCGCACACTGGAGTCCAGGGCAGAGACGTGCTTCACGCCCGGAGGATGCCCTGGCTGGGGAACCTTTGCAGAGCCCCCCACGCCGGCTCAGCAGTCTGGTGCTTCAATATCTGCGTGTCTGGAAGCGGGAGCCGGGGAAACCCACGCCTCTGTGTTGGTTTTATCGCCATTCTGTGGCCTTTGGTCAAGTCATCCAGTCTCTGTTCCTCGGCCGATTAAATGGCGAGGGATGAATAACTGTTCCTACAATAAGGAACGTTAGGGGACCGTACAAGGTAACCCATGAAAGTCCTTTGAAAACTACTGCTCTCGGGCTGAACAGATGGCTTAGCGGTTAAGGCAGCTCAGCTGCTGAAGCCCAAGGACCGAGGTTTGATTCCCCGCTTCCCACGGAAGCCACATACACCAGGTGTCTCACGCTTGTGGACTTCCGCTCACGGTGGCTAGAGGTCCTGGCATACTCATTGTCGCTCTGCCTCTTTTGCTCTATTTCTCAAATGAATAAATAAAAATATAAGGGGCTGGAGAGATGGCTTAACGGTTAAGGCATTTGCCTGCAAAGCCGAAGGATCCACGTTAGCCAGGTGCACAAGAGGGCGCACGCATCTGTAGTGGCTGGAGGCCCTGGTGCACCCATTCTCTCTCTCTCTCTGTTTCTCTCAATATATATATATATATATGAAAACTCCTGCTTTCTAGGACTATATGCTAATAAACCCATCGCCTGACAATTGGGAGACACTCAATAACCACAAAGAGAATTAAAAATCCTCGCCACAGCAGGGAAAAAAGAAACCACCACCACCTTTTTTTTTTTTTTTTTCTGGAGATGTCGCAAAATAAAACGTTGGTCGAAGTCGATGGTTTCAGCAGTGGAAGTTGTTTTAGCTTTTCTTCTGTGATCTTTTTCAGACCTAGTTTTTCCTAGTAGCTCCACTCTTCTCTGTGATGGATATAGAGGTTGAGCCTTACAGAACACTCGTCCGGCAATAAAAATGTCTTTACGATCATTTTGTGAGGCATAGAGAGTATTAACATTTTCACGAGGGAAGTGAGCAATCCAGGTGGGGTGAATCAAGTAACTTGCTCAAATTTACGTATTATTGGCTCAATGAGTTACAATTTAGATTTTCTGACTTCAGTTTACCATTTTACTTCACCTTCCCCCCCCCCCACGCTTCCCAAATCATCCCCTTCCCTTCCCACTATCTCTATTTGGTACCCTACTGTTTAAAAAATTTTAAATTTTTAAAATTTTATTTTTAAACATTTTATTTATTTATGAGAGAGAATTTATTTTATTAATTTATTATTATATATTGTAATTTATTTAATTATGAGAGAGAGAGAATGGGCATGCCAGGGCCTCTAGCCGTTGCAAATGAACTCCAGATGCATGTGCCACCTTGTGCAACCTGGGCTTACGTGGGTCCTGGGGAATCGAACTTTGGTCCTTTGGCTTTGCAAGCAAGTGCCTTAACCACTAAGCCATCTTTCCAGTACTAAAATTATTATTTATTTTTAAAATATTTATTTATTTGCAAGCAGACAGAGATTAAAAGAAAGCAATTGAGGGCTGGAGAGATGGCTTAGTGGTTAAACACTTGCCTGTGAAGCCTAGGGACCCTGGTTTGAGGCTTGATTCCCCAGGACCCACGTTAGCCAGATGCACAAGGGGCGCATACATCTGGAGTTCGTTTGCAGTAGCTGGAGGCTCTGGTGTGCCCATTCTCTCTCTGCCTCTTTCTCTCTCTATCACTCTCAAATAAATAAAAATAAACAACAACAACAACAATAAAAGAAAGCAATTGAGAGAATGGGTGTGCCAGGGCCTCTAGCTGCTGCAAACTCCAAGATGCATGCACCACTTTGTGCATCTGGCTTTATGTGGGTGCTGGGGAATCGAACTCTGGTCTTTAGGTTTTGCAGGCAAGTGCCTTAACTGCTAAGCCATCTCTCCAGCCCAAAACTTTTAAATATTTTTTATTTATCTTAAGAGAGAGAGAGAGAGAGAATGGGCACACCAGGGTCTCTAGCCACTGTAAACCAACTTGAGACACATGTGCCACCTTGTGCATGTGGCTTAAGTGGGTCGTGGGGAATCAAACCTGGGTCCTTAGGCATCACAGGCAAGTGCCTTAACTGCTAAGCCATCTCTCTAGCCCATAAACTGTTTTTATTTATGTATTGTATTTGAGAGAGAAAAGCAGAAACAGACAAAGAATGAGCATGGGCACACCAGGGCCTCCTGCCAGTGCAAACAACCTTCTAGACACATGCTACTCTGTGCCTCTGGGTTTACAGGGGTACTAGGGAATTGAACCTGCACTGTCAAGCTTTGCAAGCAAGCACCTTTAACCACTGAGCCATTTCTCCAGCCCCAGAATCGATTTAGCCTGTACTTTTTTTTTTCTTTGTAGCGCATCTGATTATCAAATCCAGGGCTTCCTGCATGCTAAGCAAGTACACCAACACTGAGCTAAACCACCAACTCCTAGTTATACGTTAAGTCAGGAAGAGGCAGGAGGATCAGGAGCTTACTGCCAGCCTCAGCTACTCAGTAAGTTTGAAGCTAGCTTGGGCCTCTCTCAAAAGAAAAAAAAAAAAAAGAGAGAGAGGAGGAATCAGAGAGATGGTTTAATGGTTAAGTCCCAGGTTCAATTCCCCAGGACCCATGTAAACTAGATGCACAAGGTGGCACATGCATCTGGAGTTCTTTTGCAGAGGCTGAGGGCCCTGGTGCGCCCATTCACTCTCTCTCAAATAAATAAATAAAATAAAAAGCAATAACAAAACCAGTCATGGTGGCACACGCCTTTGGGAAAAAAAAAAAAAAAAGCTGGGCGTGGTGGTACATGCCTTTAAGCCTTTAATCCCAGAACTTGGGAGGCAGAGGTAGAAGGATTGCCAAGAGTTTAAGGCCACTCTGAGACTACATAGTGAATTCCAGGTCAGCCTGGGATAGAGCAAAACCCTACCTTGAAAACAAAACAAAAGCAAAATGAAATAAAACAAACCAAAAAAAAAAAAAAATCCTAAAAACAAAACAAAACCAAACAAAATCCCCCAAAAGATAAAGACTATAATGCAAGGTATTCTTACCTGCCTAGCTAGTAAGTCCTCCAAAGATTATACAAGCTAATTTCCTCACCAATGTTCTCACACTGATAGACTTTGCTTCCTCATATATGAAGATACCCTGCATTTTCCCATTCTTTAAAAGGTTTTGGGGCTGGAGAGATGGCTTAGTGGTTAAGGCACTTGCCTATGAAGCCTAAGGACCCAGGTCTGATTTCCTCAGGACCCATGTAAGCCTGATGTACAAGGTGGCATATGCATCTGGAGTTTGTTTGCAGTGGCTAGAGACCCTGGCGTGCCTATCCTCTCTCTCTGTCTCTCTCTCTCCCTGTCTCAAATAAAAATAAATTTTAGAAAATGAAAAAATAGTTGCCAACAAACACTTATGTCCCTCTGGTACGCAAGGCACTGGGCTCCCAGTACACAGCCCCAGACAGGAGTTAAAGCTTTGTGAAACATCAGGCAGAGGGACCCGAAAAAAAAAAAAAATGAACCATCCAAAGTCATTTTCAGAATTTTGAGCAGATGCATGTGGGCTGCAGAACCTTCTTTGCGTGTATGTGTGTGTGTGTGTTCCTTCAGATGTTACATAAATCTCTGCTGGCCACCGTCCTGCCTCCTCCGTCCCTCCCACTAACCCACACTGTTTCGTTGCTTCACCCTCTCCTGCCCCTGCCCCTGCTGCCCCCACCTCTGGGCCCTTGGTCTTGGCACTCAGCCCTTCCCCATGCCAACTCCTTCCTTGGTTTGAGGTTGAAGCGGATTTCTCTCTGGCCAGGTGAACCTCTAGGCACCTGAGTTTGGATCTGTGTGGGGCTGTAAGTGCTGAAGTGAGAAACCAGGGCCAGCACCTGTGGTTTCCTTCACGAGGTTTCACGGCACCACGTCCTCAGTAAGTTACCACATCCAAAACACAAAAATAACTCCCGAGCCAAAATTTTTTTTAAACTTTTAAACTTTTTATTTTTTTCAGCTCTCAAGTCTTTTTATTTTATTTTTATTTTATTTATTTTTATTGAGAGTGACAGAGAGAGAGAGAGAGAGAGAGAGAGAGAAAGAGAGAGAGAGAGAGAGAGAGAGAGAGAGAGAGAGAATGGATGCGCCAGCCACTGCAAACGAACTCCAGACGCGTGCGCCCCCTTGTGCATCTGGCTAACGTGGGTCCTGGGGAATCGAGCCTCGAACTGGGGTCCTTAGGCTTCACAGGTAAGCGCTTAACAGCTAAGCCATCTCTCCAGCCCTTAAACTTTTTTTAATTAAAAAAATTTTTTTAGAGAGAGAGAATTGACATGCCAGGGCCTCAGCCACTGTAATTGAATGCCAGACACTTGCGCCACCTAGTGGGCATGTGTGACCTTTTGTTCGCCTCACCTTTGTGTGTCTGGCATATGTGAGATCTGGAGAGTTGAACATGGGCCCTCGGGCTTTGCAGGCAAGCGCCTTAATCGCTAAGCCATCTCTCCAGCTCTTGAGCGAATTTCTTTGTGGAGATAAGGATTTGTGGTGGGGCCACCTCCCCAAAATGTCCATTGCCCATAGCTTTTATTCAACTGGATTTAAAAAAAAATATATTTTACTTTTATTTATTTGACAGAGAAAGAGAGGGAGAGAAAGACACACAGAGAGAATGGGTGCGCCAGGGCCTCCAGCCACTGTGAACGAACTCCAGATGTGTGTGCCCCTTGTGCATCTGGCGTACTTGGGTCCTGGGTAATTGATCCTGGGTCCTTTATCTTTGCAGGCAAATGCCTTAACTGCTAAGCCATTTCTCCAGCCTCTCCCTCCCTTTTTCTTTTTCTTTTCTTTTCCTTTTTTTTTTTTTTTTTTTGAGGTAGGGTTTCACTCTAGTCCAGGCTGACCTGGAATTCACTAGTATTGGGGTGGCCTTGAACTCATGGTGATCCTCCTACCTCTCCCTCCTGAGTGCTGGGAGAGGCATGCACCATCATGCCTAACTTTTTAAAAAATATATTATTTATTTATTTATTTGCAAGCAGAAATAGAAGAGAGAAGAGAAAGAAAGAGAGAGTGAGACAATGGGCATGCCAGGGCCTCTAGCCACTGCAAATGAACTCCAGATGCACATGCCACTTTGTGCATCTGGCTTATGTAGGTACTGGGGAATTGAACCTGAGTCCTTTAGGCTTTGCAGGCAAGTGCCTTAACCACTAAGCCATCTCTCCAGCCTTAATTTTTTTTTTGAGGTAGGTTCTTGCTTTAGCCCAGGCTGACCTAGAATAGTCTCAGGCTGCCTTTGAACTCACAGCGATCCTCCTACCTCTGCCTCTGTGCTGGGATTAAAGGTATGTACCACCATGACTGGCTTTTGTTATTTATTTGTGTATGGGGGGGGGGTGCTGAGGTCAGAGAAGTTGTCTGTGCGAAAGGGTTTCCTGCCTTTGCAAATGAGCTTCAGTTTCTCCTGGCTCTGCCTCCCCTTGTCATGGGGGGCTGCTCACAGATCTACGTGTCCAGTTCACGTGAATGCTGGGGAATAGAACCTGGGATGGCAGGCTTTGAAAGCAAGTACCTTTAACCATTGAGCCATCTCCCCAGCCCTCAAGTCTCAAGTGAGATTATTTCTGGGAAATAACTCCATTTAAGGGGAGAAGTCGGAAGCTATCAGAGGTTAAAAACTTGTGTCTGCTGCTAGAAAGTTTACTGGACAAAAACTCAATAGCCTTGACTTTTATAGATGGGATAGAGGTTTTTTTTAAACAAACAATTATTTATTACAATATTTGAGAGAGAGAGAGGGAGAGAAAGAGAGAGAATGAACACACCAGGGCCTCTGGTCACTGCAAATGAACTCCAGGTGCATGTACCACCTTGTACATCTGGCTTTATATGATTACTGGGGATTGAACTTGGGTTCTTTAGGCTTAGCAGGCAAGTACCTTAACTACTGAGCCATTCCTCTAGCCTAGCATAGAGGTTTTGACCAGGACATTTTACTCTATGGGGAAAGGGCTATTAAAAACCAATGACCTCTGTTAAAATGATGTTTTTATAAGGAAAAAAAATGAAGGGCCAGGGGGCTGGAGAGATGGCTTAGCAGTTAAGTGCTTGCTTGTGAAGCCTAAGGACCCCGGTTTGAGGCTCGATTCCCCAGTACCCATGTAAGCCAGATGCCCAAGGGGGCGCATGCATCTGGAGTTTGTTTGCAGTGGCTGGAGGCCTTGGCATGTCCATTCTCTCTCTCTCTCTCTCTCTCTGTCGCTCTCAAATAAATAAAAAAATGAAGGGCCAGTAATAGAATCAGCTCTGTAAATATTATTTACTATCTCATTGTATTTAATCCTTAACAATTCAGTGAGGAAGGTACTAATTATTGTTTTCATTTTATAGATGAGGAAGCTGAGCCACCAAGAGTCTATATAATATTCCAGTGCCACATAACTGACAGAAATTTGAGTGTAGGCTGATACTAGAGAAAACTTATTAATGTATAAGAGAAGCTAAGAAGAAAACACAGGCCCACGCCCACCAAGAACCAGGCAGTGGCATGTGTTGCTGTCACAGGATTGTTTGACATGGTAAGACTCTCATATTTACCGCTTCCAAGAGAGGCAAGGGGGAGACCAGTATTGACTTGCCTTGGCATACTCAAGCGTGTCTGGTAGAGGCCATGCGTTCATTAGGCTTGGCAGAAAGCCTTTTCATGCCTCAAGTTATGAACCCCCATAAGTGAACCCCAAAGAAATCAAATCACTCGTATCTCCACAAAATGAATTTTTATTTTAGTCATACATGGTTTCTCAGTGCCACAGAAAATTGCAATGCAGAGGCAATTTTTGGATGGTTCCATAAAGAAACATGGTGAGTTCTCACAAAAGAATGTGCAGGAATGTGGTTAATGGAAAGAAAGAGTCCGGGGAAGAGAGGGAATTGAGGACAGTGGCTTGTGTACCACGTGGTTCCTTTGAATCCCCCTCAGCTCTGATGCCCTCTTCCAAGAAAGAACCCAGCAACCCTCCCGGTGCCACTGCCGCCTGCACCCAGGGGACAAGCTACAAAGAGCGGGTTTATTTCTTAAGGCCATCACACGAGAAGGCCTTAGACGGGCTCAGACTTACTCTCAGCTTATCACTAGGAGTGTTATGGCGGGCAGTTCAGGGGTTGGGGGTTACCTGCTATGAGGTACAGCAAACACAAGAGTAACCCCGAGGCCTCTGGGCAGCAGGGGAGACCTGCAGCAGGGCAAGGAGCTTCTCCCTGCCCTTCACCGTCTGCTCACTGGTCTCGATGCGGCCTGAGAGCTCTCCCTGCTTCGGCTGTGCAGTCCGGAACCCAGGACTTCCTCTAGGAAACTGACAAGGAGATTTGAGGTTACTTAGTGGGAAAACAAAAGCATCACCAAAAATGGGGCTGGAGAGATGGCTTAGCAGTTGAGGCACATGCCTGTGAAGCCTAAGGACCCAGGTTCGATTCTCCAGTTCCCACGTGAGCCAGATGCACATGGTGGCGCATGCATCTGGAGATCATTTGCAGTGGCTGGAGGCCCTGGTGTGCCCCTTCTCTCTCTCTCTAATAAATAAATAAAAATAAATAAAATCTTAAAAAAATAAATAAAAGTATCTTGCTTATGACACTGAAGTACACGTAAGGATATTGTGGATGGTTTTCAAGAAGTTCTGGTTTGAAGCCGGGCGTGGTGGCGCACGCCTTTAATCCCAGCACTTGGGAGGCAGAGGTAGGAGGATCACGGAGAGTTCGAGGCCACCCTGAGACTACATAGTTAATTCCAGGTCAGCCTGTACCAGAGTGAGACCCTACCTCGAAAAACCAAAAAAAAAAAAAGAAGTTCTGGTTTGATATTTAGGTGTTGTATAGAAGAATGTTGAATAAAACACCACATTCTATAGGCGTGGTGGCGTGTGCCTTTAATCCTAGCCCTTGGGAAGCAGAGGTAGGAGGATCACTGTGAGTTCAAGACCACCCTGAGACTACATAGTGAATTCCAGGTCAACCCAGGCTAGAATGAGACCCTGCCTTAAAAGACCAAAACAAAACAACAACCAAACACCATACTAGAAAAAGAATCCTCACATATACTCTTCTCTGAGGTTCTCACTGTTTTTTTGGTGGCGGTGGGGGGGTTCAAGGTAGGGTCTTACTTTAGCCCAGGCTAACCTAGAATCCACTCTGAAGTCTCAAGTTGGCCTTAAACTCATGGTGACCCTTCTACCTCACCCTCCTGAGTGCTAGGATTAAAGGTGTGTGCCACCATTAGATTAACTTAAAATATTTTATTTATATGCAAGCAGAGAGAGACAGAGAGAATGGGTGTGCCAGGCCCTCTAACCTCTGCAAACAAACTTCAGACACATGCACCACCTTGTGCATCTGGTTTAGGTCCTAGAGAACTGAACCTGGGTCCTTTGGCTTTGCCGTCAAGTGCCTTAACCACTAAGCCATCTCTCCAGCCCTTGTTTGTTTGTTTGTTTTAATTTTAATTTATTTATTAGTGACAAAGAGAGGGAGAGAAAGAGAGAGAAAGAATGGGCATGCCGGGGCCTCTAGCCACTGCAAATGAACTCCAGGTGCATGTGCCACAATGTGCGTCTGGCTTATGTGAGACCTGGAGAACTGAACTTGGGTACTTAGGCTTCACAGGCAGGCACCTTAACTGCTAAGCTATCTCTCCAGCCCTTCTTTCTTCTTCTTCTTCTTCTTTTATTTATTTATTTATTTATTTATTTATTTGAGAGCGACAGACACAGAGAGAAAGACAGATAGAGGGAGAGAGAGAATGGGCGCGCCAGGGCTTCCAGCCTCTGTAAACGAACTCCAGACGCGTGCGCCCCCTTGTGCATCTGGCTAACGTGGGACCTGGGGAACCCAGCCTCGAACGGGGGTCCTTAGGCTTCACAGGCAAGTGCTTAACCGCTAAGCCATCTCTCCAGCTCCTTCTTCTTTTTTTTTTAATGAAGGCAAGTTCACTGTAGAGAAGTGACAGTGGAGTGTTTAGCACTCAGTGACACATCTCTATCACACCTGGAGGCGCAGGGCCCGTGCAAGAGGTGGGGGAAGAATGTAAGAGCCAAAGGAAGGGCGAGTCAGCGGTTTCGCTGCAGCATGCAATATGGCTTCCCTCTTGTCTGGTTTCGTGTGCCACAGTGCCACTTAGGTGCCACCCATGTGCAAGCACTCGCTGCGCCCTGGACGGCATGCTCTTGCTCGTACTGTGTCCTTGTGGGATGCCAGGCTGCCCCTTTTCTCTTTGGGGAAATCTTTGTCATTTCAGGCTAAGGGTTAAAAGTTGCTTCTTCTGCAAAGCCTTTCCAGACCCCTCAGTGTTGATCTGACCTGCCCAGTCACCATTCCTTGGTTAGGTTTGTCCCAAGGTACTTTATTTTCTTCGATGCAGTTGTGAATGGGAGTGAGTCTCTGCTTTCATCCTCTGTGTGTTTGTTGTTAGCATATAGGAAGGCTACTGATTTCTGTGTGCTTATTTTGTATCCTGCTACATGGCTGTAGGTGTTTATCAGCTCTAACAGTTTGCTGGTAGAGTCTTTAGGGTCCTTTATATATAGAATCATGTCATCTGCAAATAATAACAACTTGATCTCTTCCTTTCCAATTTGTACCCCTTTTATGTGCGTCTCTTGCCTTGAACTCATGGCAATCCTCCTACCTCTGCCTCCCAAGTGCTGGGATTAAAGGTGTGCGCCACCATACCTGGCTATATATATTAATATTTATATCATTATAATACACATATATTGATATTTTCCCAAATAGATTGAGCTCCTTAGGATGGAATGTTTTATTTTGCTTACTCGGGACATAGTGAAGGCAACCAGTGCACATACACTGAGTAAATGAGTGACATAAAACAACTCTTCATGGCTGGAGAGATGGCTTAGTGGTTAAGGCGCTCGCCTACAAAGCCAAAGGACCCAGGTTAAATTCCCCAAGACCCACGTAAAGCCAGATGCACAAGGAAGTACATGTGTCTGGAGTTTGTTTGCAGTGGCTAGAGGCCCTGGTGCGCCCATTCTCACTCTCTCTCTCTAAGGAAAATAAACAAAAAAAAAAAAAAAAAAGACAGTTCTTTGTTGGTGAGCGAACCTTCTCCACATCAGGGGTTATTTTAATCATATTTATGAGTTTGCTCACAGGACACAGATCTGGCCTGGGTGAGTGATGAGGAACCTATGACTGTCACTGTTTCACTGGATGATTCCGGGCTGGGAGGATTCAACTCTGAAACTCCTTTGGAAAACAAACTGTAGGGAAAGGAGTAGAAAGAAACTAAGCTCAGGTTGGAGAGTTGGTTTGGCGGTTAAGGCATTTGCCTGCGAAGCCTAAGGATCCAGGTTCGATTCTCCAGGTCCCACATAAGCCAGATGCACAAGGTGGCACATATGCCTGGAGTTCGTTTGCAGTGGCTACAGGCCCTGGCATGCCCATTCTCACTCTCTCTCCAATAAATAAATAAGTAAAAATAAATCTTAAAAAACATAAAACAAAAATAGAAAAATAAACTGAGCTCATTTATGATCTTCTAGAATACAGGTGCCTCTGTGTGGCCTATTGACCCTTGAACTGGAAATACCTGGAGGTCACTGAACAGGGTCAGTAAACGAGAGAGCCCCGTCCTTCAGAAAGGTAACCAGTGACTTCCAGTGAGGATGAGACAGATGTGGAATATATCAGGTGAGCTTTACTTCATTTTCAACTCTGCTACAAAGGAAAAAAAAATAACTTTGCTAAAATTACTTAAAGAACCTCCTCTGTATATCAATAAGACCCCATATTCCTGACTACAAAGAAAAAAACACTACATTTGCCAAGGCTAATTTTGTTTCCTAGGGCTATTGTGACTTTTAAAATATCTATTTAGGAACTTTGATGAGTCATTGCATGGAATGCCTAAAAAAATTATGGGCAATGAACATATTGGTAGCTGTACGCTAAATTTAGACTGTTTTAAAACAAACAAAAAGAAGTCTTTTTCTTTTCTCTTTGTTTTAGATCAATTTTACTTACAAAACTCAAAAATATCTCTTGTAGAACTATACTCCAATTCAATTCAGTTAAATTCAGCTTAACAAGTGTTTACCTAACATGTGCAGTGATCCAGGCACGGAACTGTACAAATGGACACCTGTTCTTTTTCCTACCTTGAGGGGCTCTTAGAAACATAGACATGACTATAGCAATAGGAGATGGTTCTGGGGACCAACAGAGGGGTGACTCTGTTGCTCATCTTTGTGCTATCGTCCAGGGTGCTTCCCAGCTCTGCAGATAGAAGGTGGGTGGAAAAAAACCAGAATCCCCTCATCTGGTTTTAAAAATGCCAACCTCAAAAACCCCTGAGTCACATATTAAGATGCAAGTGTTTACACTTTATAATCACTGGTCAGAGACTAGAGAACAACACTTACAGTGTTAAATTTAAAAATTATATATTATTTTTATTTATTTATTTATTTGGCAAAAAGACAGAAAGAGCATGCTAGGTCCTCTGGTCACTGCAAATGAACTCCAGATGCACGTGCTACCTTGTGCATCTCGTTTATGTGGGTCCTGGGGATTCGAAGCCAGGTCCTTTGGCTTTGGAGGCAAGTGCCTTAACCTCTGAGCTATCTCTCCAGTTTCCAAGTTCAGTTGATGAGAATCTTTATTTATTTGCAAGGCAGAGAAAAGAGCGAGAGTATGGGTGCACCAGGACCTCCTGCCATTGCACAGGAACTCCAGACGTATGTGCATCTGCCTTTATGTGGGCACTGGGGAATTGAACCTGGGCCAGTAGGCTTTGAAAGCAAGTGCCTTTAACCACTGAGCAATTAACCCAGTCCAGTTTGTGAGAATCTTGAGAGATTTTGCACTTATGCTCATTGGGGAATGTGTACTGTTGGGTGTGTGTTTTGATCTGGTGTGGGAACCAGAGTAATACTGGCTTCATGGTATGAATTTAGAAGTGTCCCTTTCCTTTCCATTTTGTGCAACAACTTGAGAAGAATCAGTATCAGGTTGTCTTTAAAAGTTTGATAGATGGGCTGGGGAGAAGGCTCAATGGTTAAAGGTGCTTTGCAAAGCTTACTAGCCTGGGTCCAGTTCTGTAGCATGCACGTAAATCCAGACAGAGCCGGGTGTGGTGGTGCGCCGTCTTTAATCTCAGCACTCACGCTTGGGAGGCAGAGGTAGGAGGATCACCGCGAGTTCGAGGCCACCCTTCGACTACATAGTGAATTCCAGGTCAACCTGGACTAGAGTGAAACCCTACTTCAAAAAACCAAAAAAAATAAATTAAAAATAAATAAATAAAATAAGATTAAAAAAAAATCCAGACAGACACACTGTGGCACATACATCTGAAGTTTCTTTGCAGCAGCAAGAGGCCTTGATACACACACACACACACACACACACACACAGTCTCTCTCTCTCAATATGTAAATAAATAAATAAAACAGACATTTGATAGAGTCCTACAGTGAAGCCATCTGGCCCCTAGGCTTTTCCTTGCAGGAGACTTGGTTCCAGCTTCAAGCTCATTGTTGGTCATGGGTCTGTTTAAGGTATTGATATCATCTACATTTAAGTGTTACATGGTTAGACACTTGTCCATTTCTTCTAGGTTTTCTACCATTTTGGAATATAAGTTTTCAAAGTTTTTTTTTTTTTTGAGGTAGGGTCTCACTCCTGTCCAGGCTGACCTGGCATTAACTATGTAGTCTCAGGGTGGTCTTGAACTCACAGTGATCCTTCTCCCTCTGCCTCCCGAGTGCTGGGACTAAAGGCATATGCCACCCACACCTGGCTTCAAAGTAATTTCTAATGATGGTTTGGGTTTCACTGGGGTTTGTTGTTAATAACTCCTTTTTGGTCTCTGTTTTTGTTAATTTGGGACTACTCTCTTCTCTTGTTATTTGGCTAAGGGTTTATCAATCTTATTTACCTTATCAAATAACCAACTCTTCATTTAATTAGTTCTATGTATTGTTCTTTTTGTATTTATGACATTAATTTCTGCCTTGATCTTTATTATTTTCATCGTCTGCTGTGTTTGGTATTGACTTCTTGTTTTTCTGAAGTCTTGGGATGGATCATTTGGTTATATGAGATCTACTTTTTTTTTTTTCCTTTGGTTTTTCAAGGCAGGGTCTTGCTCTAGCCCAGTCTGACCTAGAAGTCACTTTAGTCTCAGGGTGGCCTCAAACTCACGTGATCCTCCTACCTCTGCCTCCCAAGTGCTGGGATTAAAGGCATGCGCCACCATACCTGGTAATGAGATCTAATTTCTTAATATGGGTGCCTACAGGTAAAAGCTTTCATCTTAGGGCTGCCTTAGGTGTATCCCAGAGGATCAGATAGATTGTATTATCATTTGCATTTGTTTCTAAGAATTTTTAAATTTCCTCCTTGATTTTTTTTCCAATATTCCATTGCTCATTCAAAAGTGTGCTGTGCAGTCTCTAAGAATTTGTGGAGTTTCTGTCTTATCTCTTGTTGATTTCTATTTTTAGTCTACTGTGGCCTGATAGAATTCATGGCATTACCTCAATTTTTTTTTTCTGTTTGTTAAGGTTTACTTTATGGCCTATCATGTAGTTGATTTTGGAAAAGGGTTTATCTGCTGCTGAGAAGAATGTGTATTCTCTCTCTGTTGGGTGGAATACTCTGTCTTTTTATTTTTATTTATTTATTTATTTATTTTTGGTTTAGTTTTTCGAGGTAGGGTCTCACTCTGGTTCAGGCTGACCTGGAATTAACTATGTAGTCTCAGGGTGGCCTTGAACTCACAGTGATCTTCCTACCTCTGCCTCTGGAGTGCTAGGATTAAAGGTGTGTGCCACCATGCCCAGCATTGTCTTTTTATTTTTATTTATTTGACAGAGAGGGAGAGGGGGAGAGAGGGCGAGAGAGAATGGGCACACCAGGGCCTCCAGTCGCTGCAAATGAATTCCAGATGCATGCACCCCCTTGTGCACCTGGTGAATGTGGGTCCTGGAGAATTGAACCTTGCTCCTTGGATTTGCAGGAAAATGCCTTAACCACTAAGCCATCCCTCCAGCCCTGCTCTGTCTTTTCTGATTAGTCTTGAGGTCTACTTTGTCTGATATAAGGACAGCCACTCCTGATTGTTTACAGCTTCCATTTGCTTGGTAGCTTGATTTCCATCCTTTGATACTCAGTTTTTGGATATCTTTGCTGGTTAGGTGTGTTTCTGAGAGACAGCACATAGAGCTGACATTTTTAAAAAATATTTTTGTTTATTTTTTATTTATTTATTTGAGAGTGACAGAGAGAGAGAGAGAGACACACACACAGAGAGAGATTGAGAACGGGCGTGCCAGGGCTTCCAGCTACTGCAAATGAACTCCAGATGCATGTGCCCCCTTGTGCATCTGGCTAACGTGGGTCCTGGGGAACTGAGCCTCGAACCGGGGTCCTTAGGCTTCACAGGCAAGCACTGAACTGCTAAGCCATCTCTCCAGCCCTAGAGCTGGCATTTTTATCGGTCAGTTGAGGCCATTTACATTTAGGGTTATTATAGAAGTATATCATGTATAGAAAGAAATAAATTATATATAAATAAGCTTGGTATTCCTTAATTTTTTTTGTTGGGTGATCTTCTGACTGGCTGGATAATAGGCATTTCTCCTTTGCCCCTGAGAATTTGCTAATTTGTTTCAGGCACATTTGATTCCCATTTCTTCTTTGTCCATCTGTGTCTTTCTTTAAAAAAAAATTAAAATATTTTATGTATTTATACATTTGTGCATTTGTGAGAAAGAGGCAGAGACTTCATGGCTTTGCATTTTTGACATTGTCACTATGGTGTGCAGAGGGTCTTCTCTGGTCAAGTCTACCCAGAGTTCTAGATGCCTCTTGTGTTTGATGCCAGCTTCTTTCTCTAGGTTTGGGAAAATTTATCCTATAATTCCATTAAACAATCAGTTCCTTTTGCATTTATCTGAGCTCTTTCTACCCCTTTTCTCTGTGGCTTGGTCTCTTGACCGAATCCCAGCATTCTTGGAAATACTGGTCATATTCCTAAATTTTCTCCTGGAGGCAGCGTATTGTTGGGGGCGGGCTTATGGGTGTTACAGCCAGTGTCCCCTTACCAGTGTTGGACACACGCTCCTGTACTGTTGTCCATCTGATAATGTCCACCCTCTGCTCATGCCATCGTTTTCCTCTGCCATCATGGAGCTTCCCCTCGAGCCTATAAGCCAAAATAAACCCTTTTTTCCCAAAAGCTGCTCTTGGTCAGGTGATTTCTGCCAGCAATGTGAACTTGACTGCTACATATCCAATAAGTATTTTTTATTATTTTAAAAATATTTTATTTATTAATTTATTTGAAAGAGAGAGAGAGCGGGAGAAAGAGAGAGAGAGGGAGGGAGAGAGAAAGAGAAAGAGAATGGGTGCACCAGGGCCTCTAGCCACTGCAAACAAACTCCAGATGCATGCGCCACCTTATGCATCTGGTTTATGTGGGTTCTAGGGAATTGTACCTGGGTCCTTAGGCTTCACAACTACCTTAACCACTAAGGCAACTACCTTAACCACTAAGCCATCTCTCCAGCTCCCAATAAGTATTTATTGAATGAACTGGGCTGAATAAATTGTGTTTAAGGTGCTTGCCTCTAATAAATAAATACTAAAAAAAGAAAAAAAAACAAGAAATCAGTGGAAAGAAAGGCGTGTGTGCACAATTACTGGTGAAGTCTAAAAGACTACAGTCAGGATGGCAACAACAATCTTTATGGTAGGATGGTTAGTATCTTCTCTTAATTGCATTTATTTTTCCCATAAAAATTATGTATTAAATTTTGATAATTTTTTGTTTGTTTGTTTGTTTGTTTTGTTTTTTGAGGTAGCGTTTCACTCTAGCTCAGGCTGACCTGGAATTCACTATGTAGTCTCAAGAGTGGCCACAGCGATCCTCCTACCTCTGTCTCCTGAGTGCTGGGATTAAAGGCATGTACCACCACATCTAGAGAAAATTTGATTTGGAATCAGAGGACATATTTAGATCTGAGTCTTGGGTTAAAATTCAACTTTAGGGGCTGGAGAGATGGCTTAGCGGTTAAGTGCTTGCCTGTGAAGCCTAAGGACCCTGGTTCGAGGCTCCATTCCCCAGGACCCACGTTAGCCAGATGCACAAGGGGGCGCACACGTCTGGAGTTCGTTTGCAGTGGCTGGAGGCCCTGGCGCGCCCATTCTCTCTCTCTCTCTCTCTCTCTCTCTCTCTCATCTATCTGCCTCTTTTTCTCTGTCTGTCTGTTGCTCTCAAATAAATAAATAAAAATAAAAAAAATTTAAAGTTCAACTTTAGAAGAAAGAGATGATTGTTCATGTCTATGTCATGCTCCCATTTGACATGAGACCTTACAGGTACAGAACAGGGCTTCCTCTCCACCTGCAACGGAGCATCACACATCATCAGCACAAAAGAAGAACTGGTCAGTGGAAGCTCACACTCTCCACACTTCTGCAGTGGTGCCTGGCACTTAGGTCAAAAGAGGAAAGTGAACTCCTAAAGAAAACTCTACAAAGAAGGTGACTCTGATGGGGTCAATCCCCATCTGGAAATATCCAAAGTGAAGAAGAGAGCTCTCTCTGGATTCCCTTCTTTGAAATGCAAATTCTGTCACAGTATCCTGATTTTTCTGTAAATAATTCAGGATCAAACCAACCTGTGGTTACAGGAGATGGTCTAGGTTTCTAGTGTTACTTGTTTAGTTAGAAATCTATAACGTACCTGTTGATAATGTGCATTAAACCCTTCCCAGCTTCACGCTGCTGTTTAAGCAATCACCATCTGCTACTAAATCAAACTAATCATTTTATTCAGACAGCAACACCATTTTTTATCTTTTGATGACAACAATCCTAAAATAAAGTGGTTCCTCACTTTTTAAAAATACATTTTTTATATATTTATTTGCAAGCAGAGAGATATAGATATAGAGAAAGACAGAAAGAATGGGCTTGCCAGGGCCTCTAGCCACTGCAAACAGACTCCAGATGCATGCGTCACCTTGTGCATCTGGGTTTATGTGGGTATTGGGGATTTGAACCCCAGTTGTTAGGTTTTGCAGGCAACAGTCTTAACTGCTGAGCCATCTCTCCATCCCCAGTTCCTCACATTCACACTACTTTCTCAGTAGGCAGAAAGCTTCACATTTTGTCTATCCTAATAAGTCACATTTTGCTTATCTTAAAATTGATACTTAAAAGCAGAGAATTAACACTTTAAACTATGTGGTGTCCTGTATAACAGGAGGAAGGGGGAAAGCGTTCACAAGCGGACACTTCCCAGTATTCTCAAGTAACCTGCTGACCTCATGCGATGGATGAAGTCTCAAAGTTTCTCAGTACTTTTCCTGTACAAATCAAGATCTTTTTCATACTGTTTTCTGTTTGTGAAGTTTATATCATAATTATCTTTTTTTTTTGGTTTTTTGAGGTAGGGTCTCACTCTAGCCCAGGCTGACCTGGAATTCATTATGTCGTCTCAGGGTGGCCTCACACTCACAGCAATCCTCCTACTTCTGCCTCCTGAGTGCTGGGATTAAAGGCATGTACCACCACACCCGGCTAAATCATAATGCTTTTGTTTTTGCTCTTGTTTATGTTTTTACTAAAATCCCCAATGTACACTAAGACACAAAGAAGTTTTTTTTATTTTCAAAATATTTTTATTTTTGTTTATTTATTTGAGAAAGAGAAAGACACAAGAAGAGAGAGAGAGAGAAAGGGAGGGGGAGAAAGAGGGAGAGAAGGGCCTCTAGCCATTGCAAACTCCAGACGCATGAGCCACCTTGTGCATCTGGTTTATATGGGGAATCAAGTTGGGGTCCACAGGCTTCGCAGGCAAGTGCCTTAACTGCTAAGTCATCTCTCCAGCCTTATTTTTACTTTTATATGGATTTATTTACCTTTTACAATGGGCATGTAATAGTTGGTGGCAGAGAATTTCACTCTGTCTGCTGACACTCTAGGCCTTTGCTAGTTAGAGGGAAGATAACTGAAAAATGAGACTCTTGATCAACTTGCACATGTAAAGCCAATGAGGGGTTAACTGCATCCAGTTCAATTTTAACTGAGCAGAGAACCTACTATGTGCTGTACACACTTCTGACTTGAAAGGGAATCTTGGAGGCAAAGGACTGACTTGGTGTCACCTTGCAGATGCCTGTGTGTCAGGAGTCTGAAGCGTTGCACTGACAGGTGGCACGGCTCAGGCCAGATGGCTGAGAGTCACGCGGGCTCTTTCCCTTCGCCTCTATCCGGAATCCTATGATGATGGGGGTTTTATTAGAACAATTCCATCTATATGGGATTCTTGACCTCTTGGCTCACGCAAGAATGTCAATTGTCGCCAGCAAGGACTCTCTAGAAATGACTGATGTGGGAAGTGATAAAGCAGGCCAGCTCAAAATCCAAACCAAAATGCTTATTTATATGCAAGGAAGGATCCTATGCTCCAGAAATACCACAGAATAAAGACTCAATTTATTGCAGGTGAATAAACAGGTATAGCGTACTACATCTAGCACTTGTCATTTTCTTAATAAACAAATGTTCATTTTGATAGATAATTCTCTTAGTTCACATCAGCATTGTTTTTTAAAATTTTCATCTTTATTTATTAGAGAGAGAAAAAGTGAGAACAGAGAGTGAGTGAGAGAGAGGGAGGCAGATAGAGATTGGGTACACCAAGGTTTCCAGCCACTGCATCTGTGCATCTGGCTTATGTGGGTCTTGGGGAATCGAACTTGGATCCTTTGGCTTTGTGGGCAAGCACCTTAACCACTCAGCCATCTCTCCAGCTCTAGCATTTTTTTAAAAATATTTATTTATTTGCAAGGGGAGAGAAGGAGGAGAAAGAGAATGAATGGGCGCACCAGGGTCTCCAGCCAATACAAGCAAACTCCAGATGCATGTAGCAGTTTGTGCATCTGGCCTCAAGCCAGTACTGGGGAATAAAACCAGGGTTGTCAGGCATTGCAGGCAAGCGCCTTAACCACTGAGCCATCTCTCCAGCCCCACATCAGCTTTATAGCACAGATGATATTCGGAAACATGTGCTAGATGTCATGACTCTGCTGAAAGCCTGTAGTATGCCCAGACTTAGACAGAACTAGTTCTGAGCAGCATTATTGATAATAGCCAAAAGATGGAAACCAGTCAAATGGGTGCAAGATGATGAACAGAGGATTACAATATAGCACGTTGATATAGGCGCTGAGTACTGATGTATGCTACTACAGCATGGATGACCCTTCAAAACATTATGTCTCAGAGGCACTGCCTCTCCCCCATAACTGGCTGCTGACCCCACAATGCATGACCCATAATCCCCATGGGGATGACCTGCATCACCAATGAGGAGGGTCCCTTTGGAAAAGGGGCAGGGATGAGGGAAAGGATGGTACCAACATGTATTGTTTATATACTAAATATGTCCATAACTAATAAAAATAAATATAAAATGATTTATAAGGAAATGGAAGTATGCATTTTTAGAAAGTTTAAAGAAGTATTTTTGTTTTCATAAAGATGCATCATGAAAGCTGGGCATGGTGGTGCATGCCTTAAATCCCAGCACTTTGGAGGCAGAGGTAGGAGGATCACCAATGAGTTCAAGGCCACCCTGAGACTACATAGTGAATTCCAGTCAGCCTGAGCTAGAGTGAGAGCCTACCTCAAAAAACCAAAGATAAACATATACAAAGTACACAATTTGAGAGTTTTATACATTTATATGCCTGTGAAATAATCAAAATTAAGATACTAATGACACATCGTTAGCTCATTTGAAACCTCCACTACCTCTTCTCACTTGTCTCCAGGAAACCATTAATGTGCTCAGGGTTACAGACTGTAATTTCATTTACCAGAGCTTTGCGTCGATGGAATCATGCACTTTTAGTATCTGGCTGGTTTTTCAAACACAACATGGTTATTCTGAGATTCATGTACTTGTCTATATCTTATTATTTTCTACTGCTGAATAGTACTATTTCATTGTAGGGCTGTGCTACAGATTCTTTGTACTATAGCACATTTTGTGTTTAAAGTGTTAAACGATCACAAAACTCCTATGAATAAAAAACCAAACCATCATGCCCATGGAGAAGCTAGTAACCGAAGATAACACATGTTATAATCCCACTTGTGTGAAATGTCCAGAGCAGGGAAACCCATAGGGGTAGAAAGAGGACTAGGAGAGAGTTCCTTTTGATATGATGATGATAATTATGTTTGCATATATCTGTGAATATACTGAAAATGTGAATTCATTGTATAGCATGAGAACTTTATCTCAGTAAGTCTATCTTTAATAACCCCATCCTACTATGTTCTGTATCACACAGTGAAAGTGAATCCTTATGACAGTGTACAGGCCTTTTATGATCAGGCCCCAATGATATTCCTTCAATTGTGTCTTAAAATTAAAAAAAAAGAAACAAAACTTACTTATGTAAAAGCTTTATCCTGGGCTGGAGAGATGGCTTAGCAGTTAAGGCACCTGCCTGCAAAGCCAAAGAACTCAGGTTTGATTCCCCAGGACCCATGTAAGCCAGATACACAAGGAGGTGCACACATC